>NC_091802.1:16389545-16692575 GCF_041296235.1 Equus asinus
GACTATAGCCTGCGAACACCTGTTGTTTGGCCGGGGGGGGGGAGGAAGATTAGCCCTGACCTAACATCCGCCACCAATCCTCCTCTTCTTGCTGAGGAAGATTGGCCCTGAGCTAACATCTGCGCCCATTTTCCCCTATTTTGTGTGGGTCGCCTGCCACAGTCCCCGCCTAGGATCCAAACCGGCGAACCCAGGCTGCTGAAGCAGAGTGCCTGAACTTAACTGCCACACCACTGGCCCAGCCCCTGCGAAACCCTTTTGATGAACAAAATATTTGTGATTTTAATGCAGCCCAATGTACCAGTCTTTTCCTTTGTCGTTAGTGCTTTTTGTGTCTTAAGAAATCTTTACATCAAGGTCATGAATATATTCTTCTATATTATTTTCAAGAAGCTTTATCATTTCATTTTTCACATTCAAAGAACTTTTTAAGAAAACTTTTATTATGGAAAATTTCAAATTTATAAAAAAAAGAACAGTTTAATAAACTCCCATTTACCTGTCACTCACTTCAACTATTGACAGTTTGTGGCCATTCTTGTTCCATCTGTACTCCCACGTACTCCTTTCCCCCTGCCCTGATTATTCTGAAGCAAATCTCAGACAATGTTATTATTTCATCCATAGCTATTTTCATATTTATCTCTGAAAAGTAAAAGTTCTTGTTAAAAAACAGAATGACCATAATGTCATAGTCACACCTAAAAAATTTAACAGTAATTCCTTCATGTCAACTATATAGTTGATCAAATTTTTCTCATTGTCTCAAATGTTTTAAAGTTTGTCAAACTAGAATCTTAATGTTTTATACATTGCACTTGGGTGATATGTTCTTTAAATTGATTTTTCTCTGCAGTGTCCTCCCCCTTCTCTCTGTCTCTCTCTCACTCCTTCTCTCCTTCCCCTCTTCTTTCATTCCCTCCCTTTCAGTTTGTTGAAGAAACGGGCGTATTTGTTCTGTTGAGTTTTTTACATCTGGATTTTTCTGAGTGAATCTGCATGATGTCAGCATGGCCCTCAGACCCTGTGTTTCCTGTAAATTGGTAGTTAGAGCTAGAGGCTTGTTCAGATACAGGCTTGATTTTGGGGAGGGGAGGTACAAGACTGCTTCCTAGGAGCTGTTTGGTGTACTTCCATTGGGAGGCACATAATGTCTGCTTGTGTCTTTGTGAAATGTGAGCAGTCGTTATGATCATTGCCTAGATCCATTAGTTCATTTAGAGTTGCAAAATGTTGACAATTCTATCGTACCTTGTTTATTAGCTAAGTACTTTTATAAAGAGAAACTTCCTCTTATCAATTATTTGGTTACCTTGAGGTACAGTTCCTCTGGTAAAGGTAGGATAAATAGTTGATTATTTTACTTTAGTTTTCAGTTTTAAAAATAGTGAGTTAGTGGTTCCTTAGCATCTCCCACAGTGGCCAGAGAGGGTGCTTTGGTTTTTGTTTTTGGAGTGTTATGAACTCATGGATTTGCATTTTCAATATTTTTCAATCCATTGCACTTGCCTTCTTTATTGATGCACAAGTTGTGTCCCTGCTTTGGCTGTGAGGAGTTTATTCAAAGTTGATTCCCGAGTGCTCTGATCATGACCATCATAGTCTTTGGTAGCTTCCTTGCTTTCTAGGGTGATAAGTTGTTCATGGCTCATATTTTTTCCTGTCCCAGACCTGGCATCAACCATTTCTCCAGGGACATCTGGTTAATTTCAGTGGGAAATGGTATTTAAAGGTATCTATGGGCACTAAGTTGCTCATTGTTTCTAGGATTTTTCAGTGGGTAGAGTTAGGAATTATTATTTTCTTTTTAAAGATAAAATACATCCTAAGTTCACCCTGATACTTTCTTTTTCTTTCTTTTTCTTTTTTTTGAGGAAGATTAGCCCTGAGCTAACATCTACCACCAATCCTCTTCTTTTTGCTGAGGAAGACTGGCCCTGAGCTAACATCCATGCCCATCTTCCTCTACTTTGTATGTGGGACGCCTACCACAGCATGGCTTGACAAGCAGTGCCATGTCCACATCCAGGATCCAAACCAGCAAACCCTGGGCTGCCAAAGTGGAATGTGCAAATTTAACCTCTGCGCCACTGAGCCGGCCCCCACCGTGATACTTTCTATTCAGTTTCTACTTACCTTCATCAATTGTCCATCAATATCTCCCGTTCAAAAATTGCATACCAAAAATCTTAGTCCTCAACCATACTTACATAATTACTTCTTTGTTTTGGTCCACAGTATCCCACAACTATCTCAGAATTAACATTACCATCAAGAAAATGATTTGTGAAAATAGCTATTTTTTCCTTTTTCATTTCTTTTGTCCTTGGGGACTATGTCCTGATGGATTTTAAAGTTATTTGGAATGTTTCCTCTTTGTGGGTCTATGCCACCTAGTCTATACACAGGTTCATTTGTTTCATTTTACATTATATTCTTAGGAATTGTCTTTTTTTGTGTTAAATTTTGTTTTATAATTGTAAAAGATATTTACATGGTTTTGAAAATCGAATCTGAAAAAAAAGATATAGTCAGAAAATCTAGCTTCTTTCTCTTGTCTTTTTCACCCTAATCCCTCACTTCTCCATGGGTTACCAATTAAATGATTTTATAATTTATCCTTCCGTTGTTTATTTTCTTAATATAAGGAAATACACATAAAGAGTTATAACCAACGCCTTCTTAGATAGGTAGCATTCTACATAAACTTTTCTTCCCCTTGCTTTCTTACTTGTACAGTTTTTACATGTATCCTGGGATTGATTTCAGTTTTAAGTAGTAACCTGTCAGATTAAGATAATAGGAACACCCACTGCACTGTTAATAAGGAAGCTGCACCCTTCCTAAACAATAAAGTATTCAGTCTACTTCATGGCAGTGTTTGAATAAGACACAGTTGGTGAGATAATCTGGCTGTCCTTCCCAGCACACCTCCTGTCAGTATTCCAGCCAGGTGTCAGTGTTGGCTCCTTGGCTTTATTTCTGCAAATAATGACGGCCTGTGCCAAATAACAGCTCACAGGCATTCTGCTTGTTCCTGAAGGGCCTGGAGCAGTAGCCGTTCAGAGTGTGGCAGAGCAACGAAGACTCCAGTGCAGTGGCCAAGAGCACTCCTTTCCCCGAATCAGGAGCATTCTAGAAGCTGCTTTGTCACAACAAGGAGGCCGTGGCTTCATGCTCAGCAGATCTCTAGTGAATGACTGTCTTCTTTTCCTGCAGATACCAGGGAGAACTTAATGATTTCATGCAGCTTGTGGCTTCATTGGAAGTTTTTGTCTTAGCTATAGTTAACAGCAGAACTTTGGCAGCATAGCAGATGCTACACGGATTTGTGTCAAGTTACACCTGATTTGAAGGTCTCTTGACTGCACCACTGAGATCTAGAAATTAAAGAAAGAGTGAGGATGTAGGGAATTTATAGGCAGCCCTGCTAGGTAAAGCATATTTCAAAATTTAAGAACTGCTTTTGTCCAATTTTTGGTTTCAGTCTAATGTGTTTTTAATGATGCAACAAAATAACACTTGAAGCTCCTCCTCCTATTGATTACTCTTCATTGAATCCTTGCAATTCCAAAGATATAAGACCTGTATCCCCTATGAGATTTACAACTCCCCACCAAACTTCTTTCACATTATAATTTCATCTGGGTGATATACTAGTGCATTTTCTAATCTGAAATCAGTTGTAAATTCATCTTCTGGTTCTTCGCATTAAACTGAATTAGCCATTGTAAATGATTTATTTTTTTATTACACTTGAAAATGTTGAATTATTTATGTTATCTTGCCTGCTAAACTAGATTACGACAGTTTGAGTGAGTG
Organism: Equus asinus; assembly: GCF_041296235.1. NCBI lineage: Eukaryota > Metazoa > Chordata > Mammalia > Perissodactyla > Equidae > Equus > Equus asinus. Next base: position 16,393,368 of record NC_091802.1, read on the forward strand.
TACCACTCTTTATTTAAAATATTTGTGGTTTGAGATTACAAGCATATTAGCAAAATAAGATCATTTCACTTGGGGAAAAACAGATAGCTTCTGTTTACTAGCATTGTAGCAGGGTATAAAATTACCAATACCAAGGACCTGTGGGGTTGAATTTAACTATTAATTTCTAACACCTGCTCTTGTATTTTACTCTGGCCCTTGCCTATTAGGAATTTCCCATTAAAAAAAAAAAAATCTTTAAAAAAGAAAGAAAGGGGGCCAGCCCCATGGCCAAGTGGTGAAGTTTGTGCGCTCTGCTTCAGCAGCCCAGTGTTTTGCCGGTTCAGATCCTGGGTGCGGGACGTGGCACCACTCATTAAGCCACACTGAGGCGGCATCCCACATGCCGCAACTAGAAGTACCCACAACTAAAAATACACAACTATGTACTGGGGGGCTTTGGGAGAAAAAGGAAAAATTTTTAAAAGTTCTTTAAAAAAAGAAAGAATTTCCCATACAAACAAGAGGAGAAAAGGAATGATTGCTATAAGCCAGGCTTAAGTTAATCTTCAATCATTTAAAAACTTTGAGAATTTCTAGAGTATAAATTATCTGTTTGTTGAATGCCTAGTTTCTGTAATAGAGTCAAACTAAAACAATCCTGAGCATATGTATGTGGATGTGTGTATTAAAACAATTCACTAAAAATCTTCAGAAATACCAGATTTGTTGATTGACCATTGTATATAGATAACTGGGGCCAGGATGCAAGGTAAAGGAGCCATATATGAGGTGGAGAAGCTTTCATTTTAGTCCTGGGATAAAGGGCAATAAATTGTCTATTTTGTTGTTTCTGACTCCCTCAGAACTTGGAAAGTGGATCCTTGGTAGAGCTCTTGTTAGGTTTGGTGAGGACGCATTTCTCTCCTTTAAAGTGACGATGAGTCCGTTTTGGAGGAGTATTGCAGGCCAGCTCTAGCATGGCGAATGAGAAACACAGCAATATCTTCACTTTGCTGGTTGGAATTTGTGAGCACAAATAATTACTGCCTCTGTCGGAAGAGATATGAGGTGCTATTCTTTTAGGCCTGTTCGTGGATGACCTTTGGTGTGCTGGGTGGGCTGTCATAGGTGGCCCTGTTACAGTGACTTCGCTGTAGTATCAGCCTTGGGTGTTGGGAAGTAGAATGGGGAGTCTGATTCTTGTCTGCCTTCCTCCTCCTACACACTACCATCTCTATTCCTCCCCAGCCTAATAGTTGTATCTTAAGCTCTTGAGTGCAAAGTGTTAGGCTCTCAGGAGACTGTAGAAATTGTTGCTTATGCTGCATGATTGAGTAATAACAATGCTACTGTCTTACAGTCCCTGTTAATTTTTTTCATCTTGTCTGAAACATTAATTAAACAAGTTCAGACTCAGACAGGGCTAGGAGTCCACTATCCATTTCTCAAGAGCAGGTTCTTACTTATACACACACCCTTTGGTTTTGGTCCTTTCCTTCTAAACTTGTCTTCCAGTGTTCTTTAATTTCCATTTTTTATTAATTTATATTTGATATAAAGAGAAAATGTGGATTGTTTCTTAGAAATACCTTCTGAAAGTTTTCTAGCATAGAATAAACTAGCTGTTTTGTTGCATGGGGTATGGGGTTGCTGGTTAGTTCTTATAAGACCTCGCTCAGCCATTGGACCTTACTGTGTATGCTCTGTCACTGTTTCCAGGCAGAATTGAAGTTAACAGGAGCACAATTATCAGGAGCTCCTTTTTATAGGCAAAGATTTTCAAAGCTGACTAGGGAGAATCAGGCCTGGTGGTGTAGTGGTTTAGTTCACACACTCCACTTCGGGGGCCTGGGGTTCACTGGTTTGCATCCTGGGCACAGACCTACACACCGCTTATCGAGCCATGCTGTGGCAGGCATCCCACACATAAAGTAGAGGAAGATGGGCACAGATGTTAGTTCAGGGCCACTCTTCCTCAGCAAAAAAGAGGAGGATTGGCAGTGGATGTTAGCTCAGGGCTAGTCTTCCTCAAAAAAAAAAAAAGAGCTGACTAGATGTTTTCTCTTTTTGAGCCTTTCTCTATATAATCCTCACCTGTTTGTTTTGACCCTGATCTTAGAATTATTTTTCAAAGTTTTGATAAATTTAGTCAACAAGTACAAGTCTGTCACTTAAAATGAAGCATCCATAATATATCTGGTCTTAGCTAAGAGTCATTTAAAAGAAACAATTAGTAAGTTTTTACTTAAAAAAATAAATTTTATTTATTTTTTATTCAGTATAGATGACATATTAAAGAAATAAATTTTAAATACAGACGTGTCATTTGGTTTTTAAAATGGAACTTGAGTCCCTCTAGTGGGTAGAGTATGATTCACTTTCCAAGCTTGAATAGAAAGATGACAGTCTTGAATTATGTGGAACCAGCTTTTCACATGTTCTTGTCAGTGCTGGTGTCCCCTCTCCCCAGCTGAGGGGCAGTGCTTAGCTAGCCACTGGCTTGGCCCTGACATTAGCCAAGCTTCAGCAGCCCTTCTCTTCTGCCCATGTGATTCTGCTGGCCCTGGTCATTCCTAGCATGTGATCTTACAAGCTGTGGTTCACCGGCTCCTTGCCTTCAAGCCTCAGCAAGCATAAACTCAGAATACAGACGAGTAGAAAGTGTAGGAAGAGTATAAAAAGAACACAGTATCCCCAGGGTCCTTGAGATGCCATGAAAGAAATAATTGCATAGGCCTGTTTTGGGCACAACAGATAGATTAAGGACATTCAGTAATTAAGATTACATACCGATAGCCAGAACACAGGCAGCACGGTATGGCAGAAAGAACCTGGGTTTCTGGTTCAGATCCTAACTTTGCAGTTACTAGCTGTGTGACCTTGAGCTGGTTACACAGCCTCTCTCTATCTCAGTTTTCCTTTCTGCAAAATGGGGAGTGATAAACCTATTTTATAAGGTTTTTTTAAGTAAGAAAAGTAAACATGAAAGGCCTTTGTGTTTTCAGTGCCCTGTGTTTGATAGCAGAAGTTATGGAAATTCGTGTAGCTGAGTTCATTGTAATACATGGGATTTAATTATTTGGATGACTTTCCCCTCTTCTCTCATGCCTTCTTTTCCTTTCAGTCACCACCAAGTAAGCGAAGAAAATTAGAGAAGCCGAGAAAACCCATTACATTTGTAGTGTTGGAGTCTGTGATGAAAGAATTATCCCTCAAAGCATCATCTTTGGGCTCTGAGACGGTGGAAGGCATAGTAGTTGTGACGACATGGATTGAAAAAATTCTCACTGATTTGAAGGTACCTGGTTAAGCACATTGAAGAAGTACTTAGAATAATCTCTCTCTCTTTTTTCTTTTTTAAAAAGGAGTTTTGAGAAGAAAAAAGTGGTTTCCTATAAAATTCTGTTTTTCCTCCAAATAGGTCCAGCATAAACGAGTTCCCTGTGGAAAGGAAGAAGTTAGCCTTTTCCTAACAGCCGTAGAAAACTCCTGGATTCATTTAAGGAGAAAGAAAAGAGAACGAGTGAGACAATTGAGAGAGGTTCCCCGAGCTCCTGAGGACGTCATCCAAGCCTTGGAAGAGAAAAAGTCCACCCCCAGAGAGTCTGGCAGCAGCCAAGATTTGGCTCAGGGCCCCTTGGAGAGCACCCCGTGTGGGTCCACTCTGCAGGAAGGCGAGACTGCCAGTGCTGAGGGCCATGGCCCAAAGCAAGATTCACCTTCCCAGGAAGAAAACCCAGAACCCATGGAGGATGAAAGGAATGAGGAAAAGGGAGAGAGAGAGGTTTTGGAAAGTTGTAAAAGCTCTAGCAATGGAGCCCAAGACGAAGAGGCTTCTGAGCAGTCCAGCAACCCAGTGTCTGACAGGGGGAATCATCTCCAGGAAGTGGCTGGACATTACCTGTTCAAGTGTTTGATAAACGTGAAGAAGGAGGTAGACGATGCCCTGGTCGAAATGCATTGGGTTGAGGGCCAGAACAGGGATTTGATGAACCAGCTTTGTACCTATATACGTAACCAGATCTTCAGGCTTGTTGCTAGTTAACTCCAAACTTTTTGCATAGTTGGGAAAGTTGTGTAAAGCAGCTTGCTTTGGAGTGGCCTGTGGGATGGCAAGAGGAATTCCACCATTGGCCCATTATGTGGAGTTGTCCTAAAAAACAAATAAATTAGTCCATTTTTAAACACACACACACACACACTCCCCCCACCCCCCAATTCCCTGTTTTTTTTTTTAAACAGGGCATTGTAGTATGGTAGTTCAGGAGGAAGAATTGTGGTTATCAGCATCAACAAAAAGCCATCAGTAAACTCATAAGGGATTTAAACCTGACTTGAGCTGATCACCTTACCTTTAGACTGGTTCTCTGAGGCCAAAAGGATTATTTTTGAAGTCTGAGTCAGAACTGAACAGAGTGTCATGCTCTCTCTCACCCATAGTTGCTTCTTGAGCAGGGGTGACTTTCTCCTCTCCCATGTTGAGGCAGTACACCAGGGCAGATACACCCTCTGCTTTCTTCTAGAGTCAACTTCAAGACTGAAGACTTTGTCTGGGTACATATGACTGATTACCCTGTGTCAGTCCTGAGAAAAGAACTGGCCTGATGCTAGGTGGTGGGGGAGTCAGGGAAGGAAAGCTTAGTAATGCCAGGAAGAAGGGCCAATCTGAGGACACCTGGGAACGTCACATTCCTAACTCATGCCTGTTTTGATGTTGCTTATTTCAGAAACAGAATTAGGTAAGCACAACTCCCAGATGAGGCACAGCAGAATGAAGCCACACCCTTACCTCTAACCTGTTAAAGTACTGTTTTGTAACGGCTTCACCATTGTATCATTTTTGTTTGTTTTGACATTTAAAGTGGAGCTTTGTTTGTGTTTAATATAAGAGTATTCAGAATTGAAAATTGTCAATCCTGTTTGAATCCTAGGGTTGTGGAAAGTATTTTCTTGGCTTCGAATGGGTAAATGATTGATGATAGAAATAAGAAATGGAGCAAGATAGTTAGGTGCAGTAGGTTGCTTAAGAAAGTCTGATCTATTGGTATACAAATTATAGCTGATCAAATACTGCTTTTTGTGGATTTTCTTCTCTTCCCCTCTATGATTACCTGATAGCATTGGAGAATTCTGAGGCCTTAAAACATGTTTCTAATTGGAATATCAGGGCTCAGCAGGAATGCCTCTGGAAAAGGAGTCCCTTTTTTTGTTCTCTTGGTGTCTCAGTTACCCTCTGCTGTGCTTGACTGTCACAGCTTGATTTTATACCAGTAGCCTAGGGTTCTATTTAGACTGAAAGTTTTGAATGTGATGCCAGAGCTCCCTACCCTCTGCAAGGAAGACTGGGGATGAGTGGTTAAGCCATGCTTTTGAAAGGTGGCTGTTGGTTAGGGCAGAAAACTGATGACCTTGGCATATTTTGGCAGCAGCTAGACCAGTCCCTCAGCAGAAAAACAGGAAATGAAAAAAGGACCATATTATACCTCCCTGTGGCATTGGAGACAGAGCTGCAGAAGAGAACCTGTTAACCAATCAGTGTTCTTAACCTGGTCCATAAACTTCCTGGATTATTTCCAAAAGCTCTGTGAACATGTGTGGGTTTTTTTCCTGGAGAGAAGGGTCCCTGACTTAGATGGATCAGTAACCCACTGAGGATTGGGAACCACGATTCTAGTCCAACCTCTCATTTGATAAGATGAGGAAACCAGTGCCCAGGGCCTCATAGAGCCAAGATTCAGTCCAGGGCCTTGGATTCTTCCCATCCAATAATCTGTGCCCCCCACACCACCCCCTGTGCTTAGTTCTGATGACACATTGGAATCATGTGCTGGACCCAAACCTAGTTTCCATCTTGATAGAATTTTAAGATAATTGAGTTAGGTGGCAACTATTTATTGGAAAAGTGATCAATAAGTATTTATTGTTTGCTTGTTTGTTTCATTATAAAAGAGTAGCACATGCTCATTATAGATTTGGGGAAATGAAAGTAGAAAACAGCAACAGAATCACTCCTAAGTCTCAGCCATCTTAAACACAACCACTATTGGTATCTTAGTGTTTCCTTCTAGTCTCTTTCTGTAGATGGGGTATGTGAGTGTGTGGGTTTAACTTTGGTTGTACTCATGGTGTGTATTCAATTTTATATTATGCTTTTTTTCATTTAACATCTTGTATTTTTCTATATTATTAACAGTAATGTATTTATTTATACTCCTTGTCTGTTCAAAATGTATTTCAGGCGCAGTGTTAGCCTTTATTTAAGTCTAGTACTTAGAGATTCCCAGAGAATACTCTGTGTAACTGGAGACACAAAAGATGTATCTTGTGTCTGTATTGTTCCAGTGGCCCAGGTTTAAGGCTTGGTGTCATGGAGGAGGTTTTATAGGTGTTAATGCTCTTAGAATTTAAAAAGTATGTGATGAAGGAGCTTCCACTACTAGAGCTGTTGAGTGCCTTCTTTGCATTTGCATATCTTCATTTTCTTCTCTGATAAGAATAGTTTATGTCTATCTAATGAGAGAACATTGGAGACATTTTTAAAAGACATCTAAAAGTTCTTTTAGTTATGCATATACTTTATAATTGTGTGATGTGTGATAGCATAGACCTCTGATACAGGGGGGGAAAGGAATTTTTTTCTTTAAAGAAATAGGTTATTCACCCATGTATCATAATATTGAGTGATACTTGCCTTAAGTATGGGGAGGTCAAATTCATGTTGATAGACTGGTATGGAATTAAATCTTTGTGGTATTATCTTAAATTCTGTTTTGGTCCCTGGCATTGGCTTCTGACCTCTTGATAACTAGAGTGAGAACAGAGGCTGAACTTGTTTTCCAAGGGGACTAAGGCTGCTTTTGTTCTTTGGGATCTGCTTGGCTTCCACCAGTGTGGTTCCTTCACCCCACATCCTTGCCCAACTCGTCACGCACCGGAGCACTCCTGCGTGTCCTAGCAGGGTCAGTGTTTCCATGGTGGAGGTTCAGCTAATCTTAAGGGTTCATGTTGATTTCTTACAACTTTAGTATATGTCTTTTAAAACGTGAAACCTCTCTTCTCTTGATGGGAGTCAAAGCTTACCATATGATCACACCAACTTCTAAGCTCTGACAAGTAATAAAACTACAAGGTGTGGAAAAGATGCCAAAGCCTGTGGAAAATCCAAGTCCTCTTAAGAGACGGGAGTAGCCCGTCCATCTTACTTAAACCACAGCATTTTCCTCTTTAGCCACACGGGGGCATCTTTGGCCCTTTTATGAAGCGCCTTAACTTCACTGTGGAAACGGATAAAATTGTGTCCTTGGTATTTTCTTGGAATATCCAGTTGCTAACCAGTTAAATATTTTTATGTAAACAAGTACATTTTCACATAAATAAAATTTGAAAAATAACAGAAAGAAGAAAAAACCCACCACCCTGTGGTCTTTTTATCTGGGCATAATCTTTTAACCTTTTTATTTTTCTTGATAGTCCCAATTGACTATTTTTTCTTTTCTTTCCATCTGTCCTGCTACTCTAGAATATATCCAGGTTGGGGTGGTCCTTTGGATCAACTTTTTATTGGTATCTAGTTAATGAGGGTACTGAAGGTGAATTTTTAGTGATCTTAAATAGTAACTTTTCAAAAGCTTTATGTTCCAGGAAGATTAATAGAGCTCTAAGAAAGAAACTGTTTCCGATGTTCTTTTGTCTTTTAATTCTTGTTTTGGTTTATCTGGCAGGGTGACTAGCATGCATATAATGTGTTGTTTACATCAAAAGTGGGCACAGTTGGTGTTGTGTGTATTACATGGGTTAGTGGGCCTTCTTTCCACAAGGGGTGTTTGTGTGTGGAACATGTAAATTACTCACCCTGGGGTCTGTGTGGCTTCAAGGAGAAGTTCCATCTACCCTTATGTTTATGGCACAGGATCAGATGTTATGAGCGGCCACTCAACAGATCTCCACGTTAGGAGGAAGAAGATCCAATTTGGAAAACTAAGGAGCCCTCTGGGAGCAGAAAAAGTCTCAGCGGTGCAGCACTTTTACAGCCATCCAGGAGGTTCCCCTAGGAAAGGGGGGCGTGACCACATCTTTTTTAGAGAAGTCAGTGCTCGGGAGATTTGGTTTGCCAAACGGCACTAACCCTGGTGAAACTGAGAAGAGGCTTACCTGTGAGAATGGACTGGCTTCTGCCTCCTGGAGCAGGGCATTGATCTTGAACCTTTCTAATGCTCCTAAGTACAAACCTCCTGGTGCTGGTGCCAGCATAGTATTAGAAAACCCTGCATGGGGCTCACCCCACTAGCACCAGGGCCTCACACACGTACCAGAGAGTTCCCGCTCTGCTCTGTAAAGACATTCAGATCCTCTGCTGTGACTCATCCAGATGACTAAAACAGCGGTTTATTTTTTTAATTGCTGGTTGGAACAGCTCATGCTCCCTTTTGGAGGCTGTGCTTTTACTCTGGGGAGCTGTGTTGTTACTGAGTGAAGGCTTTGCACCTCTGAATGCCTTTTAAGGTGTAGCCTATCTGCCTGTCTCAGTCCAAGCAGAAACGTCAGGGACACTAGGCTCTCTGTGGGGAGGTGGAGGATCATGGGTACTTATTATGAGCCAGGGAACTGAGACGAGGAGTGGACCAGAAAGTGCAGGTGTACTTGGCAGAATTGGCTTGTATATGATGGTTCTCAAGAGGGCAAAGGATGTGTAAATCCCAAATGCTTTTCCAGGGGAAGGAAAAACAGAAGAGAGCCCAGACCTCACAGTTCATCAGGCCTGGGTTTTCGTTCCAGGGTCAGTCAGTTTCACTAGGCCTTGGCTTCCTCATACAAAAGATGAGGAATTCTTGCTTCACACAGTTATAGATAAGTAAGAGAAGGACTAAAACACCTAGAAGGGTGCATAAACAAAGAGGAGGCTTCTCAACTTGCTCATCTATTCTTATTCTTTCAGTTTTCAATTTTTGGTCAGAAAATCTTCTACCAGTAGACTTGAGTGAAAAGGCCGAGACCTCTGTCACTTTTTTTGACCAAGAGCAAAACCCAGGCTTCCCTTTACTGGAGGGGGACAAACAGGGAGCCAATATTGATTGGCCATCTTCTACGTAAATTGTCTCATTTAGTAACCCTGCCACGTAGTGTGGTGTCCCTGTGTGATAGCTTAAAGAAGTGGAAGCTCAGAGAGCTTAAGTGACTGTCCCTAAGGTTGTTCACAGAGCTAAGTCACAGAAGGGGCTTTGAAGTCAGGTCCAAGACTGGGATCTTGCGCCACATCTCAAGATCTGAGCCGAGCGCTGCACTTAGGATGGCAGTGGACTTCTAGGATCATTCGACCTGCCTCTAGGGGAGGAGACTTCAATTACGGAACACAGGGAAGAGAGAACAAGCATCTGTCTCTTACCCAACTTCACGATTTAGTACGTTAAGGTAATATTATTTTCCAGCCTATGATCAATGAGCCTTAATAAGTGAAATTGCTTATGATTAGTTTTTAATTTATGCTACCAAATCTTCATAGAATTTTGTATTTGGCAGTAGTGCAGATATTTTAGTCAGTGAAACCACAAAATAAAATGTTTAGCGCAAGCACATGTTGGATCAGAATCAATGTAAAATAACTGATAATTAGATAATGACTCTTTGACAATGTGTAATTGTATAATAATAGAAGAAGGGTTTTATTTTTTAATATTTTAATAGGCAGCTCCAAATATTTCACTTACAGAACACAAAGCTGATGTGCTTTTTGATCCTGCTGGAGAAGGTAGCAATTGTCAGAAAAACAGCAAGTCGTCTTCCCTAGGTAGGGTGAATAAACTTGTGTCAATCCGGAGAAAAGAAAAGGCTGTGTGCCATCTGGTGGACCCATTCAGGAAGTGTGGCCTGAGAGTCTAGAAACTAGAGCCAGGAAATTCCCAGCTGGGGTACTTGGCCGGCTTCAGCAGCCAGTTAGCCCCCAGAGAAATGGCAGCTTGTGCTACTGTCCAAAAAGGGCTATCCAGGGAGCAGTGCTGAGCCGGACCTCCTCCTGGGGCAGTGGCTGAGGCAGGGCCTGCTCCCATAGATTTACGTTCCAGAGACTTGATGTCTCTTGCTGGGAAGGGGAGATTCCCAGTCTGGTCTGACATGGGGTATGTTTCAGATATCTTTTTCTCAGGATTTCCGCCTTCAAGGCCAAGCGTGGGGCTTTATGGATCCAGCTCTGGCCTGTATTTCAGTGAACTCTAGATGAGCACTAATAAGGACTTTTTCATTCACAAAGGGAAGTATTTCTTCATCTTCTACACCAGGGGCCAGGCAAAAAGGGCCAGAGCTCATGCTCTGACTAAAAGGAAGTAGCTTTTATTTAATTCCAGCTGGTTACTGCCATACAAACATAGGTGCCCAGTGTTGTTGGATCTTCTGATATTTTGAGGGAAGCCAGAACGCCACATTTATGAGAAACTGACAACTAATTCAGTATTTTATAAACCCTAATAGACCATCTGTTTGTGACCTCTTCTACCATTGGGCAGTAGAACTGTCCAAATATTTGCTGCCTCTACTTTCCTAACTCTCATTTACTTCAGCTACTTCAGTCTGGTTACTGCCCACCCTCCTTTTTTAGAGCTCTCTCCTCTTAAAGGGAGAATCCTAAAGATTCTGTCCATGGGCCTTGTTTGCTCTTTGCTCCCACTTCTAGCTGGCCTCATTCTCTCCCATGACTTTACTTACTGTTCACCCATACATTCATCATGCCAAAATCTAGGCCTTTCCTCAACTTCCAACATCCACATACCTAGCCACCTATTGGACACCTCCCCCAGGACCGTGGCTGTGTCAAACTCAACTTATTGTCTCTGCCTGCTTCTCTCCTATATTCTTGATCCCCATCCCTTCAGCTGTCCAGATGAGACGTCTCTTCTCTCCACTTCCCTTCACCACCAGGGACTAAAATCTTTCACCTTAGAAATCTCTCCTAAATGCAGCCCAGCCTCTCCATCCATGATACCCCTGCTTAGTGCTGTTCCTCGCCTCTCACCTGGGCTGTAAGGGTAGCCTGAACCATTTCTGAGGAACTTCAGAGCTAAGCCGCAGAAAGAGCAGTTTTAGATAGGGGGAAAGATGAAGGATGAAGAAAACCGCTTATGGGGGTGAAACGAGAGAGGCTTGAGAGGCAGACTAGGATGGAAAGGAGACCCATAGCAACAGGTCAAGTTAGTGGAGATCAAGAGATAGGAGGCTCTTCCTGATAAAGCACAGGAGGACTTGTTTCCCCTTTAATTATTTCATTTTACAAAAGTAATGCATTTTCATTATAAGAAATTTAGAAAATAATAAGAATTTATAATTCCACTAAAATGGAGTTATTTTACAATTTGTTATCTTAGTATTTTTATATGCATATATATTTTTAAACAGCAAATGTGGGGTCATACTGTGTATTACTGTTTTATAATCTTTTTCACTTAACAGTATGTTGTGACAACCTTTTTCTGATTATAAAAGTAGTCTCTGTGTCAGAAAACTTGTGAAAATAAAAATTACCAATAACCACACTGCCCAAAGACAACCGCTGTTAATATTTTGGTTTATTAACAACCCTGCTTGCTTCACATGCCATATTGTACGTGTTACTTCACTAAACCAGTTAGTCTTTGTTGGAAATGTAGATTTTCTGGTTTTCACTATTGTAAATAATGCTTTAGTGAATATCTTTGTATAAAAATCTTTGTGTTATTGTTTTAGGATAAATTTATATAAGAATTACTGAAGCAGGGGCCGGCCTGGTGGTGCAGCGGTTAAGTGCACACGTTCTGGTTTGGCGGCCCGGGGTTCACCAATTCGGATCCCGGGTGCAGACATGGTACCGCTTGGCACGCCATGCTGTGGGAGGCATCCCACATATAAAGCGGAGGAAGATGGGCACGGATGTTAGCTCAGGGCCAGTCTTCCTCAGCAAAAAGAGGAGGATTGGCAGCAGTTAGCTCAGGGCTAATCTTCCTCAAAAAAAAAAAAAAAAATCGCTGAAGCAGAGGATCTGACTCTTTTAAAGGCTCTTCGTATATATTGCCAATTTGCTCACTAAACAGGTTGTGCCAGTTTATGTTTCCACAAGTGCCTGTTTTTATCATGCCTTCATTTGAAAGCACTAGAAGGCGAATTTTAAAAAATCCTTTATCAGTTGATAGGCAAGAATATTTTCATTTTTCGAATTTTATTATGGTATTGGCAAGGTCAAGGGTTTTCATATATTTATACATAATTGTGTTAAATGTATTATTTCATATGTTTATTGTTTTGTGAAATTTAAATTATGTTCTATGTTCATTTTTCTATGCAAGTATTCTTTTTGTTATTGAATTGCAAGGGCACATCTTGCCACTATTTCCCTCCATTTTGTCATTTACCTTTTTCTTTTATTTATGGGTGATTTTTTGTTTTTACAGTTAGGAGCTTTTAGAGGGTTTATGCAATCAAATGTGTCACACTCTTCCTTTATGTTTTCTTTCTTTGCCTTTATGGGTAGAAACCTCCTTCACACCCTTGCAGCAGAAAAATGTTTGGCTCTTTTATTATGGTTCTTTTAGGGCATTATTGTTTACATTTAACACTTGAATTTATGTTGGTGTGTGGTGTGAGGTTTTAGGGACCTAACTGTGTGTAACCAATGGTTCAGAGTTGTCCCAGAGCCACTCTTCTGAGAGATGACCAGTAAGCTTGAGCACCGCCCTCTGAGGTGCTGGTGATGGGCCGGGGGCTCAAGCAGGCTGGGGCAGGGGCACATACTGCTCCAGCCCCCAGTCTGGAAGTGGGAGGCAAGGCACAGGGTGGACCCACCTCCTGGAGTGTCCTAGAGTGTCCCCAGCACCGCCCAGTATAGACTCTCCCCATGGGCCCTGGGGCCTTGGTAAGAAATGTTTGTGGGCGTGGAGCTGAGCCCTGGATCTAGGTAGTCCAGCTAGTGACAAGCCACTGTTCTGGGCCTTACATACTCCCCTGAGGGCATCAGTCACTAGCACAGGTAGCTGATCTCTTGCGTTTTAAAGACTTGACCCTGCAGCCTTCCTTAGGTGTAAGCTTGAATTGCTGTGACAGTAGACCTTAGTCCTTTCCCTGGGACACTGATTGTATTCCCCTCTGTCCTGGGAGGAGCCTTCTCTATTGTCAGCATACCCCCACCCCCATTTCATCCATCTGGTTCTTAACTCACATTCCAAGACTCTGCCTATCCTCATAATTTTGCCCAGTCTCCCTCCCTTGACCTGAATTAATTTACTCTCATAAGCCACCTCTTTTTTTTTTTTTAAGTAATCTTGCAGCATTGTTCTGCCCTGCAGAGAGGCACAAATAAATACAGATCCATTTTACGTCTTGTATTTATTTTGGCCTGGTTTTCATAGTATCATATCTTTGTTAACATTGATGCATTTAGTTGAGTTGCTTTCCTGACTTTTTCCAGTTTTCATTTAAGCATATGTAGTGAATACTTTTTTTTTTAAAGATTTTTTTTCCCCTTTTTCTCTCCAAAGCCCCCCCGGTACATAGTTGTGTATTTTTAGTTGTGGGTCCTTCTAGTTGTGGCATGTGGGATGCTGCCTCAGCATCGCCTAATGAGCAGGGCCATGTCTGCACCCAGGATCCAAACTGGTGAAACCCTGGGCCGCCGCAGCGGTGCACACAAACTTAACCACTCAGCCATGGGGCCTGCCCCAAGCCACCTCTTTTTCTCTCCAAAGGGATAACTGAAATCCTCATCCTTATCCCTTGTGCCTTTCCACTTGGATCAGCTTCCTCCTTCTGAAGTCATCCACAGGCCCCATCTCTAGCTGCATAGCTTGGCTAGCCTCTTTGGTTTCTGAGGAAAGCTCAGAGTGTGTAGCTCCTCCCTTTTTGCTTCTGAACTGCATTTCTTTCCTTATTACTCAGTGTCCACACCCAGGCCAGTTGCCCCTTCCCCCAGTTACCTTTTCAAGTTGGACATAAGCACTGTGAGAAATGGCTGTCTACCCAGGCCCAGTTAGAAGCATTTAATTCCTCAGAGTGACCTGAGGCAGTACAGTGTCCTCTGAGGTCATCTTGCCCCTGGATCCTAAGTCTGTTGCGCTCCTTGCCATCTCACTCATCTGCTAAGCTTGTTTATTGGGCACCACTAAGCAAAGTTAATGATTATTCCTGTCTTTAGCCAGGAGGGAAGAAGTTATCTCCCCATCATCAGCCATTTCAGTGAGTTTTTCAAGGACTCTGGACCCACTTCCTCAGGCCAGGCCATGCCAAACAGTTGGGGGAGAACCAGGCTGCTTCTCATCCCAGCTGACACTAAGCAGCTCTGTGACCTTGGATAAGACATCTTCTCTTGGGCAGTTGAACTAAGTGATCTCAACTGTTCCACGTGTGACATTGCTTGGTGCAGTGAAGGGGGAAGTACATATATGGGAAGGTGGAACTTGATTGTACCTGTTTGTAGGTTCAGGAGAGGTCCTTTGACAACTTACTGCAAGTGGAGGAAGGTGGGTGAAGACTTGGGTGGAAACTTCGGCTCTGGGGAGCCCACTTGCTAATGATCGAATGAGTATCCTGTAGGGTACACCTCTGTCGAAGCAATTCAGACTCCTGTTCATCATTCAGACTGGGCTTGTCAGGAATCTGGTTCAGCTGGCCAATCCAACCTTAAATTCACTTAATTTCTTCTTATCCCTTCTTAGAAAAATGTGGTTATCTAGGAACCTAAGCTTCTAAAATGAGTATATCACTACCTTAATGGGTCTTTGTGTAGACATGTGATCTGTGCTACATGGTGGTAGAGAACAAAGCTACCCTTTTCTAGGTATTACTGTGGAACTGAGTTCTGCTCTGTGACCTTTCACCCCAGTCTGGTTTACCAAAGGTCACCTGATCTTGGCTACAAGGACACCTAGCCTAGTTCCTGGCACATGTTAGGCACACAATAAATATTTGTTAAATGAATGTCATCTAGTGTGTCCCTGAGTCTACTAGTTTTCTGTCCCTTCCTCTGCATCTCATAGCTGACTTTCTCCATTTGCTCTTGTTTTAACTATGATAGGTGAAAAACTGCAAACCACTTGCCAAACTTGAGAAGTCAGGCCTGAAGAGTTAGGACCTCTTGTGGGATCTAGTGTGAATACCTCCACTTCTGGCTTCATGCCCTTGTCCCATTCATTACTTATACTTCAAGGGGTCAGGGAACTGACTTGCATAGCTCTTGGAGTGGTGTGTATACGTAAAGCTTTGTGGAGAAGACAGTCTCATTAGGGAGTCTCTGGTGCAGCATATTTAACAATTGAGGGGTTGGAACTGGGCGCTGAGGTGCACAAGACTTGAGAAGGACTGAAAATAGAAATTCTCTCATGAGAAAAACGCAGTGATGGATGGCCCAGGGTTTCTCTGCCCCAAAGGTCCTAAGTACATAGAAGCCATAAAGAAACCTGAGGAACAAATTTTTAGAGATGGCTTGGGTTTGAATCTTTCGCCAAACATGCTAACTTTTCTGCTGAAACATCAAAGACTTTTTTTCCCTTTCTCTTGAATGAATACAACAATTGCCAGCTTCTACCCCAGTTCCACCCCCTTGGAAAAGGAAGCTGGGGCTAAAATGTTGAACAGCCCTCATATTCATTCTCCTCTTTCCTTTTATTCTCCCCACCCCGCCCCCCATCGGTGTCTCCCACCTGCACTGTCCATTCCCCACTCGGGGACACCTTGGTTGATGAGAAATTCTGTTTGGCCATTTTTAGGTTCCCGTAGGCAACAACAGGCCCAGAAAAAGCCTCTTTTCTAAACCCTTGCTTTTGCCTAACATCCCCTGGCTGCTGTCCCCACATGACCCAAATAAACAGATGATCATGTGAAGCCAGTAAGACTGTTTGTTTTAAATAGCAAGCGTCTCTGCTAATCTCTGGAGCAGATGGGGTATTGGGGGCAAGGGAGAGGCTGGCACTTGAATCTGTGTCCACTGCACTTTTATCTCCTGCTTCCCAACCCCTGAAGGAAAAAGTGTCTTCAGAATACTACTTTTTAGATGGTTGCCTTCTTAATGTGATAGAGCTGGCCTCCGACAAGAAGAGTCAGAAAAATTGGACTTCAGCCTCTAGAAGAGACCAGGGATGTACGAGTGCCATGACCACTTGAGAAAAGCAGAAGGATATGGCTAGATGTAGCTTTCTGGGCATCCTGGGCCACTGGGCAGAATGGTACAGTACTGACCTCAAACAAAATGACAACTTGGTCAACAACATTATTTCAGGTCACTACTATATATATTATACATATTGTTTAACACTCCCTCCCCCCCACCTATATATTGCCTTTAAACTCCCCATTTTCAGGTGACAAACACCTTAAAGGAAGCAATGTCAGGAGCAGCACAGGAAAAGGGAGTTCATCCCATGGAGAAGAACTGGGCTGTTGTGCTCTAATTCCCCATTGCTTTCCAGCTCCATCATAAGCAAAGCCAGTGGCACCCCTGCATTTGTGTGTGTAATGGCCTTTCCATGCTCAGCTACACCTGCTGGGGCATTAAATGTGCAAAGATCAGAGCCCCCTGTAGACTGATGCTGGCAAACAACCTTCTTCTTCACTGGGTTCTTGATTTCCAGGGTCTGTGCAGATTTTCTTTCCCTAGGATGCATTATGCCCTCAAAGGAAAAGAGCAAAGCCAGAAAGTATGCATTTATACCAGCTTTCTATGCGTCTAGCTCTCCTGTACCTAGTCCCCAAAATAGGAACACACCCCCTCTGAGGCCGCAGTGGAGATGGGGAGGCATGGAATAGCGGGGTGGTCGGCCACTCAGCTGTCCTCATAAAGGTTTGCTTTCTGGCTTTTTATGATGGTGAAGCCCAGGCCGCAGGATCCTGAACCAAACTGGCATTGTCCCACTGTTTGAACTGGTTAGCAAAGAAAGGAAGGTGGGGCCAGGACCGAGGGGCCGTAGGCCTGCCGTCATTGGGACAGCAGAGCTGGACATGCTCCAAGGTGTCCCAAATACGTCTTCAACTGGTCTGTGCCTGTCACTACCAACGGCACCACTAGGATTTATGCGGCCTCCACTAAAGCAGCAGAACAGCAGGGTTTCAGGTGAGAATTTTGTTGGCCCCCAGTCATAATATGTTAAGTTGTCAGACTCCTTCCCGTTTGGGCAGTGTGATATTCCTCCATGCCTTTTTTCTAATTGTGGGCCCTGCCCCAGAGCTGCTTCAAAAGACTCGTCCGTGGGGTCAGGGGTAAATGTTCCTCCCTACCGGGCGAGGAGAAACTGGAACACGGAGTGACCTTAGATAAGTCCTTTCTCGTCTCTGGGCCTCTGTTTCCTTACGGGCAAAATGAGAGGATTTCGGCAAGCTGATCTCAAAGGTCTAACTTTCTGATTGTACTCCCTAGGCACGCCCAAAAATACCAGCACAAGAAGCGGCGGTAGGAAGCTCCAGCCGAGGGTCCCCGCCCTCCCAGCGAGCAAGGCGGAGGCCCGGCGGAGCGGCCCCTCCCGCGCGCCCGGCGCCCCGCGCCCGCGCCCGCGCCCCGCCCGCGGCCTCAGTCGCCGAGCCGCAGGGAGGGCGGGGCTTCCGCTCTCCACGTTGTTGTTCCCGATTTGGGCCACGCCCCCTTGATCTGATCTGTGGGGGCCTCGCCTTAACCACCCCCGCCCCGGCACCAGAGCAAAGGGTGGCCTCTAAGGTGGCATAGTTGGCGCCTCCACCCACGTCAGACACGCGTGGACAAAGACAAGAGTTTAGGGGAAGGAAAGAGACAGACTTGGTTTTAAAGGGAGGGTGGTGAAAAGTAAAGGATAGGCCAGGGCACAACTGCGGAATTTCCCTCTCTGCGTCGCACCCTCCGTTCCCTCGGGCCCCATCCGCACCCGCGAATGTGACCCTGCTAGACACTGGCCCTTTAAACCGAAGGCTGGCGGCGCGGGGTGTCCATGTGGAGCTGCTCCATGCCGTGTTGTCCTGCCCGCCCATTGGCCCGCGGCCCGGTGACGTCGCCTAATAGGATGCGAACGCACTGCGGGGGGAGGAACGGAGACAAGATACGGAACCGGATTGACACTCCGGTCCTCCCGCCTGTTCTCTGGCAGCCTCCTGCCGACAGCTCCGCCCAGGGGCGGATCCCGGGGGAATTGCGACAGGCGGGTGGTTGCAGGAATTAGGTCACGTGTGGGTAGGGAGTGGAGACCCAGGGGTCAGGCCAGTCTCTACCTAAGGTTTCCCGGACCTGGAGTATTCTTATTTGAGCTAACTTAAGTCTTGAATTTTCCACCCTTCCTTCCCTCCTGTAGGACAAATTTCGTTGTGAATGTCCCAAACACGCAGCCCTTGCACAACTTGTGGCTTGCAACCGGGGCGGGGCGAGGCGGGAAAGCGGAAATGCAGGGCGCGAACCGGGCTCGAGCTTCTCCCACCCCCACCCAGGCCACGTGTGCGCGCGCGCTCTATAGTGGGCGGGCCAGCCCGCTCCGGACCCCGCCCCTCCCTTCGTGAGACGCCGCGGCCCTGCGGGCGGGGGCTCCGGTCCGGGCTTTGGCTGCGGCCCCGGTGTAGTAGCGGGGGCGGCGGCCGGGGGCAGCGCGGCTCCTTCCCTTGTTGTGTGTGTCGGTGCCTCCTCGCCATCTTGTTGCAAAGCCTTTTCTTGTCGGCGGGACTCCCGGGGGCCGCGGGGCGGGAGGCATCAGACGGGAGGAAGGGGGGGGAGGAGAGGGGCAGTGCCGCCTTTTTTTTTTTTTGCATCAAATTTTTTTACATTTGCAAATTCTATCTTGCAAATATTTTGGGAAACATTGATTTTTCTCCCCGTGCTCCCCCGTTCTTCCCTGCGGAGTGCGCTGCGCCGCCCAGCCCTGTCGCCCCCCGGAGGTGATCCCTCCCTCCTGCCTGCCCGCCAGCCTGACCTGTGCCCGGCTCGCGGGCCGCAGTCTCGGCTCCGGCGCGCCCCCGGCAGCTCTCGGCGCGATGAGCATAGAGACGCTACTGGAGGCGGCCCGCTTCCTGGAATGGCAAGCGCAGCAACAACAGAGAGCACGTGGTGAGCGGCCGGGCTGGGCCCCAGGGGCACCGGGGAAGGGGAGGCGAGCGACCCCGGTCCCCGAACAAACGTGGAACCACGGGCAGGACCCGCTCCTTAGCAGCCCGCGAAGCCGGGGAGCGCAAGGCTCCGCGCAAGAGCCTCTGCTCGGGGAGGAGTGTTGTGGGCAGTGAAATTAATTAATGAATTCATTAACATGCAGCGAGAAACCTGTCTCCTGTGGGCGCCACCCCAGCCGCCTGCCACCCCCTGTGCACCTTTCGCGGGGGGCTTCTTTCGCTTGGGCCAGCGGTGCCCTCGGTAGCGCTAAGGATGTGTGAGCCGGGGGGGGGTGGGGTGAGGAATGGTGTTGCGTGGAGGTGGCAGACCCGCGTGTGTGTGCGTGTGTGCACGGGGGATGTGTGATGCGAGCCTCGAGGAAAGCGGATGAACGGACGTGTACACGGGGCGAGTGTATAGTGCACACGAGTGGGCGTGTGTGTAACGGAGTGGGGGGTGGGAATTACTCTACGCCGAGCAGCTCCCCGGCTTCCCTGGCCTTGTGGGGAGGGTGCGGGGGGCGCTCCCGGCAGATCTACGCGCCGCTTGGGGCGGAGGCGGCCTTTGCAGAATGAAATGACATCGCGTGTCTTATGATCCTGGCCAGCCCCGCCTGACCCCGCCTCCCAGAGCTGGGCTGGGTCGCGCGTCAGGGGTTTGGGCGAGAGCCGGACTGATTGGGTGTATGTGAAACGGTTCGCGGGTCGCTGGGGGCAGCCCCAGGGCCCCCCTTGCTGCGCCCCACTTTAGCCGGTGTGGAATGTGGCGTGTCTGCGCGTTCCAAACCCGCTCTCGGCTGGAATGTTGCGCGTGCCTGCGTTCCAAGCCCGTTGGTTACACCGGGTGGTGACGTGGATGGGCCCCGCCCCCGACCACGTGCACGGGGGACACTCCCGCTGGGGACGGCGCGGCTCGGCCCCTCCCCGCAGCCTCGCGTTTAGCCGGGGGCGGGGCCTGGGTGGGGCCGGCGAGGGGCCTTGCGCAGGGTTGGGCCCTAGCTTTGGCCTCTGGGCATCTCCCAGGGAGGGCCTGGGCCCTGCGAAGGTGGAGCCGAGCTCACCTGTCGGTTCTCGCCCTAACCTTCTGTTTTTGATCGTGGGGCGAGGGAAACGCTCAGAATCGCAGAGCGACAAGACTTAGAGCTCGCATATTCCCTCTGACGCCCAAAACGTTCTCACCAGGACCTCCTGGCCACACCCCTGGCCACACTGTGGAATAAGCCAGGCTGAGAATGGGCAAATTTGGGGGCTTCCTGAGCAGTGGGGGAGACGAAGATTTTAGATGCCACCCCTACCCCCACGCGCCCCTCCGGGTGATGCAGAAATAGCGGCTGGGGGGAAGACCTCCGTTTGCTGGACTGCGACGAGGGCCTCAGCCCTGGATCGTTTTGTGTGCACTATCCGGAGAGTCCTGTCCCCTCCAACCCAATCCCCCAACCCTGCGGCCGGGTTGGTTGTGGTGGAGAGAGTGCTTCGCCCTCCTTTCCTTTCTTTCTGCCTATTGTTGCTTCAATGATGAGTCATGCAGGAGGTAGTAGTGTGTTGTGTGTGTGTGTGTGTGTGTGTGTGTGTGTGTGTGTGTGTGTGTGCGCGCGCGCGCGCGCGCGCCTGTAGCGTGTGCTGCCGCCGCCGCGCTGGCTGAGCAGGCAGGGGGGGGGAGCGGCAGCCGGCCAGGGGCGGGGAAGCTGCGGGTCCGTCGGCCTAGTCGGGTAGACCGGCTTCTCAAGGTCAAGAGTCACTCGAGCTATGTGAGACTGAGATGCTTGAGTTTTGCAGAACTGATGGGCTGGCACATCGGCCCACGCGCCCCTCCCCCTTGCCTTCGGGATCCAGAGCAGGGTCAGGAGGTGGACAGTGCTGTTGGTGACCGTGAATGTCCTGCGTGCGGGCCCAGCGACGGGCGGGGGAGGGGGAGAGCGTGCACAAGATTTGGAGAGACTGAGTCACCTGCTGCCACCATCAACACAATGCAGTTCAAGAATACCTATTGTGTCCCCACTGTGTAACAGGCACTGTGCTAGAGGTGAACAGGATTGACCCTGATGTTGCCCCAAGGGAACACTCACTTCACCCTCACTTTACCCCTAGGCTGGTTGGCTATATGGGGAATGGGACAAGACTCACACTGTCATTTCTCTCATCCTTTGCAAAATAAGTAAATCCGGAGCTGACCAGTAAGAATGTGTGTATGTGACACTGTGAAGGAACCGGGGAACATTCCCTCTTAAGTTGGAGAGCCCAGCCCCCTCCCTCAGGTGGTGAGAACCAGGGGCAAGGAGCTGAGCTGAGGTCTAGGTTAGCTGCCCAGTCACAGCTTCTTGTTGGGGGGGGGGTGGGTTTAGGGGATAGGTGGATGCTGGAAAACCACATCTACTCCAAAAACTGTCGTACAGATGGCTGCACCTGGCCACAGCAGTTTAATCTCCAGAATTCATTTTATCTCCTTCTTGAGGTTCTGTCCTTTGACTTGGGGTGGGAAGGATGGGAGAGAAAGAGGTGGTATGTGACCCTGCTGACCAGAAGCGCTTTCCCGGGGTACATACCTGATGAGCAGCTCTGAACAGGGATCGTCTTATCTGTGCCCTCGTTCAACCTCAAGCGTCGGTTTCCCGACCTAGACCAGCTAGCTTATTTACATGATGAGCCTAGGGCATGTGTGCACTTGTGTGTGTGAGAGGAAGAGAGGAAAGGGCAAGGCATCGTGGTGGTCAGCAGGGGGGCCTGGTCATTTTCTAGCATTCATGGAGGTGGCTCGAATGGCACCCTCTTCTGCCGTGATTGGAGGGAGCTGGTGGGAGTGTCCACAGGTTCCTGACCCAGTCGTACCCTGGGCCTGCCTTATGTGCCAAGCTCCCTGTCAGCATGAAGGGGGAATCCCCCTGAACATTCGGGGGCACCAGGTGTGGGCTTCTCAGGCCCCAGCCCTGTGCCTGCTGAGCCCCTTTGGCCACAGTGACTTGGGATGGCTGAAGGGAGCACAATGCCCATACTCTCCACTGTGGCCCCTGGATCACCCCAGAGGAGTCGTGCTAAATTCTCTGAGTGTAGAGCCCAAGGAAAGTGCCTGAGTGTGTGTGCATGTATGGGAGTGAGGGAGGGTGTGCACCCATGGGTGCAGCAGAGCATTATTTTAAAGAGCCTAAACTCATCTTGCTGCTGAGGGAGGCCCCTGAGTGACTGCCAGCTTGCTTCCCCCGCTTTGTGCCCCCCACTCCAGGGCACAGGGAGAGGGTCATCACTGAGTAAGGAATGAGTCCAAGTGGCAGGGAGGAGGCAGGAAGCTTTGGTGGGCTGAATCTGGCCTGGGGCACGCGCTCTTCCTCCCCGCCAGTCAAGCTTTTTCATGCTGATCCAGGTGTGATAGAACTTGGCCATTCACCTGGGTTCCTCCTGGCACCTGTGAGGCGCACCTGCCTCGCTCTGGAAGAGAGTAGGTGAGGAGGAGGTTACCGTCTCCTGGGTGAGCTTTGGAGTTGCTTTAAAACATGGGGAATATGAGGTTTACCATCAGTCTGGGTTCCCAGAGCACCTGTCCTTGGGGCTTGGGGCCTGGGGCCTTGTCTGTCCCACTGCTTATGGGAGAGTGGAACACTTGCCCCAAGGCCCAGGAAAGTTAGGGGCCTGGCTCAGTCAAAGGAATGGAGGTGGGGCTGTGTTGGGCCCTGAGCTACAGGGCCTTGTCTTGGGGATGAGATGGGGGCAGGTGGGGTTAGAGGGTGGCAAGTGGGGAGAGGACTGGGGATGTCCCAGGCGGGGCTCCGGAGCTGGAACTCAGCAGGCTTCTTTCCCAGTGTAGTCTGGGAAGCTGGGGCAGAGAGAGCTGGTTTTCTCTGCGCCTGTAACATAAGCTAGTGCTGGCTGGAATGGCCTAGGAGAGCAAGACCTCCCCTCATTGGAGCAGGCCTGCACCGGACTGGCAGCTCCCCTTCCTGAAGGGCAGGGGAGATAGGAAGAAGCCTGTGCTGCCCGGTCCAGCCCCTGAACTCTGGCTGCTGGGAAACCACTGAGTGCTTCCTCTCTCGGAACACTTCCCCCTCTACTTCCTCCTTGCTCTCCTCTGCAGGAGGGAGGGCTCGGCTCAGAGCAGGCCTGGCTCACACTCATTGTTGATTGGTCAAAGGGCCCTGAGGCCTCAGGTTTGCTGGGGGCCGCCCCCACCCCAGCCCGAAAAACATGTTGGAGGGTGGATGCCTTCCTCCCTAGGGGGCACTTAGCCAACCTCATACCCCAGCCCCACCCCTTGTGGGGGGGCGTGTTTGGGGCGTGGCTACCTGCCAGTGCTGTCAGCTCTGTTAGTCAGCAGTGTGGTGAATCCGGGGCAGTGGGGAGGGCTGGGTGACCAGCCTGCTCCCTGGCCTGGGGGGCTGCAGCTGCTCCCCAGGGCCCTGGCCCAGCCCTGTAGCCCAGGGACTGGAATGATGGGCCTGGGAGAGGACGGGGCGGGGTGGAGATGGAGAGGGGCCCTCTCCCCTCCCCCTGTTCTCAGCCAGCTGCTAAGCAGGCCTCCCCTTCCTGCGGGGCTTTCAGCAGAGATGCTGAACTGATGGGTGCGTGCTTGCCTGAGCTCATGGCCCTGCTCACCCCTATTACAAAGCCCAGCTTTCCTTTCTGGCTGCCTTGTATCTTTCTAGTTTGTGCTGCTGGTGGTGGAGGGGATGGGAGGGAGGAAGGGAGGGGGATTTGGGGGAAATTAGTTCTAGCATAACAAAGGGCAGAGAAGGACCAAGTGTGTTTTGTGTGGTCCCCCTGAGGACAAACCAGAGGCATTGGGACCTAGCCTGGGAGTCCAGAGTCCTGGGCCTGGTTTCCTCATGTGGGAACTGAAGGTGGTGTCCCTACCCTGCCTGTGGTGTGGGGCTCTTGTGAGGATCCAGAGGGGGGTGTGTGTGTGTAGACACCTAGTGAGCATATGTTGGCACAGCAAGTACCAGGAATCTGCCAGGTGTCAGGAGACCTGGCTGGGTCTGGCCCCAGTTTTACTTGTGTCTTGCTGTGTGACCCTCAACAGATCACTTTGCCTCTCTGAGCTGATTTATCCCATCTGTGAAATGAAGGTACTGCCTGTCCTCTACAAGGTACTTGCTAAACACTGTTGAAGGTCTTTCCCAGAAACTATGATCTGTCTGCCCCGCTCCGTTCTCCTGTGGTGGCCTGTGAGGTCTTCTATGGACTGGCCTCTGCCCACCTTATCAGCCCGCTCCCCTCCACCTTGTTGCTCCTGACCATCCCTGCTCACCATCTGCCTAACCCCTCAACCTCCAGGTTGCCAGGCCTCCAGCATTCTCTGGGACGCTCCTGCTCTGCCTTTACACAGCCTCTTTCCCCCCAGCCTGGACTGTTATTCTGTCTCTTGTCCCTCCCTGCACCCGCCCGCCCTGAGCTCCCCAAAGACACGGACCAGGTCTGTGTGATTTGTTCACTGCTGTGTCTCAATGCTTAGCCAGCGCCTGGCTGGGTGTGAATGGGTATTTGTGGTGTCTCAGGCAGAGCAGGGGTGTCACTGAGCACTGACTGGGACACGGTCAGAGGATGGGTTATGGCTGGAGGACAGGTGAAGCTGGGGCCCAGGGCTGTTGGCCCACTCAGACACCCCTTGTGTTCTCTCTGCGTAGATGAGCAGGAGCGGCTTCGCTTGGAGCGGGAGCGGGAACAGGAGCAGAAGAAGGCCAGCAGCCTGGCCAGGCTGGCCCATGCCCTGCCAGTGGAAGAACCCCGCAACGAGGCACCACCCCTGCCTTTGTCCCCCCCAGCACCTCCGCCGGCACCTCCACCCCCACTTGCCACCCCCACCCCACTGACTGTCATTCCTATTCCAGTAGTGACCAACTCCCCTCAGCCTCTGCCCCCACCCCCACCACTGCCCCCTGCAGCCCAGCCTCTGCCCCTGGCACCTCGCCAGCCCACCCTGGTGAGCACCCCTGGACTGAGCATTAAGGAGTCTGCTGCCCTGCCCACCAGGCCACAGGTGCCCACCCCTGCTCCCCTACTGCCGGACTCCAAGACCACCATTCCGCCCACTGGCAGCCCCAAGCCTTTGCAGCCCCTCCCCACACCCATCCTGACCATCGCACCACACCCTGGAGTCCAGCCCCAGCTGGCCCCCCAGCAGCCACCCCCACCCACTCTTGGGACACTGAAGTTGGCACCAGCTGAAGAAGTCAAATCCAGTGAACAGAAGAAGAGGCCTGGGGGGTGAGTGAGGTGTGGCAGAGTCAGAGCTGTTGGGGTGGAGAGGAGGACTGCCCACCCGCTGGGCTGTGTGTGCAAGAGAAAGTTCCCTCCCCAGCCAGGCCTTCAGGGCCGTACCCTACCTCCCCAGCCTAGAAGTGCCCTCCTATATTTGGACACATTTTCACTGTGCTCTTGCCCATCCCGGCCCCGGGAGTGGGGAATGGCCATTGCTCTCTGTTCTCTGACTTCTGTTTTCTCTGACCTCCTCCAAAGTTGGGGCTGATGGCATTTCCCAGCCTTTGAACAGAGTATTGGGTTATGGGCCTCTTCTGAGGGATGGAGTCAACTGGCTATTTCTCTGAGTCCCAGGAGTACTTCCATCTCCTCACAGATGGACAGGTGGCATTGGGGGTTAAAGGGGTCATGAATTATGAGCATACATGTGTCCTCCATGGGGTGTACGTGCCATGGCACAGAAGGAGCATCTCCCATTGCTGCTTTTATAGAGAGAAAATGTCAGGGACAAAAAGCCTGTGGCATTTGGAGGACGGGAACAGGGGGCAGGAAGGCCACCTAATCTGGGCCCTCCTCTCTGAGCCTCCTGTCTGTCTGGGTTTCAGGATCGGAACCAGAGAAGTCCACAACAAACTGGAGAAGAACAGGTGTGTGTGCGAGCGTGTGTGACTCTGGGCCCGCCCCGCCCGCCGTGGGGACTGGTCCCACCCTTGGTTCCCCAAGCTGTCCTTGGGCCTTCCCTCCCCGCCTCCAGGCCGTGCCTCTGCCCCCGGCAGTGGCTGACCCGCGCTGCTACCTCTCCCCAGGAGGGCCCATCTGAAGGAATGCTTTGAGACCCTGAAGAGAAACATCCCCAACGTGGACGACAAGAAGACTTCGAATCTGAGCGTGCTGCGGACGGCGCTGCGGTACATCCAGGTATGGGGGAGGGAAGCGCGGCCCAGAGGAGGCGGGCGGTGGTGGTGACGGCCGCAGAGCCAGCTTCCTCCCCGCGCCCCACCGCCCTCGCCCGGTCGTCGCGGTCCCGCCCCCTCCCGGCTCCCCCGCCCTCCTCCACGCGGGCGCTGAGCACATGGCCCGGTGACGTCACGGGGCTCCCCGCCCGTCAGGGGGCGGGCAGACGGGCGCGCGTGCGCGGGCAGGGCGGGGGCGGTGCTGCCCTCGGCCTCCCTCCCCTCCCCCGTCGGGCCGCCCTGCGGAATCCGTGTCACCCCGGCGCCCGGCCCCGCTTAGCTGCCTGCCGCTGTTAGAGCACCCGCGGGTGAGGAGGGCGTGGAGCAGCCTGGCGCCTCCACCCCGCCCGCAGCGCCTGGGCGGAACCCGGATTCGGCCCAAGAGTCTGTCGCTGGGCCGGGGGAGGGGTGTCCCCGGGCGTGGCTCCCTCCAGTCGGCTGCGCGCCAGTGAAGCCCCCGACTTTTACCCGAGAAGGATTCAGATCCTTGTAGTGAGCGCACTGAGGTGCCACGACCCGAGTTTGGGGGTTAAACCTCGGGGTTGGAGGAATGCGGCAGCTTGAGTGGGAGACAAGCAGCCCCGGGGTCACCGAACCTCTAAAAATTACTCTCTCCTTCCGTCAGGGTTTTAAAAAAGCCCTTTCCAGGGCGCCCTCCTGGCCGTGTCCCCTCGCCGTGAGCCCTGGCTCCCCTCTGCGGCACCGGGCCGGCGCCCGCCAGATAAGCTAGTTGCCATGGCGGCCCGAGTTTCGGTTTCCCTGGAAACCCGCGGCGGGCTGCGCGCGCGGGGAGGGCGGCGGTGGGGGTGGGGCGGTGGCCACGCTCCGCTGCCGCGGAGACGGAGTCCGAACGGAGCCGTTGGGGAGTGGGAGGGGCTTGGGGGCTCCCTGCCAGCTGGGGGGAGGAGCCTCAGGGTCCCCTGGTCGTCGCTCTTGGGAAGCCTGGGGGCTGGGCGGCGTCACGGCCCTGGCGGGAGTGGATGGCAGAGGGTCGGGCCGGGCGAGGAGCCAGAAGCGGGTCGCCACCCCTCCCCCGGCCTCGACTGCGGGGTCACAGCCCCGAGGTAACCGGAGCCTGACTCGCGACGGCTCTCAGTCGGCGGCTCCCTCCCCGCCTCCCGTGAACGCGCGCCCTTCCGCCCGCCCTCTAGCGCGGGGAGGTGCTGGCGCGTCTCCAGGCCGCTTCCCGGCACCGGGAGGGGCGGGGCCGGGCCCGCGGATTGGCGAGGCCGGGCGGGGGGCGGGGCTCCTGCGCGCGCCGAGGGAGGGTGCGGCCGGCGGGGAGTGACGCAGCATGGCCCGGGCCGCGTGGGTGCGCGCGTGCTCTGGGAGGGGCGGGTCCTCGCTTGCGGCCCGGACGGCACGGCGTCGGGGGCTTGCCTTGGGTTTCCGAGGGTACCCAGGAGGCTTATTTTTTGATGTATTTGCCGAACGTGGGCTTGAGTATGTTATTGATTGGTCCCTCAATCATACGCAGTTATATGGCCTGGGAGAAAATCTCAGTCCAAATGCGGTGACATTTTCTGCGAATATCAGCTTTCTGTACTGCGATGAGGCTAACTGGGAAAAAAATTAATAGTATCTTCGTCGTGAGGATGTTAGAAGGATTGGGCCTCTGTAAATATTAACTTAATTGCGATTATTAAGAAGTGGGGAGGATGGAATGGCACGTTCCTCTTTATAGATACATATTTAGGGAGGGGAGAGCAGAAACAGTCGAAAACTTAGAAGACTGCATAAATCCTGAACTTCACTCATTTATTTGTTCATTCAGGTACTTTTGGGAAGCTCTGTGTCTGATTCTGAGGATATAGTGGGGGAGCAAAGAGGAAAATGTAGGTCTGCATCCTCATGGGTTTTGTCTTGCAGCAGATTATAAACAAGATGGAAGACTGTGCCATGCAGGTGTCACAGGGACAGATCACAGGATCTGTTCTGGGGAGGTGGGGAAGTTGTTGCTAAGGAAGGGGCATTCAAGCTGAGACCTGAAGGTCTCCGGATGACCAAGGCAAAGTGGAGGGCAGAGAGCCCAGCACAGTCCAAAGTTTCTCCAGCAGGAGGGAGCAGGATGCGTTTTTGGAAGTTAAAGATGGTCAGGAGGGTTGCCAGGTAGAGATGGGGGGCAGCAGGGCGCTCGATGAGAGCCAGAAGGGAGTACTGGAGAGATCACACAGAGCATGTAGACTGAGGGCTTGGCATGTGTGTCCAGGTGGAAAGCTGTGGGAAAGCTGGAGAACCCAGCCAGACCTATAGTGGCTTAGAGGTGGTAAAGGAGTTGAAGAAAGCCACGGTGAAGTGGACAGAAACAGGAAGAGGAGTGGGCATTTACCAAACCAGGTATCTAGGTAGTCTTAGAAAGGAAATGGGTCTAAGATGAAGCAATGTGGTCTAAAGTTAAACCCTGGGGAAACTTTCTGGGGGCCTCTAGGCCTGTGGAGAACTGGGCTAAGTGAGAAGAGGAGGTTTTGGCCTCTGATGTTCTCTCTCCCTGAGCCAGAAGCCTACCCTCCCTGCTAGTGAGTAGAGTTCAGGATGGCCACTTCCAGCCCCCAGCAGCCAGATTCAAGTGAGGGCTGACTCACATCAATGATGCGGCCTCATCTCATGTCATGTCCAGCATTGGCCTTTTGGGGTAGAGCCAGGTGAGAAACCAAACAGGTGAGTGTGTAAGGGGAGGGATCTTTCTGGCAGAAATATGGGGAGAAGGTTAATCTCAAAGCCAGGATGGTAGAAGGGACTGTGTGTAGCCTGGGACTGGTGACAAAAGTGTAGAGCTACCAGGTTTCCGGCCAGTACAGAGCATGGCTGTATCTGGGTTATGTGTCGCAGGCACTAATGGTTTGAGGCATCTCTTACTGGTGAGGTCAGAAATGCAAGGAGTTTGGGGCTGTAGGAGGGAGCGTGGGGAAGTTAGTCCTAGTTGGTGTGTTGAGTTGAAGACGTTGCCATGCTCAGGAGGGGCAGATGAACAGTCAGGAAAGACTACTGCAAAACTGCCCATAGGAAATGGAGTCAAGGCTACTGGGTGACTGTGATTCTCCTGTGATGAAGGGGAGAGACAGGATAGAGGTTGGAGCTAACATGGTGAAGTCCCCTCAGATCCTTCCCCTGGGGCTAGGCAAAACGTTGTGCCTAGCTCTGTCCTGGCCTGGTAGGGTCAGGGGATATAAGCTAATTATAGAACAGCGCTTGCCTTCACTTACAGGGTTGGACAGGAACAGTGTGTGTTGAGGTGGAAAGACAAAACAGGAAATATTTAGGGGGTCATAGGAGCCAGTGTCTGATTAAGTACTACTTGACAGTCAATGTCATTGAACGCTCAGGTGTGCGTGCTGGTGCTGAGAAGGGCATGGGTTGGGGAAGGGCAGTGGAGAATGTAGGGGCTCAGGTGTGGTCTCAGAAGAGGAGCAGAGAAGATCTAGATTGGTGAGAAGGGGGCGTTCCGTGTGTAAGCATCTGGGCAGACAGAGTTTGGAGAGGAAAACTAAGACGAGCTGGGGAGTTTGGTGTGGAGAGCCAGTGGGCTCTGCACCTGGCCATGACCAGTGAGCCTTGGAAGCTACAAGTTGAGGAGCAGGTCAGGTAAGAAACTCAGGAGGCAGCAAGGCAGCACTGTCCATGTTGTCTGGTTGACCCAGCGGTCAGGACATGCCTAGGCCGAGGAGAAGCTGGCAACAGGGAAGCCGTTGAGACTTAGATGAGTTGGTTTAATGAAGTGTCAGAGTTGGGAGGTCATGGAGGAGGGGAGAGGCTTTTGGTCTGGAAGGGAGCTGAGAAATAGGATAGGAGCTGGCCTTTGGAACTGCTAATAATAAGCCTCCTGCAGAGAGAAACTGGAGACCCTTCTAATAAGGGAGCACTGCCACAGTCTAGGAGGCAGGGCGTCCAGCACCTCCGTGAGGGGGCAGCCTAAGTGGCACAAGGTCACCTGTGGCCCTGAAGGAGTTGAGAGGGATATGGCACCGTGGATAAGGGAACTCCCTCCTGGTGTTCTTAGGGAAGGGGGTGGCATCAGCGTTGTGGGAGTGGGAGCAACCTGGAACCTGTGGTGAGGGACAGAAACCTCTCCAGGGGTGCTCAGTCCGAGTCAGCTGTGCTGTCCATCACCCCAAGAGCCATTTCTCATTGAAGAGTGCAGCTCAGGTACTGTGTGAAAGGAGGGGCACATTCCAGGGCGTGGGGATTGTTTAGCAGCCTGGGGAGTCTGGAGGCCTGTAGGCAGTGTGAAAATAGAGCATTGTAGAGTGGCGACACAGGTGGGCACCATAGGGGCCCAGGAAGTTGGAGAGGAGGTACAGAGCCAGCAGCTATTGGAGACGAGATGGAGGCAGGTCAAGATGAAACGGCCACAAAGTCTGGCGGGTCATCCTCCAAGGATATTGAAGTTAAGGAGACTAGTGAATGATGAAGTGGAGAGAAGGGCAGGATCATTGGGGGTTCTTTGGGGAATGCGTTCCAAGGAGAGTAGCTTGTGGTATCCGTGAGTGACAGAATGGTGTGAACAGCGGTGGAGGCCTTGGGCATGACCCCAGAAGTCTGTGTTACCCTTCCTGTCCTTCTCTGCAGAATGGAGAGAGATGCTGCCAGGAGGGTGGATGGGGCATGAGGTGGGGAAGCCCCTCAGGACAGAGTTGATGTGGGGATGGGAGAGGGGCTGACCTGGATCTGTGCTTTCTTTCAATGGCGCCTGCCTGAGAGCCTGCAGTACCCGGGACGCTGGGCCTCACTAGGCAGAGCCAGGACCAGGAGGCAGGTGTTGTCTCCAACAGCCCCTGTCAGCCTGGGGCCCGGTCAGTGCAGACCTGCCCTGTGGGCTGAGTGATCTGGAGGCAGGGGTGGCTGTGGGGATATGTTTATGGTAATCTGTGGGCCCCATGGCTGCTGCTCAGGGTATCCTGCTGTCCCTTGCCCTGTTCTCCAGTCCCTAAAGAGGAAGGAGAAGGAATATGAGCATGAGATGGAACGGCTGGCGCGAGAGAAGATTGCCACGCAGCAGCGGCTGGCGGAGCTCAAGCACGAGCTGAGCCAGTGGATGGATGTGCTGGAGATCGACCGTGTGCTCCGGCAGACGGGCCAGCCGGAGGACGACCAGGCCTCCACTTCTACAGCCTCTGGTGAGCCCTGCCTGCTACCCGTTCCATGTTGCTCCCGCCCTTCACAAATGACAGCTGCCCTGGCCAGGCCTTTGCCTGCTGGAAAAGATGCCCCTCACCCCAGCCCCATCGTATCCCCAGGGACATCTATATTTCTAACTTCTTGTTTCCCAAGCCCTCTCACCTCTCCCTGTGTCCCCCCACAGAGGGTGAGGACAACATAGACGAGGATATGGAGGAGGACCAGGCCGGCCTGGGCCCACCTAAGCTGAGCCATCACCCCCACCCGGAGCTGCCGAAGCCACCGCCCAGCACTGCCCCCACGCCTCTGCCTCCCCACCCACACCCCCACTCCCAGCCTGTGGCCCTGTCTCCTGCCCATCTGCCCGGGCAGCAGCCACCGCCACAGCAGAAGACACCTCTGCCGGCCCCTCCTCCCCCACCAGCTGCCCCTGCCCAGGCTCTGGTGTCCGCTCCAGCCCATCTGGTGGCCGCGGCTGGGGGAGGCTCTACAGTCATCGCCCACACGGCCACCACCCACGCCTCAGTCATCCAGACTGTGAACCATGTTCTACAGGGGCCGGGCGGCAAGCACATCGCCCACATCGCCCCCTCGGCCCCCAGCCCTGCTGTGCAGCTGGCACCTGCCACACCCCCCATTGGCCACATCACAGTACACCCTGCCACCCTCAACCACGTGGCCCACCTTGGCTCCCAGCTGCCCCTGTACCCGCAGCCTGTGGCAGTGAGCCAGCCTGTGGCAGTGAGCCACATCGCCCACACCCTCTCGCACCAGCAAGTAAATGGCACAGCTGGGTTGGGGCCCCCAGCCACCGTCATGGCAAAGCCAGCTGTGGGGGCTCAGGTGGTGCACCACCCCCAGCTGGTGGGCCAGACGGTGCTCAACCCTGTGACCATGGTCACCATGCCCTCCTTCCCGGTCAGCACACTCAAGCTGGCTTGAGGATGAGGCCACTCAGAGGCCCTCAGTGGGGGCAGGGAGGGGGACCTGTCCCCCACTCTCCCACCCACCAGCTCCACACATTCCAGCCAGGCCAGGCCCACCCCGCCCACACCCACCCCCAGGCCTCCTAGGGGAAGGGGGTGCAGAGACTCTGAGCCAGGGGAGGGAGGGGCCACCCCAGGTAGCTGGGCACAGGGCAGGGGCTTACCCCACTGCACTAGGACTTGATGAAGTGATGAGAGACGCTCTGGTGACCATGTCACCTGTTGGGCCTGGTGCCAGCTCCAGTGCCGTCCCTGCCTCCCAACCCTGTCCCCTGAAATCAGTGCGATGTGGACGTGGTATTCTCCGACTTTCCCCTACCCTGCCCGCCTTCCTGTGCTGCTGCTGCTATTGCTCTGTCTGGTGAGGTGGCTGAGTGCCCGGGCCCTCCCCTCCCGAGCCTCAGCCTTCTCTTCCCAGGCCTTTGGAGGGGAAACGGGGAAGCAGAACTGAAGCAATTTGGCCCAGAAAGCTGAAGACTGTGGGGACCCTGCTGAGTACAGGTGACAAATCCTAGGAAGTGGCTGGTCTGGCGTCCCATCCAGACAGGTGGGTGCCCCAGCATGGGGTTCTCCAACCCAGTTGCAGTCACTATGACTCATTACAGCAGAAACTAGTTAACGATTGTCTGCCAATAGTAAACCAAACCCAAGTTGTTGCCAAGCTCCCTGAGCCCGCCAATCTTTGCCACTGAGCTCCTGACCTCAGGAGGGCAGGCTGAGGGTGGGGGCAGGGAAAGAAGGGTTTGGCTGTGCCCATCACCTTCGCCCCCAGCCTGCGTCTGGACTGAGGAGAGCTGCTCTGGACCCCTGCCCCCATCCCTGGATATGGCTCTCAGCTTCCAGAAGGCAGAGAGGAGGTGTGCTGTCTGGCCTCCACTCCCCTCTGCTCAGTGCTGTGTACTCCCTCAAGGGATAGGTGCCCCTGGGTGCCTCATGCTGCCTGGGAGACATTGGCCAGCATCTGGTCTGGGTTCCAGGATCCTGAAGCCACACTGTTGAGGCAATCAGGAAGTTAAAATCTGGCCCCTGATCCTTTCCCACACAGGCCCCTGGGGACCTGTAGAGAGGGAGCAGGGCCAGACTAGGGAGGAGGGCTGCTGCTTTTGCTCCAACTTCTGTCTCTAGTGTCATCTCTTTCTCCTGAACATCCCCCTTCTTCCATGGGCCTTTCTGAGTGTCCCCTCCCTGGTGGGGGCTGCTGTGTGCCACTGCCTTCCTTTGAGGAAAAGTCCTTAGTTGGGCTGAGAGCAGGGCACAGCTTGGGGTGGGGAGGAGTGAGTGGGGGGCCCTCTGTAGGGGATGCTGCTTTCCCTGCCTCTGCCTTGGCCAAGGGCTTTGGCTTCTCTTTATGTGGGTATTTATTACAAGTGGCCTTGTGTTGGACACACTCAGTTACACACATGTGCACACTCTGCTCCCCACTTGGACACACTCACCAATGGCCTTTCAGTGTGGGAGGAGGATGTGAGTATTTCTAAGTGTGAAGTTTGACAGGCTGGGGGTGGGAGAGTGTCAGGGCCCAGGATCCTCTGGAGTGTCCTCAGGACACTGGGGAGCCTGGCAACGGTCTTGAATAGATTTAGACACTTAAGAATTCCCTTTCAGTTCCCGGTGCTGGAGACCTCCCAGGGGACTGTCTTCTTGTTTTTCTCTCCTGTGGGTGGGGAAGGGGAAGGCCTATGGACGCCTTAGAGGCCTCTAGGAGAGGGCCCCGTACCCACCCTATGCAGAGCTCCCACCTCACAAGCTTGCTGCCTCCCTGCGCCTGCAGCCAATGCCACCTGCCACCCTTGTTCTTGGGGGAGCCAGTTTCATTCTTCCCAGTGTGATTACAATGGAAAAAGCAGAGGGAGATGGGTAGGCCTGGCGCCCAGGGAACAGTCAGAGAAGTATTGGTGAACCCGCCCCTCCTCTCAGCTCTGTTCACCACCTGCATCCTGAGGCCATTCCAGAGATGAAACGGTTGTGTTAACCAGTTGCCCCTTGGGCCTGCACAGATACCTCATCTGCCCTCCGCCCCTGCCCCTCCCAGCCCCCCATCAGTGGGGGGCCTCTGAATCTAGTGCCGAATGACTATGTCCAGATTGGTGACAATGGGTCTTGTTGCTGTTTTGTTGTTGTTTGTGAACGCTGTGACGCTGTGTGCCCAAGAGGGCAGCCACCGCCAGCCCTTCCTTGGGCATCTCCCCTGAGAGCTGTCAGGACCACATCTGTCCTCGCCTGTGGGACCTCCTGCCCCTCCCCTCCCTAGCCCTTCCAGCCTGGGGGACGCGTGTGCCCGTGCATGCGCGTGCACGCACACATACACACATCTTACCTCTCATGCGTGTTTTACTTTTTGATGTTCAGAGTGACTCACTGGCTGGGAGTCTTTACCTCGAGGAGAGGGGGAGGTTAGTTCCTTGGGGGGGCCAAAGAAGGGCAGGGAATGCCTGGAGGGAATGGCGGGGTCACCATAACCCCTGCTCTCTCCAGGAACAGTTTCTTCCCCCATCCC
Source organism: Equus asinus (assembly GCF_041296235.1). Lineage (NCBI taxonomy): Eukaryota > Metazoa > Chordata > Mammalia > Perissodactyla > Equidae > Equus > Equus asinus. Next base: position 16,428,125 of record NC_091802.1, read on the forward strand.
AGGGTCCCACCCCCATCCCCCAAAGAGGTGGCCCTTGTTTACAGTGAGGACTTGGTCACTGTGTCTCCGTTTCCTGAAATATAAACCGTAGCGACCCCAGACTGTAGAGATTTTTATGTGTTTGGATACATCTGCTGTGTGGGAAAAAAAAAAAACCTACAAAAACCCTAATTTTGTACATATTGTATTTTTACTATTGAACTGTATTCTAGTGGCTGTTCATGCTCCAAGACTTTAGGTATTGAGACATGAATACTATCCATGTAATAAGCACTTGCCTGGAATAAAATATAAAATTGAAATAAACCTGCACTGAAACCTAAGATGGAGCTGCCAGCCTGCAGCGTCTGGGTCATTTTGTTGCAAAAGGAGGCAGCCACCTTTAGGGAAAGACCTCCAGCAAGAAGCAGCAGTGTCTTCCCTGTTGACATTTGTGGGGAACTGTCCTCCAGTAGCTTCCGTGCTGGTCAATTTTAGAAAACAATTAGGGACCTTCCAGTTCTGATCCCAATGTTCAATCCTCAACAAGCTCTGAGAACTGCAGTTATGGGCTTCCTTGAACTTTTGTACTACTTGATACTTCCTCAAACCATTTTTACAAACGCTATCTTGTTTCATCTCTTAACAGCACAATGAAGTAAATAAGAACTAGCCCCATTCTGGCAGATAAGGAAACAGGTTTGAGGTAGCTGTGACTTGTGGTCACACAGCTAGCCTGGAACCTTGTGGAGCTGCAGTCAGATCTCAACTCTGCAGAGTTCTCCCCTGAGTGTGTGCCACCCTGCCCTGGGGCCTGCTGCAGAGTCAGGAACCTGAACTCAAGAAAGCTCCAATGGGAAAAAGGTGGAGGATCTGTACACAGAAGGGTGAGAGGCTTCCTGAGAGGGATGTGCTTCTGGGGTTGTGGTTAGGGCAGGTCATCTGAGGAGTCCATGGGCTGTCCTCTCAGGGAAAGGAACAAGAAGAGGAAGAAGTTGGAGGTCAGAGGTCAAAGAGCCATGTTCTAAGCTGGGTCTGCAAACCTGGGCCTGGAAGACCTTTGTCCCTATAACTACATCTTCTCTCCCCAGTTTAGGGGAAACCAGCCCTTTGGCAGGCTGTCTTGGGAGTAAGTGGGGAGGTGAGGGAGAATGAATTAGCTGGGCCTAGCTATAGACTAGGCTGGCTGCCTCATCTAACACCCTGACACCTGTCACACTCCCAGCCCCAGTCAGGGGAACTGACTCAGCTTCTCTTCCTGGGGTGGGTCTGGGGATGCGAGGGGTTATCCTTAGGAAAGGGAGCGGTGGCTGAATGTCTTGGAGTCCCCTTCTTTGAAGAGCCAGCCTCAAGAAAGGCCGGACCCAGCGCCCCTCCCCACTGCCCCACAATCCCTCCAGGCCCTTTCACTTGTGGGATGCTAGCTCCCTCTGCTGGTAGCTCCAGGAAGACCGGTCCCTTCCACTTTAGGGAAGGCCTAGGGTTAGGGTTAATATTTCATGAGTGCCCACTCAGTGTCAGACACTGTGCCCAGCACTGGGGATGAAAACACTGCCCCTGACAGTGAAGTAGGTATTATATCATCTAAGGGCTATCACTATATCTTAAGAGTAGGCAGAAACTCCCCTCTCTCTGCTCAGCTAGAGCTTGCAAGAAAGGGGCCTGTGGTTAAGGTAACAGAAAACAAAAATCCCAAGTAGGAATCCAGGAGCTTCCATTTACCAGCTCCTGCTCTGTAAGAGAGGGAGACTCATTTTCAGGGTAGGAGGGCTCCCTGAGATGGCATTATAGCGCCCTGCTCACACTTCCAGCTCCACCTCTCCACACACACATTGTCCTCAGCAGATGCATCATTTTGGCTATGGGATTCCCTCTGGTCTTAGAAGCCCAGCCAGGGACCTGGGGAGTGCCAGTACTTGTGGGTGGAGCAGGGAAGGGAGGGGTGGGTATTTGAAGGAACCAGGCCATTTCCAGGCTAGTTTATCAGGGGCCTTTAGTAAACTTCTTTCAGGAGGAGAAACAGCAGAGGGAATTCTGATTGTTCCAGGCAACAGGATCAGCCAGGGGGTGGGGAGGTGTTCCCTTGAGGGGCTTATAAGCTTCCCTGGTCCCAGAGCTCCCTGTGTCAACTGATTTCCTTGTCTGTCTGAATGGGTCTGAGGGAGCTGACAACAGGTCCTAATGCCCGGAAAGCTACACCAGACCACATGCTGGTGACTGGAGCCTCTACCTGGAGCCATAGATGATGGGGCAGTGGCCTTCTGGGGTCGGGGAAAGCAGGTGGGAAGCTATTATAGTTGGGCCCTTTCCATACATCAACAGGTCTGATCCCTCCCAATACTCCCCCAACACCCTAGCCTGAAGCAGGCATCTTAAAGACAGTGCTCAGTGGGCAGAAGCCAAGGCCAGAGAGACAGGATCCTTCTCCACTGGCTGGAGAGGTCAGGAGATCCTGCAGATTCCCCGTCAAACTCCAACTCCACTGCAGCCAGCCAGAAGGGCAGGCAGGCTGGGGAAGGGATGGGACAGGGACCTACACTCATCCAGAGGCTGGAGAGGTCAATGGTCAGTCTGAGATAGGACCGCTGGCTCTAGGGTGAAGTCCCCCCGAGGGCTTCCTCTGAGTACTTGGGGTTTGGCTATCACCCCCACCCCAGCCCACAGCCAAAGGCCCTCTCCCCTGGAAACTTTGGTTCTCTCTCTTCACCATCCTTGCCTTGCGGGGCTGGCCCTCTTTACCGTTTGATTGTGGAGTTTACAGAATTCCCTAACACACATAGTCACTCGCTGTCCAGTGCCAGCCCAAAAGCAGCCCCCAGAGCCTAAAGCATTGCCAAATGCTGTGTTTATTGGTCTGTTACATTGAAGAGTATAGTTTCTGAGCCAAAAAACATACATACACACTCTGCTCCTCACAAAACCACTGAGTCACTAAGGCAGGGACACAATGGCCACCGTGCTTTGGTGGAGGCCAAGGACTCACAGACAACGACGGGAGGGCAATAGGGCAGGTGGGTTGGCCCACAAACAGGCGTGCAGTGCCTGGGACAGAGGTGGGCTGGGAGCTATGCTGGATGCAGAAGGGCTGCTGGGCCATTTTTCATGTTTCTTAAATGCAAGAAGTCTCCAGACCTTAGTGACTGCTAGGCAGGCCCCAGCCCCAGTGGCAGAGTGGCCTCCTGGCCCCAAAGCAAGGCCTACCCTGAATGTGTTGAGGGGAAGGGAGGTAGGAATGACAGCAAGCAGTGTTCCTGGGCCTAGGGTCAGGGGCTGGGCCCTTCCTAGCATCCCCATGAGTGAGGCTCCTCCAGGGGAGTTCCCAGCTCCCAAGGCCTCTCGACATCCTGAGAAATGTGTGGAAGGCAGAGCTAGCCTTGCTTCTCACCAGGGACAAACGGGAGACACAGGTAACCACCCCCAAAGCCTCAGGGACTCAGCAGATGCCTGGGATAGGCAATGGGCTGCCCCTAAACTCTGGGGCCTGTTCCTGAGAGGAGGCTGTGACAGGACTGCCTCCCTAAAGAATCACCCTGGGATTCCTTGAGAGCAAGTGCTCCTACCACATTCCAGATCATCCATCTGGCAAAAGCGTCATTTACACACAGTTTGTAGGGATGCATCTAATGCATAAAGCAAGAGCGAGTTGGCAGGAGTGAGACTGTGCAGACACACGCGGGTACACTGTATGGGCTGGGCGTGCATGGGGTCACCCCAGGTGGCCAAAGGCAGTGGCAGTGCTGCTGAGGTGGCCTGTTCCCACCCAGGGTCCCATCTTCTGAATGCCCCCGGTCTTAGGGGAGGACCTGTAAGGTGGCCCAGGTCTCCTTCACCTAGGGCGCACGCCTGAACTGGCAGCAGTTCTGACTGCCCCAACTGGGGCTGGTGCACAGACATGCACTGGGCCTGCAAAGGGACTCTCAGGAGAGATACAGCACAGAGTCCCCTGACCCAACACAACTCTCGCCAGGTGGGGTCTAGGCAACTACAGCCCTGCTAACGCTGCAGGGCCCCGGGCTGACCTGGGAGAGGCCATGGGGAACAGTCTAGGTTGAGGCTGCAGGGGGCAGTGGGGCTATTCCTGGGCATTGGAGTGGAGAGCACAGTAGGTATCCCCCAAAGCAGTCGCTCCCTGAAGCCGATCCCTCCTATCCCAACCTTGACCTGAGGGCATCCTGGCCCCAACTCGCCCTGCAGGGCCAGCACTGCCCAGAGTCGGATCCCAGGCTCACAAGCACTTTGTTAGGAACACAGTCAGGTGAGGATCAGCTGGGAGTTGGGGCAGACTCAGCTGCACTGCCCCTGTGCACGCTTCCTGCAGGGACCCAGGGGCACGGAGCCCTGGCTCTGGCCGGCTGCTGCCTCCTGGCCACAGCCCTCACTTGTTCTCTATGAGCATCTGCACCTTGTGGACGAGGTCCCGGGCAATCCGCAGGATCTCCTGGGCATCGTGATGCTCAGCCCGTTCTGGGGAAACATGGATAACAGTGGGGATGCCGGAGCAGAGGCAGTAGTCTGGGAGGAGCCCTGTGGCTACCCACCCTGCTCCATTTCCACTTGCTGGACTCCTGACATCTGCTTACGGGGAAGGGACCTGGTATTTCTGACAGCCCCTGCAACTCTGCTCAGGCCAGGAGAGGAGGCCCTCATACCCCTGATGGGGGCAGCCAGGATGGCTGGACCAGTTCCTACCATTGAAGAACTTGATGATGTCAGTGAAGTCCATGTTGTTGTCACGGATAATCTCACGATAGGCCTCCACCAGGGCCAGAGCGATGAACAGGACAAAGTGTTCCGATGAGATGTGCCGGGCTGCCCAGATCACCTCCCACACAGCAAACACATCCTCATACAGCAGCTCTGGGGACAGCAAGGGACTAAGACTGCAACTGGCTGCCCACAGGCCTCTGGATGGAGCCACATGTGGAGACAGAGCTCCAGGGGCCAAAGTCCTGGGAGTCTCCCCATTACACACAACCAAGCCCAAGGCGGCGGGTTCTATGCCCCAGGCCAAGCCCCTGCCCTTCTCCCTGGTGAGTCCTGCATGCTGGGCAGCTGCACACCCCACACCTGTACTCTTGTCAGCTAGACTAGATCTGCTTTTATAGGCCTTGGTGCTTGGGAAGATTTGGTTTGAAAACAGTTCTGAAAACCATCATCTCAGGGTGATTTTCAACCCTGGTGGCAGTTTGGATTCACCTAAGGAGCTCTGAACTCACGGCTGCCCAGGCAGCCACACTTATTAAGTCTGGGGCTGGATGGGGCCCACGGCACTGGTGTTTCTAAAAAGCTCGCCAGGTGGTTCCAGTTAGGGCTGAGAACCACTGACTGTGGGGAAGGGAGATCTCCTGCTGGCCCTGACCCCAGCCCCACCATCCAACCTGCCTCTTACCTCTCTTAAAATCCAGCAGGAACCAGCGGTAACAGAAGTAGAAGTGGGTGTAGTCTCCGTTCTGATGCATCAGTTCAAACAGTTCTGAGTCCAGGATCTTGTGCAAGTGGAGAAAGGGAGACACACTGAAGTGACGCTGCCTCTCCCGGCCACCCCCATCCTCTACCAGGCCCATCTGCTGTGCTGCCGGCTGCTGGGCAGCTGTACTTGAGTCCCCTCCTGTCCCCTTAGGTGGAGGCTGCACTCTGCCGCCCCACCTGTCTCTCTGGGATGTGCTTTTTGGAGTGATACCATTTTCTCAGTGTTTGATTGCATCATCAACCACACTACTCACCAGAACTTTCATGAGCACAAGCATTCACATAGGGATATTGCTCCTTGACTTGTAACACTGAAGACTGTTTTTTTAAATGAAAGAAACTAAACTTATACGTAAAGGTCATTTTTGGAATGCTCCCTGGCTTCTCTGGGGATGATGGACAAGCCCGGCGGTGCCTGGTCAGATGCCCACGGGCAGATGCAGACCTCACCTGGATGAGGGAGCGCATGTTGGCAAAGTGGGTGTCCATGGCGCCCCCATTGGGGAAGTTCTGGCTCATCCTCTTCATGAGGTGGCTGAAACAGCTGTAGGCCAGCTGATCTGAGGGGAGACGGGAATGTGGCTTCAGGGCAGGAGACCCCAATGCCTCACTTCACAGGGGGTGTCCTGTGGCCCAGAGGACAGGGCTGGTTTACATGCCCACCCTTCCAGACCTAGTGGTCTGCTTTTCCTTTCTCCAGCTTATGTCAGCTCAATCCAAACACCATTTTGGGAACACTCCCCACTACCCCTGCCCCCAGCCCTGTCCCTCACCATTGTCAAGGATGACCAGGAGAGGTGCCAGCAGGTCGCACATGCCCTGCACATAGCCCACATCCAGGTGTTCCCACACGTAGCTGAAATGCCAGGGACAGAGTCACTGTGGGTATGCACCATCCTCACCTCCCCCTGGGGAGATGGCCCCTAGAGCAACCTGCTACCCAGAAGCCAGCCTTTTTGCCATCCTAAAGCCCTAAGAGTATGATGGTGAACCCCACAGCCCGTGTTCCAGGCCCTCAGGGGCTCAGGGAAAGAGCCAATGAACAGGCTGTCACTGCTTGGTATGCTGGGGTGAGGGAATTCAGCTAACGCTTTCTGAAGAAGTATGGCCAAAGCTGAGGACTGAAAGACCTTTAAGAATGAAGAGGGGTGGGGTGGGGGACACTGCAGGGAAAGTGTTCTAGACAGAGGTAGCCAAGTGTGAGGAAGTACAGGGGAGAAGAGCAGGGTGCCTGAGGGACTTAACCTTTCAGAGCAGGGTCCTTGCCTCCCACCCCGAGCCCCGCCCTACAATGGCACCTGCACATGATGTCTCTGAGCCTCTCGAGGTTGGGGGGCGTGAAGTACCAGTAGTTGCGGTCACATCGCTGCACATCCTTGTCTATGCGGTGCAGATTTAAGGCCACAGTGTCCAGTATTTCTATCTGAAAGAGTGGAGGGCCCTCAGGGGTGAGCTGGGGGCCGACGTGATGCCCACATAAAGGAATGAGCAAAGGCAGGGAACCAAAGGACTCAGAACAGAGTCCTCTAGGGATGCTGAGAGATAGGCTCAGTGGCCCCCTCCAGGACAGTCAGGGCACCCCCACCTCCCACCCACCGGTGTTTCCCCAAGCCTTGGAATGTCATAAGGGCCTCTGGGGCCAGCTGAGAACAGTGCCTCAGGATCGTCCACATACAGTGTAGGCAGCAGCACAAACAGCCGCAAGCTCCTCCCCTGCCTCCAGCTCGCTGGGCCGCGAGGTCTTCTCCTGGTTGGGATCTTGGGGCTCGGAGAAAGTGTGGGCTGCAGGAACTGACCCATCAGAGCCTTCTTCCCCACCACCATCCTCCTCAAAGCCCACACTCTGCCCCTCATCTATGCTCGACTGGATGCCTGAGGTCACAGAGTAATTGCGAGAGGAAGGCAGTCCTGAGTCGGGAGAGTCAAACTCCACTGACTGCTGCTGTTCCACCACCGCGGTGCCCGGGGACCCTGCTCCTGGTTCTTGCTCGGGCTCTGGTCTGGAATCTTCAGTGCCTGGGGGCCTTGGGAGTTCCAGGTCATCCACAGAGATAAACACCTGGTGAGGGTGAACAGAGAGTGGGGCTCACAGCTGCACTCCAGCACCTTCCCTCTGCTTGCCATTTCCTTCCTGGGGTCAGAACAAGAGGGATGGAGAATTCTCTTCACATCCCCTACTCCCACCTCATGGCCTCTAACACTGTCTCCCCTGGGCACCAAGCCTCCCCTTCTGACGCAGCTGACCAAGTGGGGAGAAATCATGCTCTGGGAAAACATGAAGACACTATCTTCAGCCCTATCCAGTCCTCCACCTCAGGCCTCGTCCTGGGGTATGAGAAAAAGTGTGAAGCACTCCAGACCTTCCTGGGGCTGCTTCTGGGAAGAAGGGGAACCAGAGGCCTGGACACTTGATGGCCAGTGTGAGCTAAGCGTAGTTTTAACAACACCTGAAATCCCAGGGCTGCCTCAGTTCAGGAGAGCTTCATTAAAGTCTTGGTGTGGCCACTGGGCAGCCTGGGGGGATGGCAGGCTGGAGGTGTCAGGAAAATAAGTTCTCCCTTATTTTCAGTACTCTGAATGTTCAGCAGAACAAGGCAGGAGACTTCTCTAGCAAGCACTTAACCAGTTATACTAGTTTCAGACAAGCTGAGGAGAGGCAAGAAGTGAAAGGAAACATATTCTACTGATCGGAAACAGTCCACCACCCTAGACAAGTCACAGGGAAAATGAGACAGACATATACAGATTGTTTTCTTTTTCCTTTTCTATTTAGACTATGGAGGGAAAGGGATACTAAAAGGAGTTTCCACTTTGGGCAAGAAGCATGAAGTTTTGGGTTAGTGGCAGGTAAGGCCACAATTGTACAGCAATCTAGAGCCTCAGAACAGTGCCAGCGAGGAGGGCCCCTGCTGTCCGTGAGCTAAGCAGTGGTGCACTGGTACACACTCAGGATTTTATGAAACCTAAAGCCAGAGAGAAAGAGACTATGTTCCAGAAAAGAGGATTAAGGACAAAGCACATGAAGAGGAGAGTGTGCCTTAGTAGTTATATTTCTTTAAGTCTTGCTCTAGCTTGAGTTTTCTGTTAATATTAGCAAAGATTTATTAAAGTAACAAGAATATATGTGATCTAAAGAGGCTATTTTAAAGACTTTATTTTTCTTTTTTCATGCCAAAGCCCCCCGGTACATAGTTGTGTACTTTTAGTTGTGAGTGCTTCTAGTTGTGGCATGTGGGACGCCACCTCAGCATGGCTTGATGAGTGGTACCATGTCTGCACCCAGGATCCGAACCAGCGAAACCCTGGGCCACCAAAGTGGAGCACGCAAACCTAACCACTCAGCCACGGGGCCAGCCCCCTAAAGAGGCTATTTTAAAGAAAAAAACCTAAGTTAATAAAAGAATGTCCTTAAAACTGAAACTTATCAGCTCTGGTTGGGCCTAGCAGCCACGGTTTGGGACTTGCTGTTCAGCTAAACACAGAGTCGATGCCAGGAGAACTACTCAGGCTCTCAACTGGTTTTGCATAGTCAATTCTATAAGGTGATGGAAAACACCATGTGGGAGGGGAGATCTTGCCAGTAAACACAATGGGACCACTCTAAAGCTCTCCTGGTCGCTGGCCAACAGCTCTCAGTGAAGCCTCTACAATCAGAGGATAGCAGAGCCGAAAGGAGACACTGAGACCCAGAGATGGGAAGAGAAGTTATTCATCTTGTCAGTAGTGGGTGTGGGACTAGAACCCAGGGCTGCCTGTGCCTAGCCTTGAGGTCTCTCTACAAGGAGGGAGGGCTTCCCTAAATCACAATAAATCCATCTTTCCTTGTTAGTATATTAAAATAGAACACAATGTACTATCTCATTTTATTCCTGCAATACCCAGAGAAGTGGGCAGCAGGGAGACAGTCATCCCATTTTTCCCTGGAAGAAAATGAGACACAGATACATTAAGCTATTCTCCTAGGGCTCCACTGCCAGTGAGGACTAGAGGTCAGGCCGGTGCTCAGGACTCTTGCGTATAAAATACTGGTGGTCCCTGCCCCAGCACCCCCCAGGTCCCGTCTGGCTCACGTCATTACTGATGGTGGAATCTCGGTGGATGAGGCGCTGCACGTGGCTGTCGATGCTGCTGCCTGAGGAGAACTTGGTGAGTGTGGCTGGGTGAGCCTCCCGCTCCCGCTGCCTCACCACCACCTCGCAGGCCTTCCACTCTGCCAACACGCGCTGGTACCTCGCTGCCACCGCTGAGTCCACCTGTACTCAGACCACACCATGACCATGGAGGGAGAGGTGCACCAGGCTCTCCTCTGTAGCTGTCCTCCTGGGACACCTGGAGACTAGGGTCGGGCATAGGGGTGAGGACGGTGGGGCTGCTCTCCTAACACCTTCCTCTGCCATGTTTCTTTCTGGCTGGGAAGAGGCTGAAGCTTCTGAGACCCCACCTGGGGGTCCCTTGGCCTGGCTGCCCATCTCCCTATCTTCATGGGATCAGGCTCCCCTTACCTCTTCCATCTCCTTCTTGCTCATGCCAAACTTGTAGTGGCCAAGCAGAAAGGGCCAGACGTCCTTGCGGATCTCATGCTGCACGCCTCCGTAGTAAACTTGCCGTAGCAGCTCCAGCTCTTTGTAGTTCTGAGGGACCCAAAGAGGAAAGACTGTGCCTGCCATCACTGCAGTCAAGCTAGGTGACCCCATCCCAAAGAGAGCTAGGGCTGGAGACAGTGATTCAGTCACTCCGTTGAAGCCCAGCAAACCCTTCTTCAGGGTAGTCATGTCCTCTCCACTCCAGATTAGACCTGGATGAGATCTATTTCAACCCCATCCCTTCTAGGGCAGGCAGTGGAGTCCAGAGAGACACAGATTTGCCCAAGGTTGTGGAGTAATGTGGAAGCAGAACGGAACCAGTCCAGCCCTGTCCCATGGAAACCCACAGTCCCAGCTATCTAAGATCCTATGGTGACCCGGGCCACTCCAAGACCATCAGTCAACCATGACCCTACTACATTTTATCTGAATGCCCATTTGGTCTGTGGAAGCTGCTCCCAGAGCAGGTTGCTCTGCACTCACTGCTGCACCTCCAGCCCCTTGACCTGGCCTCTGGCACCAGCCCCCCAGAGTGTGCACCTTTTCATCCTTCTGATACTTGCTCCACACATCCTTGGTGAGGCCCCCAGAGGCCCCTGGGGGCCAGGTGGGCGGGATGATGTTGTGATGCACCAGTGCTGACAGGTGGGTCCGCACCGTGGATAGGTGGCGGCAGTAGGCCAGCCCTGTGGAGTCGGGGGAGCCAGGAGGCTGTGACCACGTGGTTCCCCCAGCTCCCACCCCAGCCCCTTGCAGCCCCACCTCACCCCACACTTACAGCCATAGAAGGCTCGGGACACAATCTGCCTCTTCATGCTCTCACACAGTAGCCTGAGTGGCAACCTGTGGAAACAACTGGGCTCAGAGGAGAGGGGCCTATGGCCCCTCTGGTGGGAGGAGGTTGAAAATGAAGGACATTCTGGCTTGGGAGCAGGTAAGGCACTTGGAGTGGTACAGGGAGCAGGATCCACATCCCTGTCCCTGCCAGCCACTCTGGGTAGAGCTCCCAGGGCCCCAGCCTGGTCCCCAACCACCCAGGGGAACTTGGGCAACTAACTTCACTTCACATTAGTGAATTTTGGTTTCCTCGTGTGAAAATGGAGAGAACCATCTCAGGGTCATCAGGAATAAGAGGTAAAAAATGAAGTAACAGGTAAAAGAAAGCAGCCAGCAAAAGCATCAAGTGCTGGCACATGACCCTCATACAAACGCCATTCACATACTGTTCCTGGCACATGGCAGATGCTCAGATCTGTTGCGTGACCTTAGACGTACAGCCTAATGGAGGATCTACATCCATGTTGGGAAGAGGAGCTCACAAGTCCTGAGCACCTACCACGTGCCAGGCCCAGCTCTGGGTGCTCACATGGGTTACAGACCTCATTTAGTCCTCACAGGTACCTTAAGAAGCAGGTGGCATTATCCCCATTTTACAGATGAGTAAACTGAGGCTCAGAAACGTAGAAGCTCATAGAAACTCAGTAATTTGCCAAAGTCACATGGGTAGCAGGAGTGAAATTCAAACCCAGGTCTGTCCAACATGAGGCCACCCTGTCAGGCAAGTGACACAGCCCCTAAGGACAGACTGATACACGCACAAGAACAGACACACCCCCAGGAAGCTGGTGTTCCAGGCCCTGCCCACTCACCGGTCGGGGACACAGCTGCAGTGACTGGGGGTTGCATATGGGGAGCTGCTGGTGGAGCAGGAGGGGCAGGAGGAGCCCTGGCTGCACAGGGGCTCCAGGTGCCAGGCTGGCAGGCTGGGCCCAAAGCCCTGCATCTCGATCATGTCGCCAGCATCTGGGGGCAGGAAGGGGGCCATGGTGAGGGCTTGGCAGGCCTCCTCCCCTAAGCACCCTGCAGCATGTCCACCTCTGTGCCCAGGTGTGAGCTCTGGGCTGTAGCATGAAGCCACCCATTAGTGGAGAACCACAGGAATGCTGCCTGCTTGGTTCAGAGCACAGAGATGTAAACGGTGGAGAGGGAGGGTGCCTGACACTTCCCAGCCTCCACTGAGTCTTTCTGTACATGATGAAATACTTTGACCGACTCGTGGGTGACTGTGTCTGTTCTCTCCATCTTGTTAACAGCAATGGAATAAACACTAGAGGGAGAAGAAAAAAAGAGAAGGAACAACAAAAGCCTGAGCTCTCTAAATGCCGCCAGCTAGCTTGGCCTTTGAGGATTCAGCCTGGTCCTCTTGGGCAAATTCAGATTTGCAGGAAGATGCCCAAAACACTACAAACTTTGAATCTTCTCAAGCCAGGGTTCTCTATCGATCAAAGCCCCCGAGGGCCCCCAGGCACCTGTCCTCCTGTCCTGGCCCACAGTGGCTAGTGGCTAATGAGGAGCAGTGCTCCCTGTCCAGGCCAAGCGCCCCTGCTGCCAGCTCGCATGGGTTCCTCTTGAGTTCTCCATCCTTGCCAAGCCTGACTGCACTCAGCATGGTGGCCTCCTACAAACACACAGGGGACCTGGCAGGAAGGGCAAAATTCCCAGGGGTGTCAGGCCATGGTGGGGATGGAGGCGGTGGCTGGGCACACAGCTCCACCATCCACAAGAATGCGTCCAAGTGGAGCCTCAGAAAACAGCTCCTTGGACACATCTACACCACCCGCAGACGGAGCCTTCTCAGCCAGCCCAGCTAGTCTGAATCAGACCTCGAGACCCTTGAGAACCCAAGCGGGGCAGGGCATTGCTCATGGGGGACCCTGGCAGGTCCAGTGAGCCACGAAGATGAAGCAAAGTGAGGGCAGGCTGTGAAAGGACTAGGAGATGACGCCAGGAGGGAGAGAGAGCAGAGAAGAGCAAAGAAGAACAAGGAAAGAAAGCTCTGTGTGTGTGAAGAGACTTCTTTCAAGCAGTACTTTCTTCTGCAAACCATGGCCTGGGCTCTGGCCTGCTATGAGTCTGGAGCAGACCTTGGCCTGGTTTTTGTGGGAGCCAGACTCCAGCTCTGGGTGTGTCTCAGTGGGCAGGGCTGAGCTGAGCCCCCTCCAGGCCCTTTAGGGGCTGCTCTGTCTTGGCCCCAGGGCTCTCTTCCCAGACCCATGGCTAGGATTATTGTAGATATCTGGCCCTTCAGCTCCACCAGGAGGCAAATTAAGGGAACATACTTGGTGCAGCTCTGGGAGTGAGGGGTTGCAAGCCATGCCCGAGACTCTGGGAAGAGGGAGGGGACAAATGCAGGTGGGGTAGGGCAGGAGCCCAGCTCATGCCCCTGCAGCAGGCAGGAGAGGCCAGTTGCGGGAGGCACCAGGCGGGGAGCAGGCCCAGGCAGGCAGCAGGCAGCAGGTGGGCACGCAGGGAGGGGTGACAGGTGCAGAGGGTGGAAGGTGGGCACACAGGGAAATGAGCTCAAGCCCAGAAAGCAGGGCCCAACTAAGGCAAGTCTCCTGGGTCAATGCTCTTCACCTTAATTCTCCAGGAAGGAGCTGAACCAGCCAGCCTTGAACACTGCATCTCTGAACTAACCCAGTGCAGACAGCTGGAGCTCTGGAGTGACTGGGTAAGGGGCAGGAGGCTGGACAAGGGGTCTGCTGGGCCAGCTTTGACTCTGACTCTCTCCTCTGAGCATGAGGAAAGTTTGAAACAAAACAATCAGGGTGGTTGAACCCCACAGTCCCTAAGACTCCGAGTGAAAGGTGCCTGGCCTGGAGCAGAATTAGAGTGAACAGCATCTCTGCTCTGTGGGGAGGCAGCAGGAAAAGGAGGGGACAAGGGGAAGGAGAGGAGAGTCTGGACACCCGCCACTTGGTTCACATGCGCAAGTCAAGCATGTTGCAGGCCTGAAAAGCAACAGCTAGCAGAATGGACTCCACAGTGTTGTCATTATGGACTGGAGTGGAGGTGGGGGCTCCACACCATCTTCCCAACCACCTGCTGTTCTGCTCATACTTCTTCCCCTTTCCCAAGTATTGGGGGCCCAAGGGCTGTCTACTGGATTGGTCTGGCCCCCAAGTTACCCAAAAGGATGCTCAGGCAAGCCCTGAGGCCTCTGGATCCTCTGGGCCTAGAGGTTTCTCTGACCCAGGAGGCTTCAGCCCTAAGATTAGTCAGGGATGGAATTCCTATCGCCAAGTCTGCCAAGACAGGGGCTCTGCTGGAACACATCCCACCCCCGGCCCTAGTCTCCAGCCTGACTGCCAATTTGTGGGGTAGGAAGGGGCTTCCTGGCCTTGCTTGGACTCAGGCTTCCCACATATCAACCCCAAGCCCAGGTTTTCAAGGAACCAGACGGCAGGCCATGTGCAGGCAATAAACATCAGAAGTGAGGCTCCCCTGAGTTCCCTGCCCCGGGCTGGCCTGCAGGTCCTCCTGGAGGGGTTGGGAGGGAGGGGAGGCACAAGGGCAGGCAGCTGGTGGGTAAGGGAGCGACTGGCAGGGTTGTGCTAGGTGTGTTCTAGACCAGGGACTTGGTTGCCAGGGACAAGGAGACTATTACTGGCTTGGTGGCTAGGCTAAGGTACTGGGCTCTGTGGCAGAACTTTGTGGAAGCAAAAAGGAGGGTCGCATATTCTTAGACACCCTCTGCAAGGGCAGAGAAAGGGGAGAAGAAATTAATTCTGTGGCAAGGGAATGGGTGGGGATGGGGAAGTTCCCCTAAAGTCTAAGAGAGCTGGCCTCAGCCCTTCCTGACCCATCTTCCTGTGAGCACCCCAGCCCAGCCCTCAGGGTCCCCTGGCTAATCACTCTCCAGAACACAGAGGGGTTCCCTCCCCACTAGCCTCGCTCTGTGATGAGAAAGATGGGAGGTGAGCAGAGGAACAAACGCCGAGGGGTGATGGGCACTGTGCTGTGCTGTTTATGATGAAGGGACTGCTGCAACCATGGACTCAGGTCCGTGAGGGTGGGAACACACCTGTCTTATATCTTAGGCACAGATATTTCTAGATCTCATGTTCAAGCACCAGGTGGTGCCTTCTGGAGCCCTCAGGCCTGCTAGGTAAACTGAGTCCTGGGTCTCTTTCCATGGTGGCCCCAAACTGTCACCTGACCCACAGGACTCATCTGCACGAGCTGTCCAGCCCCTATCCCTGGCCAGGTGGGGCCTGGTACCTCTGTCCTATTTCCATTAAGTCAGGAGTCAGAAGCCCAGGACCCAGAGGCCGGTCTTCCCACCAACAGGAGACAAAGAAAAAGACAGTCTTGGGTTTGCCAGCATGACTCCCAGGAGTGGGAACAAGGCTCAGAGAGCCAATCAGGATTCCTAAGAGGCAACCTGATAATCGGACCTTCCCACCAGCAGATCTCTTCCCTCTCAGGCTTGAAGGCTTCTCCTTACAAACTCCATGGGGAGCCCAGAGCCCCCTGTTCTTTGTACTGTCCCCTCTTCTTACCAGCGCCTCCTTCTGCCCTCCCTGATCTGCCTCCTGATGAAAGGGAACCACTCTAGCTGCAAGTCCCATAATGCCAACACTGCCGTTTGAGCCCCTGCAGTGGGTGGCAGGTGGGCCAGGGGGGTGAGGCAGGGGATGGGGTGGGTCAGAGAGAGGGTGAGGGATAAAAACCTTTCATCGGATTGGGAGCTGTGAGGTTCCGCGAGCAGATCATTGAGAGCATCGCGTGTAGTTTATCCTCCTCTTCCTCATCATCGTCCACCGAGGCCGCGCGGCTGGCCGCTAGGTGGTGGTAGTTAATAGTGACTGCTCAAAGAGAATAGCGAGAGAGGCAGAGGCATGAGGACCCTGCTCCCAGGCAGGAGGGACCGGACTCCCTCCTTATGGGGAGTGGACTGGAGTCTGGGTCACCTTGAGCCTGCAGGGCATGGAAAAGGGGAACAGAGGACCTGAGTGTCTTTTGATGATTTACCGGGGAGAGAGTGGAAGAAAGTGAGGGGACGGCGGCAGCTACAGGGCTCCATTCTTTGGAGGAGGCCCCCTCTGGAAGAACGGAAGAGAGAGAACTGATGTGGGTAGTGAAAGATGGGACCGGTTGGGACAGGCCAGCAGCTCAGATGCTCCCCAGCCCTGGGCAAGGCTGGGCATGACTGTTGGCAGACGGATCCTGATCGTTCTTCAGCTTGTGTCATGATCAGGCTGGACCACACCTGAAGATTACCCTAAATCCCTCCTTTCAGACTGTAAATCCAAATTTCTCCTCCAAGGGTTTCCAAGAGCTGCTCTCAAGAAGCCTGAATCACCTGCTGGGTTTCAGCTCCTTAGTGCCCTGGCTCGCCCTCCCAGGGTAGTGTGGTCCTTAAAGTAAAGTAACCAAAATTGGGAAATGCCAAGGCTTGAAGAGGGGAGTGGAGACCAAATAATCTAAGCAAAGCAGCAGCCAGCAATTAAATGCCAGGTTTCCAAACACGTTCTGGCAAAAGATATGTCTCCTAGTCAGGCAATCTGGGAGGGGAGGGAGATCCCCATGTCTTGTGCCCTCCAAGCCTGTTAGCGCCACTGTGCTGTGGCTGTGTGTTTGCAGTCTGAGTAATGTGTCTGCTAATATGGAGACGACTTGTTGACAACCTATTGGCACAAGTTAGGAAATTTAGGGAGCAGGTGGTCTGGTTGGCAATAAATGCTCTGGACTGGCAAATTCCCTGACCTCATCCTGAAGATCAGTGAGTCTGGCCCAGAGAAACCCATGGAGAGCAGCAGCATTCTGACCAGAAAGGGAAGTCTAGAGTTGGTAGATACCTACAGACAGGCCCCTTCGGGCCCAGGAGTGTACATCCAGGCAGGACAGGAACCATAAGAGCCAAACCACCTTTCAGCCCCCTGGGCAGCTCCAAGTCTCACCCTCTTCAGATGCACCCCCTACTCCAGCCAAAGCTCCTCTCATCACTAGCCGGTTTGACAAGGGTCTGGCTCTAGTGCAGTCAGTGAACAGTTTGCACCATCCGAAAAGAAGCATTGATCCCACACACAGGCCGCCCTGTGGAAGTCAGGCGGCAGGCTGAGGAGAAATGGAGAGTTCTCCACCTTCTATTTCTATTGTCACTTTTTTTTTTTTCCTGGGGTAGTGCATGAAAGGATGCCTAAGAGAATATTATACAGTGATGCCTGGATCTGCCGAGCCAAGATTCTTGGGTGACGAGGTAGGGGGAAGACTGCTAGGTAGAAGAAAGGCAACTTTTCAGAGGGATGACTTGTGGGTAAAAGGTCCAGCTGAGGGGCTAAGTAAGGACCCTCTTGTCTTGACCTGGCCTGGTCAGTGGACTCTGCCTGCTGCCCCTCCTGGGTGACGCTGCACTCCCCCACCTCCCTGAGTGTCTTTCTCTCCTCCTCCATGATGAAGTTTGAGACACTCACTGTGCTCGTGCCTGTGGCCAGGGTAAATGATCCGGAACACGTAGTCTGCGGCCCGCCCCACGCCCATCTCCTCCATGTCCAAGGACCGCATGCTGCTGCGCTTCCGCAGCTTGGGGAACACCTTACCCTGTGGAGGGAGGGTGGGTGGGCAGCCTGTCCAGAGCAGAGTTTGACCCAGGGTCCCACCCAAGGCTGTTCCTAAGAACTCCATGCAGGGAAAGGAAGAGAGGTGGGCAGAGAACCCACCTCACACATCTCCTCATCCAGAGCCTCCCAAGCCCTGAGGTACCTTCCCCTGCTGGGTCCAGAGCGGGGGCTCTAGCTGTCCTCGAGGCAGAAGCCCATTCTCCAGGCAAGACAGAAAGGACAGCAGGTGTCCTCCCTGTGGGAAGTGCAGCGGTGGCCTCTGGATGCCATCCTGGCTCACCAGCACAAGCGTGCCGCCGCTCTCTGTGGGGTGAACATGGGCGAGTGAGGCCAGGGCCTCCCGGAGACCTCTTGGCCATCACCAGAGGCCAGTTGGCCAGGCCCCCAGGCTGGGCAGGACAACAGTGGGGCTGAAGAAGCATGGGGACAATGTGAAGAGGACAAGATGTCCATGCACAATATGCAGCCGGGAGAAGACAGTCTCTTTCCCCTCATCCCTGTGCCCAAGAAAGGGAGGCTCACTTTGCTGGTGGCAGTGGATGCAGACAATCTGACTGAAGGGCACAACGAGGGCATAGTCCCAGTAAACACTAGAAAGAAACCAGATCAGTGTCACTGTATTCCAAGACCTGCCATCCCGCCTTCCTCATCTCCTGGCCCCAAGACCCATGAAACTACCCTGAAATAGGATGATTATAGCTGAGAAGTGACCTCAGCCAGCCATGTCCCTCTGGGCCCCATGCTGTCTTCATGGCACAGAGCCTGGCAGTCTCAGCTGCCTAGAGCTTGGCTCAGGTAAACCCTTCATGACCAGGCCTGGCTTGATTTTAGAGAGCTTGGGAATCTCTCCAGGCAGCCTCTCCCTGTAATTCTTGGCATCCAGATAGAGTGAAACCTGCCTCCTGGAGCAGCCTGGGTCTCTACATCCCCCTGCTTGGGGGCAAGTCCCCACTCCCTTCCCTGGCTCCTGGGAGGAAGTCCTAAAGCCCCCACCTCTTTTCCAGCTCGGAGTCCCCCAGAGTCCCGTTCATGAGCTGGTTGGGGGTCCACTTCAGAGTTAGGCTCTCTGCAGACTGGTGAAGGGAGAGGTAGCCAGGGACAGCCTCCATGTCCTCCTTCTACAGGGAGGAGACACGCCAGAAGACAAGAGATGATGAGGAGCTGAGAGGCTCCCAGGGATGGCCGATGGAAAAAGAGCTCCAGGTGGGAGCAGAGGAGGCCAAGCTAGGGCAGTCACAGGGTCCTGGATTGGGAGTCAGGCAGAAGCAGGGGAGAACCTGAGCCACACACAGATCTGGGCATCTCTCCCTGGCTGGCCTGGTGCCACTGGCTCTGTCCTGTTGGCCTCCTGGATGCCAGGTGCTCCAGCTTACCCAAGCTGGGCGTTCACCCTGCCTGCTGGCTGCCCTTTCTGCCCCTGGACGGCCTGGTTCTCAGCCAGAGCACATGCCAGTCCTGGCTCCCGCCAGCTCAAGACTAGGCATGAGGCGTATGAAACAGTGAAGTGGGGGGCAGGGCCCTTCTCCCCCTTCTGTCTGGTCAAGCCCCTGAGGAAAGAGACAGATGCGGCCAGAAGGATCCAGTCCTGGGGCCTTCAGAGGAGGGAGATAAGGGGTGGGCATTAAGCTTTCCTACCGGCTGCACCAGCACGTTGTTCTTGCCATAGAGCAGCCGCGTCCTCGAGTTCTGGTGTAGGGACTCCACATACTCGCGGGCACAGGCAGCCAATCTGTCTTCCGCAGAGCTGCCACTTGAGTGACGCTTCCGGATCTGTGCAGCAAGTCACAGCTCAGCCCCTAGCCCTGGGAAATCAGCCTTGGGGGTTAAGAACCCTAGGCTTCCAGGCAGACCCTCTCTAGCTGACCCTGGGGGTCCATCCTGCCCCTCGTTTGTTCTCAGCCACCCTGTGCTCTCCAGACACGGACCAGCTGTGTGCTCCTGGCATTGATGTAAGTGCCAGTGTGGGGAAATGGCTCTCCTAGGGTGGCCACTACCATGGGGCATCTCCAAAGAACAGCCTATGTCTGCAATGAGCACAGAGGCCAGCTGCCCCTTCCTACAGGCCCATGGGCATCCTGGATGAGCACAAGGGTTGGGGAGATGGACACCCACTCCTAGGGCGGGGCGCTTTGCAGGGAAGTCCTGGCGATTAGGGGGACCCCGGATACGGTGCCTCTGGACCAGCTCGTCAGCAGAGGGATCAGTCCAGTAGTGATCGGCTGTCTTGAGCTTGGTGTACTCCAAGGCACAGGGTCCCACTGTGGAGACAGGGACAGCGAGCTTGTATGGTGCCCCCTCAGCACCTGCCCCTCCGCCCCCATTGGCCCAGCACAGGCTCTCAGGCTCACCTAGAAGAGAGGCCAAGATGGGGCCAAACACAGGGTCTGCCAGTAACGCCTCCTTCTCATAGTACTTGCTGCCGGGGGAGAGAGACAGGGGATTCATTACAGGGCGGTCAAGCTCACCATATGAGAACATCCCCACAAAGACCAAATCCATGTCAGTCACCAAGAAGAAATGAATCTATAAGGACTGAGCTTTGTGGGGTGCCTGGTGTGGTCCACGCTTTCAGAGGGCTACAGGAGGAGATGGGACACACCTATAGACTGCCGTGGACAGCCCAGCATGCTGAGGGGTGGGCTGAAGGACTGTTCAGGAGGTGGACCCCAGGGAGGGCACTCACCTGCAATTCTCCACCAGGTACTGCACAACCCTGTCCAGCACTTTCTCAATGAGCGCTGTGCGTACCCACACGTGTTTCAAGGCCTGTGGGCTGAGGGCCGGGGCCTTCCCGCTGGCAGAGGCTTGTCTTCGCAGGGCCTCTTGGCTGACCCCTGAGGCCTTCCTGCAAAGAGGGGGTGGGCTTCAGGAATGCAAGGGCGTGAGGGCGTAAGCACCAGACTGGTGGCACTGGGAGTGGGGTTTGGTGCCACAAGGTGAGAACCCAGAGGACTGACTGGGATAGGGGTTTAAAGCAGGGGATAGGGCCTTGTGCCTGAAAGAGACCAACTCCCACTCTTAGGCTGGTTCCTCACCCAAGAGGCCCTGCAAGAAACGGGCCCAGGAAGCCAGCCTGGGATGTAGCAAATGCTAAGTGAAAAGAACAGGGGGAAAGCGGGGGGCAGGGAGAGCCGGCGCAGGGCTCACCTGCCCTCTACTTGTTGCTGCAGCTCCTGTACCTTGTGGCAAATCTCCCCAGCCACTGGGCACGTCTTCCCCACCTTGGTGAACAGGGCCGCCATCTTGTCACTGCGCAGGAAGCCAGCGGCACGGCGTCTCAGCTGATGCAGAAGGCAAACCTCCACAGCACCTAGGCCACAAAGGGAACCAGCACCTGAGCCTGGGCAAGAGGGGGAAAGGGAGAGCACCCCTCTTCCTCATCCCTATGGACAGCAGAGGGGCAAGGGCAAGCCCTGACCCACGCTAGGCTACGGGGTGCGGGGTCATCTTAGGCAGGCCCATGAGATATCCTGACCTCCTTACAAAATTCTCCTGTGGGGGCTTTGACATGCCATGCCGTCCCTCTCCCTCGCCTGTGTGTACATGCCTTCCGTATGTGACATCACCCCTGGGGTTGTGAGGACCAAAGCTGCCAGGTCCAGTTGGCATGGGTGGCTCCACCCCTGCCCACGAGGACAAACATGGACAGCACCTACAGGACAGGGGGCCAGGGAGCACACAGCCCAGTAGCCCTCCTGGAGAGCATGGATAATGCGGTTGCTAAGGAACAGGGCTCTGGAGAAGGAGCTGAAATATTGATGAAGCCACGGCAGAGATCAGGCCCAACAGCGGCCCCTAAACTAGTGATGAGCCCAACAGCCGACAATGAGAGATCTCTATTTCCCATGCCGGAGGGCTTCCCTCCATTCATTTACGGTTGTAGGGGCTAGGCTTACTCTATCTGGATCATGCTTACCGCAGACAGATGCCACAGGAAGGAAAGAAAGGCTTATTTGGCGAGGGGACGGACTGGCCCTGGGCTTATATAGACTCTAAAAATATTAGCGTGTATATGTGTGGGAAGGAGGGGCTTCGCCATTATTGAGGCCAAGGTGGTTGTTTTTTGTTGTTGTTTTTTTTCTTTTTTGCTGAGGAGGATTCACCCTGAGCTAACATACATGCCAATCTTCCTCTATTTTTTAGTATGCAGGCTGCCAGCACAGCATGGCTGCTAACAGAGTGGTGTAGGTCTGCATCCTGGAACCAAATTCAGGCCTCTGAAGTGGAGCATGCCGAGCCCAGGAACCGAACCTGGGCCGCCGAAGCAGAATGTGCCAAACTTCACTAGGCCACTGGGGCTGGCCCCAAGCTGACTATTTTACAAGTGAGGAGGGAAAGGCTCAGAAAGGGGAAGGGATTTGATCACAGAAACATAGAGGCAGAGCCAGAACTAGGATCCACGGCCCTAAACCCTGGTAGAGCCCCTTTCACCTCCCCCAGGTATGTTGGGGGGGTACAGGTGGGAGGAGGTGTTTCCCTCACTTCACAAGCGCTCTTTTCACACAGAAGAAAACAGTACTGTGCTAGAGACCAGGATCTGAAAACTTGGGTGACATTACAAGAGGTGAAAGACAGAAACCCCTGGCCCCAGGGTCTGGCATGTAGGGCACTTGATCCATGTCGGTTCCTGGCTCCTTACTCCTTTTTGTTGAGATCCTGTTCTACAGCTAACCTGTAAGGGCTGGGTTTTTGCAAGACCTCTCCCTGGCAGGGAGAAGAGAGGACACATTGGAGACAGGATCACAGGCTGCCCCAGAGGTAGATGGAAATGCTGTTCTCTTAGAAACATGGGAATCAAGGCCCCGTCAAGTTTATTGTGACTAATGTAGTTAAAATATGAAACCTGGACTTAGGAAATAATCACTGAAAACAGTTTCTCACCTGTTTTTTGCCTTCATTTTTAGTAACTGACAGCCAGTCACTGCGGTCCCGTAAGTGTTGTTTGGCTCTCCTGTACTGAAGTCAGGAAGTTGGAGAGTCCCTGAGGCCAACCTGGAAGCCAGCCAGCTCAGTGGGAGCTCCCAGGGGAGGGGAAACAACGCAGGACCCCTCCCTCTCCCGGGAACTTCCTGCTGGAGCTCTTCCCTGCTCAAGCCTCAGAGGACTTTATTTTACCAGATGCAGCCTTTCTTTCACAGCGTGTTCACACGTCTGTGTCCACATGTGTACTCAAAGAGACCTACCTATATGGACCACGTGTGTATGGGGCATATGGGGGCATTGTATGACCCTGGGGTGTACAGGCAAGAGACCCTTTTGTCCCAGTCTCTTGGTCCCAGCGGTGCTGCAGCTACAAGTCCACATGTGTAGGAAGGGGGTCCTCATTTCTTGGGGTTGCAGTCTCCAAGCAGAGCAGGAGAGAGGCAGCACTGAACACGGCTAGAATGGCAGCAGGTGGTGCCAGTCCTGCAGGGAATCATGTGCCTCCGTGATGTGACTAATTGCTGGGATAATGAGTCATTAGCCTTCCCACCTTCCCCAGGCGACTGCAAACGCAGCCAGGCTGGGGAGTCTGGGAATGGAAGGCAGTGGCATTCCCATCCCACGTGGCCTCACTCACCCTCCCAGGCAGGCCCTGAGCATAGGCCTCGGGGTTCTCTAGGGTGAGAGGAGGCATTCCTCAGCAATTACCGCAAGTAGGGAATATTGAGAGCAGCCCAAACAGCACACCCAGTCCCCCCTGCTCCGCTCATGGCCCCTAAGTTCCTTCTGTGAAACCCAGGCAAGGTGTCAGGTAATGCCTGGGAAAGGAGAGATCCCTCTCATCCCTCTACTTTCCAAGCAAAGTAAATGATCTTCTAGGCCAGATATTCTTAACCCAGTTCCCTGGGCTCCCTGGCTAGTGATTGTTCAAACTACACTTGTCCTTCCCCATTCCTACAGGGCTGTCCCCCACAAAGAATCAGCAAATGCAATGAAAAATGTTATTGTGTGTAGTGTGTAGGCAAAATAAGAATATAAGAATAATAACAACACTAATAATAATTGAGAACTACTATACTAAGAGGATTTGTTGATGGGATTCTGGGGCACCAAGGACCCCCAAAACTGCATACAAAATTGTTGGTGTGCTCCAGCATGCTTAGGTGAGTGCTTTTTTCTGGATAGAGGATCTATGGCTCTTAGCTTCTAAAAGAGACACCTGACCCCAAAATGTTTAAGAACCCCTGCTCTAAGACTTTTGGGTTGAACAGAAACAGACATTCCCACTGATCAAAACTCTGAGATGCAAACATAAAGGCTCTCCCCTCTGCCCTCCAATATACAGTGACCACAACACTTGGAACCGCAGTTGCAGAGCCACTGGCAACAACGTCCAGCTCTCCTGCTGTCCTTGCTCCCCAAGAAGGGACCCTCACAGACTGTCAAGCACCCTTCCCCAGGGAGAAGTCCAGACAGAGGCCTTGTCTCCTGACTGAAGGCCGAGAGGACTAGGCAGGAGACTCTAGGACTTTACTCCCCTTCCTGCCCCAGATGGCCACCCTGACCCCATCCCCAAGAGGAAGGGCTGTGGCAGCTGATGCCTATCACAGCTAAAGCACCAAGTTAGCTGAACCCAGCCTCCTAACTGAGGTGTATGGGCCTTGGTCCCCCAGCCATGAAGGACTTAGGACCCCTGTCCCAGTGGGTGCCAGCACCACCTGCTGCCACTATGAATGTACCAGAAGAGGGATGAGAAAGCCCTGACATCCTTCAGCTCATTTCACATGGGAATGATGCATACTAAGTAATAGAAATCAATGTTTTTGGTCATTTGAGTGAATGAATTGAAACAGAGAAACAGAGACATGACTCCACAAACATGAGCCCCTCACTCCCTATCCTGTTCTTCTGGTGGCCTTCAGAGTTATGGTGCCAGATGAACGCAGGGTACTCTGTCATCCCATCCCACTGACAGTAAGGATCAGGAAACTGCAACTCTGAGCCGACAGAAGTAGTACCAATTTAACTCTAGCATCGTACTGTGGACATCCCCCCTCCCCTAAAAGGCCTGGCACCATCTTCCCTGGGAAAAGCTGGGAAGTACAGGCCCAGACCAGCCCTGGGATTCTCCCTCACCAGCCTCTGACATGCCCCTAAAGTCTATTAAGTTATCGGACTTAACAAATGCTAAATGGGCTGGAAACCACAAATGGTAATGGAATGTGAAAGGACCTCCTCCCACAAACCCCTTCCATACTGATTTAACCATTCCAAGGAGTCCAATTTAGAATGGAGAAGACATCAGCAAGTTAGTGATGGAAGGGACTTGGGAAGTTACTGAATCTTCTCAGACCTTGCTGGAGGGAGAGCTGACTGGTATAGTCTCATGGAGGCAATGTGGCACTATCTATCAACATCGCAAATAACCTCTGAACCAGGAACCCCTCTTCTGAGAATCTAGCCTACAGATATAACTGCAGGGTTACATCATTATAACAGAAAAAAAATGGAAACTATCTACCTGTCCATCAATAGCGGACAGGTTAAGTAGAAAAGGTACATTCATACAGTAGAATATTAGGCAACTCTGAACAAGTATGAGGATGCTCTAGGAACTCACAGTGGAAAGATCTCCAAAAGCAAGATGCAGAATGGTATGACTGCATAATACCTTTTGATTACAAAAAGGGTGGGATAAACAAATACAATGTTTTTTACTAGTATAAAAAGACTCTGGAAGGATATACAAGAAACAAAAGTGTTAGTGGTTACCTGTGTGGGAATTATTAAGTGGAGGGGGGGTGGGTGAGTGGGGGCAGGGAAAGGAGTGAGACTTCTCACTGTATATCTTTTGTATAGTTTTGATTTTTGAACTAGGCAAATATATTACCAATTCAAAATAATACTTGTATTACTTAAGTAGGTGACCCTGGAGCTGGCTGGTGGTGTAGTGGTTAAGTTTGCATGTTCTGCTTCAGTAGCCCAGGCTTTGCCGGATCAGATCCCAGGCATGGACTTACGCACCACTTATCAAGCCATGCTGTGGTGGTGTCCCACATATAAAGTAGAGGAAGATGAGAAAGGATGTTAGCTCAGGGCCAGTCTTCCTCAGCAAAAAGAGGAGGATTGGCAGTGGATGTTACCTCAGGGCTAATCTTATTCCAAAGGAAAAAAAGTAGGTGACCACGTAACCCAGAAACCACTATTCTATCATGAGACGATGCCAGAGACTCTCTCCAACCTGGACGTGAATCAAAACTCACAAAACTCAGAAAAACTGAGTCTGTCCATGGGCACCCACTCCTTCACCAGCTCCCTCAGCAAATAGGGTCTCTCAATCGGCTTGCTTCCCCGCCTCCATAGGAGCACCTGGGCTCTGCCTAGGGCAGCCACAGGTGACTGAGCTGGGCAGGGACCAGAAAAACAATTCAGTGGACTGGGACAGGCTTAGGTACCTCAGGAGCCCACAAGAATGGACTAAAGCCATGGCTGCCCAGGACATGCAGCAGTGGTTGAGAAGGGTCCTCAATCAGCCCAGAGGGCCTCAGAAACAACCCTGGCTCTCAAGTGCATATCTACGTTTAAAGCTATGCTCAGCAGCCAAGGGGCCTGGACAAGACCAGCCTCGGGTCAGCCTGGTAATAGGTGAACGCACTGAATGGCTTTCAGAGAACTAGGCCAGTTTGGTTCATATAAGGACACAGCATCCAGAGTAAGCCCAGCCTGACGTGAAGGCTAGGCCCACGGCTCTGAGCCAGAAGGGGTTGGGAATGGGAGGAGCAGGTGTGGCAAGCGTCCCCTGCTCCCCCACCTCGGCCAGCTGCCATCTGTGCCATGGGGGAGTTGAATTGTAGTTGCCAAACAGAACCCAAGTGAGGAAAGCGCTGGGTGGAGCAGCCAGTCACATATGGAGCCCCTTTTTGCTCCTGGAATTTTAGGGACACTACTCAGAGCAGAATTTTTACAGGCCAAATGCCTTGGATGGTAGAACCAAGACTGCCAGGAGAGGAACGGCCACCCTGGAGATAAATGGATAGGATGGGCAGGATGGGCAGCCTCTTTTTTTTTAAAGGAAGATTAGCCCTGAGCTAACATCTGCCACCAATCCTCCTCTTTTTTGCTGAGGAAGACTGGCCCTGAGCTAACATCCATGCCCATCTTCCTCTACTTTATATGTGGGACGCCTACCACAGCATGACTTGACAAGTGGTGCGTAGGTCCATGCCCAGGATCCAAACCAGCAAACCCAGGGCCACCAACGTGGAAGGTGAGAACTTAACCACTGGGCCACTGGGCTGGCCCCAAGCCTCTTTTTAAGCAGGAACTCCCTCCAACTGCTAATGGAGGAAGTCAATGTTTCATCTATAGCGGAAGAAGTGGGACGAGCAAAGAGGCGAGGCCAGGCATCATCCGCCTCTCTCCTCCCCACTTCCCTCCGGCTATTTCCAACCAGGGATTTGTACCGGCTGCCTCCACTTGGAACAAGCATTTCTATGGTAACTAGGGTACATTTTCTCT
This sequence comes from Equus asinus, assembly GCF_041296235.1. Classification (NCBI taxonomy): domain Eukaryota; kingdom Metazoa; phylum Chordata; class Mammalia; order Perissodactyla; family Equidae; genus Equus; species Equus asinus. The sequence goes on from NC_091802.1 coordinate 16,455,000, forward strand.
TAGCCAGCACTGGTTATGCTGGCTGTTTGCTTCAGTTTTGGGAGGGCACGAAGCCTTGTTCAATATCCTAAAACAAGAAAGTACTGCCCTGATATTCCAGAACCAAGGAGGTGAGGGAAATGAAATTCGTACCATACATACCCACCTTCCTTGCCCGCTGGGAGTGCAGGGCAGGGTCTATATGCACAGCACTCAGTGGCATCCCAGGGAACCAGGCCAGTGCCAGCCTCACCCAGCTTGGCAAGGGACCTACTCTCCCCCAGAGTATCTCTGGACACCATGAGTCTACTGTTCGGTGACCTGAGCTGTCTCCATGAAGGCCAACTCCTTCTCGATGCCTCACACCTCCAGGCTCCACTCCTAGGTAGTCCTCATGGGTAGACTCATCCCTGGGCAGTGCAAGCTTTGGAGCAAGACAGATGTGGGTTCAAACCCCGGCTCCTTTCTTTACTAGCTATTTGGTTTTGTGCAAACCACTAAATCTCTCTGAGCTTCAGCTGCAATTAGGCAAGAGAACAGGTCCCACTTGAATGAGTGCTGACTGACTAAAACAGCGTATGCAGAGGTGCAAAAGGCTCCTTGGATACTGCCTAGCACACTGAAGTGATTGTGAATGTTGGTGCCCTTCCTCCCTGCACCTGATGCCCATGCCCTGCCTTCCCTCCTGCACCCACAGATGATCTGGCTGTGCTCTTGTCTAAGGCCACCCCTTCTACCTGCACACTGGATTTCAGCCCCTTTCACCTCCCAGGGACATCGCTCTAGCAAACATCCCTTCTCTTTCCTATATCTTTAATTTTTCCATATTAGATACTTTCCATTTGTACGTAAACATTCTGTAATTTCTCTAGCTTAAAAAAACACCACCACCACCTCCTCCCTTGGCCCTACATTCTCATTTAGGTATTGAACCACTGAGCTGCTCCCCTTTATGAAAAATTTTTCAAGAAAGTTGCGTGTACTCACTGTCTCTATCTCTTCCTCCTCCCACCCTCTCCTCCCCCTCTTCCTTCTTTTTGTTTTAAACACCATTTCATTATGGAAAATTCCAAATATATACAAAAGTAAAGAAGATCATATAATGAACCCCCCTGTACCCATCACCCAACTTAAGCAGTGATCGAGTCATGACCAATCTTGTTTCAGTTATACCACCTCCAACTACTTTTTCCCTTATGCCTAGATTATTCTGAAGCAAATTTTAGACATTATGTTTTTATCTATAAATATTCCAATACGTATCTCTAAAAGATGACTCTTTTAAAAACACATACATAATGCCTTTATTGCACCTAAAAAGTTAATAATAATTTCTTAATATTAACAAATTCCCTGAGTTCCTGGAGTACAAATTTCTCTGATCGTCCAGATACCCTAAATTCCCAGAAACAAGGATTCCCGGATGGAATCCTGGAGGAGGTTCTAGGAGGCTTTATGGGGAAGATTGTAAGATCACTTTCAAGAACAAAGTAGAATATCACTGGTGGTGAGGATGGTAGTAACATTTATTGAGTACCTACTGCATACCTGGCTCCATGCTTTGTGCTTTACTTGCATCACCCTTTTAATCCTTAGATCCACCTGGGGTAGGATCAGATCAGAGTTGCTGAATAACTGGCCATGGTCACAGGTATGTGAACCCAGGTTTGTCAAACCCCAAAGTCTCAGCTATAGACCACTACCACATGGCCTCAGCCATGCCCCAAGACAGGCCGAGGGGAGCCAGTTCCCCAGAGGGCCTTCCTTTCTAGTCAGTCATTTCCGGATGGAAGGGAGAAGCCAGATGTCCTGGGAATGAGCTGTTCATTCAGTGCTGGTGGGAAGAAGAGAGAGGGAATCTCTTTCACTGAAAAGAGATAGGCTAAAAACTGCCTGGAGTCTGAATCTCAAAATGTGCTGAAATATCTCTGGCTGCAATATCCCAGGTGGGATGCAATCCTTCCGTAGCACCTGCTTCTCTCCCAGCTCATTAGCATCTCCTTGCCATTCCCCAGAGGAGCTTACTGCAGCGACCTTCCTGGCTAATGAAAGCTGCTTAGCAACAGACAGCGGGTTAATAAAGCCCTGATGTTGTTCCCAGATCCACAGACTCCACCCCCATCTCCCATTACAGCTCATCCTCAGCCTGAAGCAACCCTCAAGTTGACCATCTGGACAGGAGGGCAGGGAACCTGGTGACTGAGGGGCAGGGCTGGCCCAGTCTGTCCTGGGCCCTGCCCCCAATGCCTCTAGTGGGAGAGGAGACATTTATGAGTCTGACAACCTGCTCTGCCAGGCCAGGAACCTCTCTGTGGACCAGGAACCTTGTAAACCCACTCTGTCTACCAAAGGTTAAAATCCAACCTCAGCACCCAATCAGAATACAGCAAACAGAAATACTGTGGAGGCAGAGAAACAGCGGCTTCTCCAGCTCTCATGGATTGATGCCTAAGTTACTTCAGACTCCTTGACGGGAAGAGAGCACTGTGCCCTCTAAAGCACATACATTACTATCACAAATGCAGAGTTCAAAGGCAAAACTTGGGACAGTTTGCTGCTTAACCCTGACCTTGAGGTGCCCACAAGCAAAAGTTAAAGCGCCTTGCTCTCTAGGGAAAAGGATGGCAGGAGATATCAGCCTACCCCTGGGGGTTCAAGAACCACAGGGAAAACAGGAAACATTAATTTCATTCAGCAGTAAGTCTTCATATTAAAATAAAAGTTTCAAAGACCATATTATAGAGCAAAATGCAAACTTGACCCAACTTTTTTTTTTTTTAATTTTTATTTTTTTCCTTTTTCTCCCCAAAGCCCCCCAGTACATAGTTGTATATTCTTCACTCTGGGTCCTTCTAGCCATGGCATGTGGGATGCCGCCTCAGTGTGGCTTGATGAGCAGTGCCATGTCTGTGCCCAGGATTCGAACCAACGAAACACTGGGCCGCCTGCAGCGGAGTGCACGAACTTAACCACTCGGCCATGGGGCCAGCCCCTTCACCCAACTTTTTAAGGTAATGAGGAGATATCAAAGAACCGTCTCCCACAGTGGTAGGTTTGGGCCTATTCTCCAAGCCCCACCTTCTGCCAGCGGGAGGGGCAGTCACACTGGTCCTGGCCTGAGGGTTCAGAGGCGGCTGCCTCAGAGTAGCACCTCAGCCAGGCTCTGTGGTAAGAGAACAGCACAGAGACCCCTCCCAGCCAGCCGGGGTTGCCAACAAAGCTTCCTCACAAAGTTTCCACCTGTAGGGCCCTGACTGGCTTCTGGATAGACAGGTTTAGGAACAACCACAGCAAACACACAAGAAATGCACATTTCTCCCCAGGCCTGGGAGTTTCACTGCTCCCTGTGGGTAACGGGAACCTGGGTCTCGAGCAACTTTCTTGGGTTTGCCCAGCACCAGGTCTTGATCCAGGGATTCTCCAGCTCTATTTCTAAGGCTTTCCAGGAAGGTGCTGTTTCCAGTCCAAATGTCTGTACTCTAAGGAAGCTCAGAGAAGCACATCTTGCCCAGGCCCTGCCCTCTTCAGTCACCCCTAAGCCCTCCTCGGCCAAGAACAGAGGGGCCAGGGCAGAGCGGAGGAGCCCAGGGCGCCCGCACTCCCCAAAGCTCTAGGGAATGTGGTCACTCCATGGTGAATCCAGTCTCCACAGCCTTCACTAGGCTCCGGATCTCTCAGCACCTTCTCTGCACTCCCATTTCTCCCAGAACAAAGCTGAAATCTGGACATGGCTGGGACAACAGCAAGACCCAGCATAAGGCTGGATTTACTTTGGACTAAAAATGCATTTTTCCAGGGGGTGCAGGAGACTGGCATATCAAAATCTCCAAAAAGTCAGAGGGGTGTAGCTTTCCAGCAATACATATCTATTTTTCCCTCTGCCTCCCCCCAGGAATCCCTAATTATGATTCCATTTTGTGATGCAGGGAAATGGCTGGCAGGCAGGAAAAAAGCTTGATAATCACTGCTTTAAACCAATCTTATTTTGAGCCCAAAGTGGGATCTATTTCACCACTGAACACCAATTTTGACAAAGTGTAAGGATTCCTTTTCCATGGGTCTCAGATGCCCCAGCTTGACTTAGCTTTATACTGTTGGCAGCCCCTCCTGCTGATGATCCCCTCAGTGACTGCATCGAGCCCATGGCAGAGACAGCAAACTGGCAGAGGCTTGCAGATGCCTTTTGATTGGCCCACACATTTTTTTGTAATAAGAATTAGTTATCAGCATTTAAAAACTGGGAAATTTCATATAAAAATCCAGACTGCTGGCTTCTCTTAAAATAAAACAAGGGCCATGGCAAGCCTGGGCCAGCATTCCCGCAGGAGCTGAGCGGTGGGCTGCCTCCCTCAAACAGGGCAAGTGCCAGCCAGTTCACCCCGGTCCCCACCACCGCCTGCTGTCTCACACTCTGCAAGCTTCCTGTGTGGATGTTTCTCTTCTGACCCTGTGGGCATTGAAGTTTGCCCTTGTAGACCTAAGGCACCTCCAGAGATCCAGCAGAATAGAGCTCCTCTTGCTCCTGGGCTGACTTTAGAACCCTGGAGACTTGGGTCTATTTTACAGACCCTTGTTCTATTTCTGCAACCGAAACTGGCTGAAAGTAGAAGATTCACTCCTTTTGAGGGTGATATCCCTGCCCGCTGGAAAGGGCCCTGGGCTTCCAGGCAGGAGACAAAAGCGAAAGCCCCACTGGTTCCCGGGGGCCCCTGGGCTGATCAGAGGAGAGCTGATAGTTCCTTCTCACCCTAATTGGCCTGAATGTGCAACGCCCACAGCTTTTCTTTCTGCCTCTCTTCCCCCATTCCCCCATGGCCACCCACGTGTGGTGCCCATGCACAAGCTGTTTGCACAATTTTATTCTGTTTTCTGTGCTTGCTGTGTGTGCTCTGGACAAAGCCTAGCACTAAGTCCTGCATAAGCGGGCCACCAGCAGAGCCCTCCTGGTGACAGGGCCAGACAGTGGCTGACATCAGGGGAACACAGCACAGGCGGAAAGGAGTAGAGTTCTAATATTCTTCAAAGCCATTTATTGCAAGACTAGCAGCCTTTTTACCCTAGCATAGGTTCTACCCAAGAAAAGGTGAGATCTGATTGCTCTTTGTAAACCTGGGAATCATTACATCATCTCAAAGAACCGGGGAAACTAACTCAAAAGGGACATGGTGGGAACTCAAATCCTGCAAATCTAGCTTCAGCCTCAACATCCAAAAGAGACGGAAAGACAGACATTTTCCGAACTCTTACAATGCTATGCTTGCAATGTTCACATGCATCATCTCAATCCACACAAAAATTCCCTGATGTGGGAATCACTGGCCTGTTTTTAGAGGAGCAAACTGAGGGTGACAGAAGTTAAGAAATTTGTCCAACCCAACTTAAGAAGCAAGCAGAGCACTAGGAGTCACTTGAAAGTCACTCAGGCTTTGCCCACAGGCCTTTCCCCGATCGCCCTCCCTCACCTCTCTGCTTTATTTTCCTTCATAACTATTATCAAACCTGTTATTAGAGGACACATTTATGTGTGTATTTGTTTTCTCTCTGTCTCCCCACAGAACGTAAGCCCCTGGGGCAGAGAATGTCCATTTTATCACTGCCGTTTCCCCACCTGGAGAACAGTGTCTGGCACCTAGTGGGCCCTCAGTATTTGTTGCTGGACTGACAGGAAGGGCAGCTCCTTCTGCTTCATCACACTACTGTCAAAAAGTGTCCCTTCCCTAATCTGCTCCTTTCATTCCTTCCTCTCGGAAATACACAACCTCTAAATTCATGTGCTGTGCTTCGGCGGCCCGGGGTTTCACCGGTTCAGATCCTGGGCACAGACCTAGCACCACTCATCAGGCCATGCCGAGGCAGCAGCTCATACAGCAGAACTAGAAGGACCTACCACTAGAATATACAACTATGTACTGGGGGACTTTGGGGAGAGGAAGAAGAAGAAGAAAAAGCTATAAACACTGTTGAGAGAAATTAAAGAAGACTTAAAAAAAAAAAGAAATACACAACCTCTCTTCCATGAACCCCAAACACAATCTCAAAGGCCAAGGAAAACAACATAGAGATGGCAAATGGCTCCTTGTCCCTTCAGAAAGGGAGTTGAAAGGAAGGTCAAATTTTGGAAATCCAAGAAAACTCCATTGTGTGGAGAGACAGGCTGGCTCCTACAAAAGCAAAAGTCTTCTCGTTGAAGAGGAACCTATGCTTTATTATGGACTTTCTCCTTCTAAGGTGAGAAGGCTTTGGCTATCCTGCTATCCTACACTCATGCTATTTTGCATCCAATCAAGTGCTTGCAGAGTTGGGATGTTGGAGCAACACAGGTGGGATTAATTAGAAAGTAGCTGTGGCACAGAAAGCACCCAAAAGCACAAACTCTTCCCTAAAGTTAAAGCAACGATAAACCAGAGCAGTGGTACCCAAATCCAAATTACCTAGGGCAGTTGTTCTTCAAGTGTGGTCCCTGGACCAGCAGCATCCAGCATCATCTGTGAACTTGTCAGAAATGCAAATTCTCAGGCCCACCTCAGACCTACTAGAATCAGAAATTCCAGGGCTGGGACCCAGGAATCAGTGTTCTAACAAGCCCTTCCGATGACTCTGATGCATGGTAAAATTTGACAACTACTGACTGAAGGAAATAAACATATATAGATTCTTGGGCCCTGGAGATCCTGATTCAGTAGGTGGGATGCAGCCCAAGGAGATTTTGAAAGCTTCTGAGTTGATCCTGACTTGCAGCTAGATTTGAGAACTACTAAGCCTGAGGACTCATCTTTCTCTGGCCCCAGCACAGTATTCTCAATTCTAAACCCACCTCCCACTATCGCCGAGTCACTCACTCACCACACAGAGCAATGATGTGGCTGCTATCTTCATGCACAAACTTCCTGGTGACAGCCTCCTCCATGATTTGCTTCACCTGCAGACAAACAGGCATCATTGTTACTTATTTTTCTGATCAAAGGCCTGTAGGCAAGTAAATAGCTTGGCTCTGCCCTCCTCGTCTGGGTTCAGACACTTGCAGAGTAGATGACAGGGATGGGGGAGCAAGGTTTCTTCAGCATGGCCAGCTCCAAAGCATCTTGAAAGGCAACCAGGGAAAAAATGATGCCATAAACCACCAGACAATCAATGCAGATGTTCCAGCCCAGGAGGAAGTGCCCTGCCGTAGAGAACAGGGATGGGGTACTATTTGCTCCTCTGCACTTAACTGAAGAAAGGCTTCTGGGCAGACACATTATTCTTTAAGGACAAATTGTCTCCATACATGCTGTAGATAAACAACCTGCCCCTTCTTTTCTCCCTCTTCTCCAGGGTTGGGGGTAGGTCCATCCAGGCCTCAGGGACACTCTCCACATGCTTGCAAGCCCAGCCTTCTTTCCGTCTAGGTAGAACACTGATATTTTGGGTTCCTAGCTGGACATAAAAGCTTCCAAATAACCTTGTAAGGTGAGGAGTCACATCTTTCTTTAAGAAAGCACTTTGTAAAAACAAAACTTTCTATTGACAGAGTAAACATATAGAAAGGGTGTATATCATAATTATACAGCTCGATGAATTTTCACAAACTGAACACGACTGTGAAACCAGCATCCAGATGAAGAAACATGAGGTGTTACCAGCACCCGAAAGCACCCCCCACCATGTCCTGTTTCCTTCCAGTCACTACTCCCCTCCAGGGTACTCATTATCCTGACTGCTAACATCATAGAGTAGTTTTGCAGGTTTTTGTACTTTTTATAGATGGAATCAGTTAGTGTGTAGTGTTTTGTGACTGGGTTTCTCTTGCTCCCTGGTGTGATTGTGTGACTTATTCATGTTGTCTGTAGTTGTGGATTGTTCATTCTCCAACATGTGAACACACCACAACTAACTGCCATTTGGTAGTTTCCAATTTGTGGCTGTTATGAATAGTGCTGCTATGAACATTCTGGATATGTCTTTTGGTGAACACAGGTGCTCATTTCTTTGGATTTTTATTTCTAGACAAGGAATTTCTGATGCATATATTCCACTTTACTAGGTTTTGCCAAATTGCTCTCCAAAGTGGTTGTACCAATTTATACTCCCATCAGCAGTGTGTGAGGTTCTAGTTGCTCCCAACACTTAAGACAAGCACTTTTGATGTCCTGGGGGAACCTGCCAAGAGACAGATACTAATACTGGAGATTAGAGGGATGGATTACCTCAATCCCAGTGTAAAATCTTACAGATAAAGTAAGCTCTGGGCAGAGCTCATCTTTGCCATTCTTTGGACAAGGCACGCAGTGTCCTGATGCTGCCCTTGCTCCCAAGGCCCTCACCTAGGACTGTAGTTTGGAGGAGGGAAAAGTTTCTAAAGTCTGTGGAGGAGGAAGGAAGGACCAGGAGGCTCCTGCCTGCTGGAAAGTGCTCACGGTTAGTGGTTAGGTAAAAGGGGATCAGATTAATCCTGCACTCTAAACTGTTAAAAGCTTCCTAGATTACTTCCCAAGCGGTGTTTGCATTAAATAGAGCATAGTCACAGCTCAAAGACCTGCAGGCATCTGAAGCAGGCTAGGGGGGCAGATTTGGGCGTTAGAACCTACCGAGGCCTCTAGACTCATACAAGAGGTCCTTCATAAAAGGCCAGCCTTACCTACAATTATCCCCACTGTTACTACGTGTAGGAGAGGAAAGGATGTTTCTCTCTAAATCAAGTGCTGAAGGGGGAAGGGAAGAAAGAATTCAGAGCAGGTCAACCTTTGTTAGGTAGCATACACAGCTGGGGCATATTCTGGACGCTTCTCATATTTGTTTAGGAATCATCCTTAGCATAGTACAGACAGCCTTCTAAATAGTGAAAAAAGAATCACTGTCTTCTCAAAAATCTTTCCTATTATCCTTGACCAACCCCAAATCTGGATCACACCAAGAATCCTAGCACATCTGTCCACTGTTTGGGTATGGCTACTTTTTTGTTCTTATTTATACTGTTCATATACGTCTCTGTCACTGAACTGCTTGTTTCCTGCGGATAATCATTGAGATGTGAGATTTCTCTTTTCCTTGGGGAGACCAGGGTTGGAGTTTAAATGCTGATTTAACATAATCCTGGCCTAAAAAACTTTTTTGGCTGCTTCACGGCAAAGGCACAAGGAAGCTTCTCACACAGCAGGAAAGGTGACGGCTTCAGCCAGTTCTTTGCCAACAAGAGGGAAGGGAACAAACGTTAGGGCACAGCAGCCAGGTCACAGTTAATGCAGGAGAACCATCTAGAGCCTTCTAGGATTTTATGAGAACCTGGAGTCTTCTCCAATCCTGAAACTCTAGGAAGGGGTAAAGGAATCCACACGGTAAACTTTTATATATTAGGTAGATATCGTTATTCCCATTTTAGAGATGAAGAAATCAAGACTCAGAGAGGTTAAGTAACTTATTCAAGGTCACACAGAGCAAGGTCCAGACTATTCCAAAGTTTATGCATTCCCACAAGACTTTCAGTCTCCAAGATCAGCGGATTTATTTACCAGTCATTGAGTGCCTACTGTGTGCCAGGCACTGGACAAAACAGATGTGTTTCCTGCCCTCAAGGAGTTTACACATCTGGCAGATGACAGCCACAAAGGTAGGCGGGAGCAGTTCGTGGCTCCACAGGCCTAATCTATTCTAATTCACTCTTCCAGTTTGAGCTCTCCAGCTCTCATATGGGGGTGAGTCATTCATATGGGTACCCCCTCCAATGAAATAGAAATGGGCTTTAGGGCAGGGTCAAGGTAAAGGACATAAGTAGAGAGAAGGACTCTTCTTTTTCTTACATAGGGGGCCTCCCTCAAAAGGGGGAAAAAATCTGAGTCTTAAAAGCCGTTCTCAAGTAAACCCCTGGTCTCTGGGTAGGGAAGTGGGCGTGGAGGGAGAAGCAGCGAGGTGTGCAGCGAAGCCTCCTGCAGCCGGGACTCAGTTCCCAGAGGGATACCGGAGACGGGGTGTAGGGTAATTGAGAGCCAAGCCCCCAAAACACCCGTTTAGCACCGCAGGGGGCTAGCGAGGGCTCCGCCCCCTCCCCAGGCGGCGCCGACAATGAACCGGCAGCCCCGGTTCTCTAGAAATCGCCGCCACCCCTCCCCCGACCTCGGTCTCCCAGCGCTGCTGCCGTTGCAGGGCGGGGAGCTGCGGGATCGCGGAGCACACAATCCCTGGAGCGCGGGCCGAGCCCCCCGGGCCGAGGGGAGCTGGCTGTCCCCAGATCCAAGGGAGGGCGGGGGCCGCAGCCAGTCCAGGACCCCGCCCGGGGCCCACGAGAGCCCCCGCCCGCGCCCGGGGGTGGACGCGGAGCTTTCTGCCCCCCCGGGGCCGCGCAGGCCGGGACCCGAGCCCCTAGGGGTCCTTGCCCGGACTTTACCTCCTTTTTCACGTTCCAGAGCAGTTTCTCTTTGACTGCGTCCTCTGCGCTGCCCATGGTGCGGCGGGTGGCGGGGAGGCGGCGCCGAGCGGCCCCAAGCCCCCAGCGCGCCCTCGCCGCCTCCGCGCCTCTCGGCTCAGCGCCCCACGCGCAAGGCGGAGCCCCCGCCCGCGGCGCTCCCCGCCCGCCGCCGCCGCCGCCGCAGCCACTGCCCGGTGCTCGGCTCCGCAGCCATTTTCCGAGCCCAGCACAGACGTCAGGCAGCTGGCCCGGCCCCTTCCCACTGCCGGGAGCGGGGGGGTGCGCTCAGTCACGGGGAGGGGGGGTCGGGGTGAGGGGGAGGCAGCGCGCTCCCGGGGGGTCGTCGGGACCCCGGGGCGCGCGCCACGCGGGCTGCTGTCATGGCAACGCGCCTGCTCCCGCCCCGAGGGCGCGAACTCGCATTGTGAGCGCCAGCAGTAGCACCGCTGGGCGCCGGGCGCGGGCGGCTGGGAGCGCCCCGCACCCCACGGCTGAGGAGAAAGTCGCTGGCACCGGACCTGGGCTCAATCCAGCTAGGCGCCCCCTGATTTCCACCCGCTCGCTTTCCCGACGGGAAGGGCCGGGGCCCCCTGCACCTCGAGTCTGGCCACGGGGAAGCCAGCGTTAGTCCCCGGGCTGAGAAAGGCCCCAACTCCATCGTCCCTCTAAGTCCCCTGCCAGCCGGCCGTCCTCAGTTGCAAAGCTTGTGGGAAGAGGTTCTGCTGCCCTGAGGGCACGAGTGTCGCGGCCAGCCTCCCTGCCCCTCTAGGGGTCGCCTCGTCCCGTCTGGCCCCTATTGCTCCGTGGGACGTTGGGGCGCGCACGGGACCAGCGGGAACTCGTACGGAGCCCGGGAAGTGGAGAGGAGAGCTCTCTACACGATTCGCCTTGTAGACTTCGGCAGCCTCACGGGGGCATTGACGGACAGAAAAGGGTGCTCAAACTGATAGAGAACACCTGCTGCTGCAAACGGAGGCCTGCGTGCACAAATCTAGGTGAGAGGAGGGGCTTAGCCCTCTTCCACACGAATGGAGAATCTTCCATTCTACATCTTCCTAAGTGATGCAATTTGATAGGGCAGAAAGTGAAAATGCAGGGGAGCAAAATAGCCCTCTGCGAGCGAGAACCTGAACCTCGAGTCTACACCGGGCTTTTTGAAGCCCCCCACCACGCACTGCCGCGTGGGAAAAGTTTACACCCCAGTTTTACGGTGTCGCGGCGACGAGCCCTCAGAGGTAGATTTTAAAGACACTCGCGAGAGGACGCGGGAGCCCCGCCCCTCCCCAGGGTGGGCCCGCCCCCATGGGGAACCGGAAGCGCTCGATCTGGCCCGGAAGTAGTGCTGTCTCGGTACACGCGAACGGCGGCATGGCGGCCCACCGCTCCGGCCCGCTGAAGCAGCAGAATAAACCTCATAAAGGCGGGCGGCATCGGGGTCGGGGATCCGCGCAGCGGGATGGCAAGGGTGAGAAGAGAGGGTTGAAGGAAGGAGGGGTGTTGAGTCGATATTAACTGCTTTTCCTCATGCCCAGACTGAGCTCCTACCTCCGGCCTACACCCCGCGCTAAAGCTCTCTCTAAGGTGGGCGGACTGGGGTCCTCTTTCTTGACCTTCCTCTGATGCCCAGCACAAGAGCCCTCTCTGATCTGCCCTCAGGCCGTCTAGCGCTGAAAACCCTAAGCAAGAAACTGAAAAAAGAGCTCAGCAGAGTAGACCAGAGGCATCGCGCCAGCCAGCTCCGAAAGCAGAAGAAGGAGGCGGTGAGTGAAGCGGGGATTGGGGGATGGTGTGGCTTCACAACCGTTCTAGGAACTAGGAAATGTGGGCCAGGGAAGGGGCCGGGAATGGAGACTAATCCTAGAGCGCACGTCAGGCGTGCAGGTCTAGACTCAGACTAGGGCATTCAGTGCTTTGGTCCGAGCGCCTGCCACCCCCGTGACATGAACGTCACCTTTTACAAGAGAGTTGCTGGCTGCGAGGGGCAACCGCACCGTTGGAAGTGCAGTACTGAGGACGAAGTACTGAAACACTGAGATGTTCTCTAATCCGTACCCCCAGGTTCTGGCAGAGAAGAGACAGCTGGGCAGCAAGGATGGCTCTCCTCATCAGGTACTGGTGGTGCCCCTGCACAACAGGATTTCCCTGACAGAGGCCTTTCGGCTGCTTCAGGATAGGGACACTGGAACAGTACACCTGAATGAATGGGGAAGCAGCCATGGCTTTATGCTGTTATGCCCCCGCTTGAAACATCGGTGGTTTTTCACATCTGCAAGGCCAGGTTGGAGTATACCACAATATTTTCTATCATTACATTTTGAGTAGTAATATTTTTTGAGAATAATGTGCTGGTGTCAACCACCTCTTCCTACTGACTTTGTCTTCTCTCTCCAGGGGATCTGCATACTGTCTTAGACATGGCTAAAGTAGCTGATACCATCCTCTTCCTCCTTGATCCACTAGAAGGCTGGGACAGCACTGGGGATTACTGCCTTTCCTGCCTTTTTGCTCAGGGCCTTCCCACCTATAGTAAGTGAGTTGGGAGTATTGGAGGCCAGGGAAGGAAGTGAATTAGCACTTATTGTGCACCTATAGTTTGTGGGGCACTGTTTGACACTTGATGCAGGAATACAACTGGTGGGTTGTATTCAGCTGGTAGTGGATTGTACATGTAGGCCTCAGCTTGGTCTGTTATTTACAAATTAGATATTGAGGTGCTTTTTTATTTCTGGGCTGACCTTTGCCCACAGGAAAAAGAATATGAAGTTTGGTTTTACTGTGAAATTTCTTGAGAGTAGCTGAGTTTTGTTTTTTCCAGTGATCTCTGGGCTCACAACTGAACTGTTAGCTTGGTTGTGAACTGCAGGGGGCATTTCCATATAATGAAGCAACAATTCAAGAAGTCCTTTCTCTTTTACTTACAGCACTAGCTGTCCAGGGGGTTTCTGGCCTCCCACCGAAGAAACAAATAGATGCCAGAAAGAAGTTAAGTAAAGTAGTGGAGAAGCGCTTTCCTGATGACAAATTCCTCTTGTTAGACACTCACCAGGAGGCAGGGATGCTGCTCAGGCAGTTGGCTAACCAAAAGCAACGGCATCTTGCCTTTCGAGATCGGCGGGCCTACCTGCTTGCTCATGCTGCAGACTTTGTGCCTGGCGAAGAGAATAACTTGGTGGGCACCTTGAAAATCTCAGGCTATGTTCGTGGGCAGACTCTGAATGTAAATAGCTTGCTGCATATCATTGGACATGGTGATTTCCAGATGAAACAGATAGATGCCCCTATGGACCCTTTCCCTTTACATCCCAGAGTGATCAAATCCTGGAAGGACCCAGGCATGGCAATGGAGGTGAGATTGATGTTCTTGAAGACTGAATTGTAGATAAGTGTGTAAGCTGGCACCGGATGGGAACTAACTTCGGGAGAAGGTAGTCTGCACACTAGACTACTAGTAGTCCCTGGAGGTGACTGCTAATTTGAAATAAGGCAGTAGTCTACAAATATGTTGACCTGTCATATATTTATCCAGCACTTTGTAGGTCCCTTGCACAGCAATTGGCTCTGAGTTTATAGAAGATACACAAGATGCAGTCTCTTTCCTCAGACAACTTAATTAGATCTGAAAAAAACAGCAAACACCCTTGGAATAAAGAATAAGAAAATGTGTTGGAGCTGGCCCAGTAGTGTACTGGTCAAGTTCACACGCTCTGCTTTGGCAGCCTGGGGTTTGCGGGTTCAGATCCCAAGCGCAGATTTACACACTGCTCATTGGGCCATGCTTTGGTGGCGTCCCACATACAAAATAGAGGAAGACTGGCACAGATGTTAGCTGAGGGACAATCTTCCTCACAAAAAGAAAGAAAGAAAGAAAGAGTGTAGTTGAGGTACAGACCTGCTGTGGAAATTGAGAAAGTAGACTAGCAAGCTTCACAGAAGAGATCAAACTTGAGCCAGGTATTGGGAAGGATGAATGTGACGTGTGAGTTGGTGATGACAGAATATCATAGAAGATAGAGACAGTGTGAACTTAGAGACAGTGATGCATCAAAGGGTTTCTTTGAGCTCTGAAGAAATCAGCTTGATAGGAGTGAGATACGTAATAAACTGGTAGGAGTGGGACCAGATTATGAAAGGCCTCAAGAACCAAGCAGAGTTATAGACTTCAAATGCTAGGAAATAGAACTATTTGGAAAATTTTGACAAGTTCAGCTTTCTGTTTCATTCTGTTTCATTTATCGTTTTTTTTCTTTTTGCTGATGAAGATTCACCTTGACCTAACATCTGCTGCCAATCCTCTTTTTGCTAAGGAATACTGGCCCTGAGCTAACATCTGTGCCCATCTTCCTCTACTTTATATGTAGAATGCCTGCCACAGCATGGCTTGACAAGTGGTGCGTAGGTCCGCATCCGGGATCCAGTCTGGCAAACCCTGGGCTGCCAAAGCGGGACACGTGAACTTAACTGCTATGCCATTAGGCCAGCCCTTTTTTTACCCCGCCATGTACGCTGCCACTATAGCATGGCCACTGACAGATGAGTGGTGTACGTCCATGCCTGGGAACTGAACCCGGGCTGCCAAAGTGGAGCTCGCCGAACTTAACCATGGCTGGCCGGCCCTATTTCATTCGTCTTCTACTTGAGGGCTATGTTATTTCTGGGTCTTTCTGGTTACTGTGTTAGATTTGGTAGGTTTTTGGTTAATGTTTGACTGCCCATCACTTGCTTTTGGTTTTCAGATTTGTGCTATGGATGCTGTAGCTGATATGGAGGAAGACGTTAAGGTCCTAATGAAGGCAGACCCTGATAAACAAGAATCTTTGCAAACAGAGGTTATCCCAGATCCAATGGAGGGGGAGCAAACCTGGCCCACTGAGGAGGAGCTGAGTGAGGCAAATGGTTGGTATTAGCAACTTGTTTGTAATTCATCTGGCTTGGAATTGTAGATTTTGTCTAGCTGCTCATAGTCAGGACCCTATAAGGAAGACTAGGATGAAGATATATTTGGAGATCTCTTACCCCTAAATGGTGTATGTTTGCACTAAGCAAACATTGGACACAGCTTCACTCTGTTTCTCAAATTGCTTGTGTTCTTGTTTTCTGATTAACAATTAAACATCTTCAGGTTCATTGCAAGGTTTATTTAGCTGTGTAAATCTTGCTAGTTTTGAGACAGCTGAATTAAATTTGAAAGTGGTCTGTTCTAGTCATAGTGTATACCAGAGTTTCTGGTGTTGGCAGCAATTTCTAGTGTCTTGCCTAGGTGAGAACACATAGAGTAATTGGGGAATGGAGGTATATAATTTACTTAAATCATTTGGGTTTTATAGACTTCTTGAAGGAACGTTCCAAGGTGGTAAAGAAGGTTCCCAAAGGAACATCCAGTTACCAAGCTGAGTGGATTTTGGATGAAGATGGAGAAAGTGGTGGGGAAGGAGATGAATATGATGATATAGAACAAGAGGATTTTATGGAAGAGGAATCTCAGGTAAGCAGATGGGCCCTTAGGCCACTTCTGTGTACAGCCCTAAATGCAAGGCAAAATGAAATTCTGACTTTGAGGGGGATGTGTGGCCAGTTTCTTAGGGGTGACTTTGTAGTTGCTGGCAATGAGACTTATTTTATAACTGAGTCTCTTAGAATTGATATTGGGCACTCTTCAATAGCTCATAGGTAGAGCGGAGGACTATAGACTGGACTGGTGTGGACATCCTTAGAATTGATAATAGTTTGGACTAGGTGTCTGGTAAAGTTATTTTATTCTTAGCTTAATGGCCTTTAGGGTAGACACAAGTGTGCGTTTCTTCTAAAACTGCAATCCTTTATTCTATAGGATGAGAGTAGTGAAAAGGAAGAAGAGGAGGAATATGAAACTATGACTATAGGAGAGTCTGTGCGTGATGATCTGTATGATGAGAAGGTCGATGAAGAGGCTGAGGAAAAAATGTTGGAGAAATATAAACAAGAAAGAATGGAAGAGATGTTTCCAGATGAAGTAGATACCCCCCGTGACGTGGCTGCTAGAATTCGGTTAGTCAACAAGTCTAAAATCAATCAATACATTTTTATTTAAAACTTACATGGCTCAGAACTATGTCAGTGTGACGCAAAAGAAGAAAAACACATTGTCCCTGCTCCTGAAAGGCTAACATTCTGTATGGAAAGGTAAGATGTACATACAAGAAACAGTAATACATAATCAAGTTTTAGACTGTGTGATACAGACTAATACAGTACTTTAATGAATACAGTACTTTTTAATTAATACAGTACAGTATTTTATTGAAGGAGAAATAGTAAGGTTAAATTAGCAAATGCTTTCTATGTGAACTTATACTCTATTGAAATATATAATGTTTGGAGATTTTGCGGAGTTTGGATAGAACAGCAAGAATAAAAGCATGAAGATGTAGGTAATCATGTCTGCGCTGGAGGTGAGTGACTAAAGCCAGAGTTTATTGTTGGGTATCAGAGAGGTAAGGCTTTTATCAAGGACCTTGTTTGTCAAGAGCCACTCTCTGATCAGCACCAGGGAGCCACTGTAAATACTTTGTCCTTTGTCAGTGAGAAGCTTAGGTTTGGTTCTGAAATATTTGTTAGAAGCTGTTTTGGAGTATGGTCTTGACTTAGGCTATTAGGTCATTTTGAGAGAGAGTATTAAGAGTTCTTTCAACTAGAGTCTTAGCCATATTTGAAGTGACTTGAAAGAAAGAGTAAATAGCACCATATAAATTTGACTATTATTTTCTTTAAAATCTCCTATATTCTAGATTTCAGAAATACAGAGGCCTCAAGAGCTTCCGGACATCTCCATGGGATCCTAAGGAAAACCTTCCTCAAGATTATGCTCGAATCTTTCAGTTTCAGAACTTTACTAGCACTAGGAGACGAATCTTTAAAGAGATTGAGGAAAAAGAGCTTGAAGGAGCTGAGGTATCTGCCTTCTGTTGTCTATCCCTATAATTTGCTTTTGTTTGCCAAGGTGCCCCCTCCTTACTCCTTCTCTCAGGTGAATACCTTATTTAGTTTTGTGCTGCCCATAGCTGAATTAAAGGAGCTACTGAGTCATTGACAAGAGTGATAGTGGGAACAAAGAGGTATCAGAGATGTTAACTGAAAAAGTCTAATCTAGGTAGTTGAGGCGTCTGTGAAAGGCAATTTTGAAGGGTGAGGGTTGACTTTGGGGTAGTGTAAGACTTTTAACATATTTAGAGAAATGTGTCATCATTGTTGAGACCTTAAGGGTACCTGTGTGATTGTTTTCTGCCTTCTTCTCGCAGGTTGGCTGGTATGTCACACTGCATGTCTCTGAAGTACCTGTCTCAGTGGTTGAACACTTCAAACGAGGAGCACCCTTGATTGCATTTTCTTTACTACCTCATGAACAGAAGGTCAGTTAGTGTCTTGTGGGAAATAGGGAGTTATGAAATTTTCGAAACAGTTTTGTCTGACAGTCTAAAAGTTTATTTTTGACTGATATTTTGCTCATTGGTATATGAAAAATCTGCCTTTCGAATTAGGAATCAGAGGATGACAGAGAAGTCAATGATGGTTTTACCCAAAAATGTCTGAACCTGTCTGAAGCATCTCAGTGATGCAATCTCTGTGTGGTTCTGAGACTTCTCTGAGATAAGTATGTTTGTCAGATCAGATTTTAACCAAGCGGGGGCCGGCCCTGTGGCCAAGTGGTTAAGGTTCTGCACGCTCTGCTTTGGTGGCCCGGGTTCACGGGTTCGGATCCCGGGCACAACCTACTCCACTCATCAGCCATGCTGTGGAGGCATCCAACATACAAAAAATGAGGAAGATTGGCATGGATGTTAGCTCAGGGCTAATCTTGCTTACCAAGAAAAAAGCAAAAAGAAAACTATTTTAATGAAGCGTTGGCAGCCCTAAAAATAGAGTGTTTATGCCAAGGTGTAGATAGGTCTCTTTTCTCTTGGTGGCCAGCAGTCATGTAGATTGAGGTGTATGTGAGAGCTCTGGCATTTAATCAGTGTAAGGATTGAGGAAGAAAGGGTTTGCATGAGTGTAGTTTTGAAGTGTGGTGAGTGAGTGATTTGACGGCACTAACTTTGTGGCAGATGTTGAGCTCTTGCATGTAGACACGAGGAGGTCAGCTAGTATAGAAGGTATAAGAAAGCTCTGAAAACCAGCCTGTGTTCAGCTTGAATGCCAGTTGTTGGTGGAGGTAAAAAGAAGACTGTGTCTCATCATCTGCACTCCACCGTAAATTGGCATTGTCAGTTCTTAGAGTGAATCTGAATCTGTTAGTTTTGTTGGCCTTCTTTCAGGTCTAGCTGTTCTTCTTTTAGATAGGAAGTTCTGTGTTTCTTACTTCATCTCCAGATGTCAGTACTGAACATGGTGGTGAGCCGGCACCCTGGCAACACTGAACCTGTGAAAGCCAAAGAGGAGCTAATCTTCCACTGTGGGTTCAGGCGCTTCCGAGCCTCACCTTTATTCTCTCAGCACACTGCAGGTAAGCAGTGGGGAAGCTTCTGGGTTCTTGTCTATCTTATTGTCTTTTGTGGGGCTGTGACTTTTGGTGGGGGGTGCACAATACTCAATTTCAAACGTCAGGTCTCTGGGTTAGAGGTATTTTCAGTACTCTGGCTTAGGAACCAATGATGTTTTTATTCAAAATGTCTGAACCTGTCTGAAGCATCCCAATGATGCAACTCTGTGTGGTGCTGAGGCTTCTTTGCCATGAGTATTTGTTCCAGAGTAGGTTTTGAATAGGAGGAGTTAGTGGCTTTAAAAAAATGATGTGTCAAAGTGTGTAACCCTTGGCATCTGATATGCAGTGTGGCAAAGCCTAGGGGTGGCCCACAGTGGGGTAAAGCAGAGGCGTGTGGCTTTTTTCTTTGCTGAGGAAGATTCGCCCAGAGCTAACATCTGATGCCAATCTTCCTCTTTTTTTTTTTTTTTTTGCTTGAGGAAAATTAGCTCTGAGCTAACATTTGTGCCAATCTTTCCTCTGCTTTGTGGGTCACCAGCACAACATGGCTGATGAGTGGTGTAGGTCCACACCCAGGATCTGAACCCGTGAACCCTGGCTGCTGAAGCGGAGCATGCCAAACTTAACCACTAGATCATGGGGCTGACCCAAGGGTGTGGCTTCTGAGATGTTGAGACTGCATAAGAGTTTGGAGGGTGGAGACCAGGGACACTTTTGTGTCAAAAATAATTGTACTCCTACACATTAGGGGTGGGAAGATGTTTTGTACTAACTTGGGGGCTTCTGAATATCACCTACACACTTTCAGCAATGGCCAGAGGAAGATGATGAAGGCGGTATTAATGGGTGCTCTGGATAATTTCTATTCTCACCAGCCATGCTAAGTGAGGGATTAACTTATCTTTTCCTTAAAATATTTTATTTCCCTGTAACTTCAGTATTAAAGAGCAGTGGGGCAGGGTTTCATTGAAGGTAAAAACAGGAGCTCCACATAGCTCTCAATATTAGAGGTCAGCAAAGTATGGCCCTTGGGCCAACTCTGTCCCACTGCTTATTTTTGTTAAATAAAGTTTTGTTGGAACACAGTCATGCCTTTTTTTTTTTAATGTCTGTGGCTGTTTTGTGCTACAGTGAGAGAGTTGAGTAGTTGAAACAGAGACTGTATGGCCACAAAGCCTACAATATCTATTTTCTGGCCCTTTATAGAAAATGTTAGCCAATCCTTGCTTAAGACTAAGAGCTACCGATTTAGTGGAGATATTCTCCATAAAGCATTGATTCTCAAATGAGGTCGGGGTGCTGGGCATCAGAATCACCTGGAGAACTTTTTCATTCAAACTCCATATATAGTCTAATTGCTAAGATTCTGCCTCCAGGTGAAAAATCACTGACAGGATTGGGTTGTATCTTTAAGTTGGATTGAGGCAGGAAAATATTTTGAGAACTAGTAGGGAGAAGAAACACAAGTGTCTTGGTTTTAGTAGTTGGAGTGATACAGCTTTCACAGGCCTCTGGATTACCTATGGTTTCTCAAAATATATTGGTTTTTGTTTTTTACTTCTTATTTTGTCAGCGGATAAACATAAATTTCAGAGATTCCTGACTGCTGATGTGGCCCTGGTGGTGACAGTCTATGCCCCAATCACTTTTCCTCCTGCATCTGTGCTGCTTTTCAAACAGAATAGCAATGGTAAGTTGAGTTCACAGATGTGAGTAGGCCTGCAGGTCCTAATGGGTTTAACACTGTTTTCTGTATTTAGGTTTGGGAGGCAAATGGTATGAAGAAGGTAATGATGGTTTTCAAAATAGCCCAATATCAGCCTCACAGTAGATGTAAGGCAGGAATGACAAATGGGGTTTTATCTTGCAAACCTTAGCTAATAGATAGAGGCTGCTAAGAGTGCTATATTTAGGACAGATTCTGGGGACAGGTTCAGCAGGAATATCACTTAATGATTTTTGCCATGGACCCAGGAGGGCACCATAGTACATCCCTATTTTAAAGTTTCTATAAGATCTTGCATATGTCTTTAAATGGACTGGAGTGGTAAATGAAGGCTTTGGCCTGTAGACTCCTGAATAGCTGCTCTGCTTTTGCCCCTTAGGAATGCACAGTCTTATTGCCACAGGCTATCTCTTGTCAGTGGATCCAGACAGAATGGTCATCAAAAGAGTTGTTCTGAGTGGTCATCCTTTCAAAATTTTTACTAAGATGGCAGTAGTACGTTACATGTTCTTCAGTAGAGGTAGGTGTGAAGGATGGGATCTGATTGCCTTTGTGGGGTGAAGGTTGGGTTTACATTTTGTGGGTAAGTGTTTCATCTTGGTCTTCCATGTGTTTCATTCTAAGAGGATGTGCTGTGGTTTAAACCAGTGGAACTGAGAACAAAGTGGGGACGCAGGGGACACATCAAGGAGCCTTTAGGTAAGAGAATGTGGGATTTTGGACCTTGTCTAGATTTTTCCAGTGCTACTAAATGACTATTGGGTTAGAAGACCACTGCTTTAATGTTTTCTACCTTAATTTGACCAACCTGCTGTTTTCTTTCTAGGTACCCATGGCCACATGAAGTGCAGTTTTGATGGGAAGCTAAAATCTCAGGACACAGTACTCATGAATCTCTATAAACGAGTTTTCCCAAAATGGACTTATGATCCATATGTACCAGAACCAGTACCTTGGGTGAAAAGTGGGATTTCTTCAGCACTGCCTGAAGTGGACATGGAGTAATGGATTCACTGGGATTCTGTCTCATTATTGCTAATTAGCATTCTAGGGATGGGAGCCTACACATTGTGATTGGGCAAAGTTTGTGTTTTCTACTTTAGCCTAGAGGTCTCTTGCCCCTTTTTGAAAAAGTCTTTTCTTGCCCTTGACAAGGTGTCTCAGTTAAGTATGAATGTTTTTCTATTGCTGCTTTGTCCAAAAAACTATTAAATCTTACTGAAATATGCACTCTCTATTAGGATTTTGAAAGCTGTTTAAGAGGGGAAGATGGGAAGTTGACAGTGACCAGGAAACAAAATTTCCAGTTGTCTAGAGACACTAAATCCCATCTCTTCATTTTGCATAAATTAAACTGAAAGAGATTGATAAGGAGCTGGCCTTTCAGCCTGCTTGACCCAGGTTAGGGAGGTTATGTCTACATTTCCACCACTGAGCACAATACAAATGTTTTTTACTTCTGAGGAAACTGTTTGAAAATGCTGAGACAGCACAGCAGCCACTCCAACACCAGCTGTA
This sequence comes from Equus asinus, assembly GCF_041296235.1. Taxonomy (NCBI): domain Eukaryota; kingdom Metazoa; phylum Chordata; class Mammalia; order Perissodactyla; family Equidae; genus Equus; species Equus asinus. The sequence goes on from NC_091802.1 coordinate 16,477,059, forward strand.
GGTTCAATAAGCAGTTTCATCCTCTCCCACACCAGCTGGGTTGCATACTGTTGGTACAGAAGGAAGTAAGAATTAGTGAAATGGGAGAAGGGGAAAGAGCCCAGTTGGTTGGCCTTTACAATTAAAGGCCAGATGAGGATATATACCCAGTCTGAATTTTCTTAATTCCTATATGTATGTGCTTGCCAATGAAGGGCAGGGCTTTTTTTTCATCCTAACTCTGCTTCTGTCGAGAGGGTTGTCTTAATACATCCAGGGCACCCTCCCACATGTCATTAAGTCACCTAGTCAAGTCCCCAGTGGGTGAGTTGCTACTTAGAACAGGAGAGAAGTTTCTTTTGTCTGAGAAATTGCTCTGTTCTTTTGTTATTTCTTTTCCTCTTGGGGCCTCACCTTAATTTCATTTTCTGTGACAGTGAAGACATCATCCACGAGGTCCCTTATAATAGGCCAGGTGTTTAAGCCAATGCTGGATTTGACACCATCTGCTATGGTTTCTGGAGGATAGGGATTGGGGGTCAGTTCCCCTTTCAGTTTGGACTGGTAGCAGTCATCTGCATTCAAGGGTTCAGCAGCATATACCTTTACACTAGGTCTCAGAGCCTGGGAAGAGGAATATTAGACATCTTACAACTACCCACAGCATTTTGCCTGCATGCCTGCAGTAAAATAGGCAGTACAGGTAACACATTGCCCAAGTAAAAGCTTTCTCTTAGATAGATACAATGAAAATAGGACCTTCAGGCACTTTAAATTGTATGCCTATCATTGGCTTTCAGTTGCCTAGATCACATCTGGTTGTGCTGGTAACTTGGGAAAAGAATACCTCCGTACTTGGATAGAAGGTTGGTGAGATGGAATTAAGGCGAGGACTGTGAGGGTGGCACTCATTGTAACTGCTTTTATGCTGTAAAGTTGTCATGGATTAAGAAAAGGGTAGTGAGGCAGAGAAGGGCCATCCATCTGAAGTGTGAAGGAATGATGGGAAGGAATGGCATTTTGGGGGGAATGGTGAGCAAGTATCCACAGTGTACTGTGAGGTAAAATAAAATACTCTGTGCCTGAAGTGCAGAGTCCTCCAGAAGCTCCTCACCTTGACTGTAATTGCTATTCCAGCAACCATTCCTCCTCCTCCTACAGGTACCACCAGTGCATCTACTAAGGGAACCTTGAGTAAAAGTATAATTACATCTATTAATAACCAATTTTATGTACATACAAAATAATTGATTTTACAGACAAACATCACCTTTACCACTAGGCTTGTACCTGATCCAGCACTTCCATGGCAACTGTCCCTTGCCCAGCTATCACTGCAGGCTCCTGGCTGGCATGAACCATGATGCCTTCTGTTTCTTCCATAATTCTTTTTGTAACATTTTCTCTGGACTGAAAGAGTGCATTGATTTAGCTTACTTGATTTGTATTTAATAGAATTCCCAACAAGTTAGATTCAGTCATTTAACGCTTTATTGACCATCTACTTTTTTTCAGACTTTGTTCAGGCACTGGGGATATAACTGAACTAAACAGTCCTTGTGCTCAAGGGAGTTATGTTCTAATATGATGGGGAGGAGTGGGATATAAGGAAATATATGGTATGTCTAAGTGCTATGGAGAAAAATGAATTTATTTTATATAGGGTGCTTAAGAAAGGCCTCTGGTAAAGTGACATTTAATAGATTTGAACAAGTCCTGTGGATCTCCAGAATATTCCAAGGAGAGAATAATAGCAAGTGCAAAGACTAGGAAGTAGGAGTGGTTGGACTTTCTCAGAAACTGCTAAGTTAGTATGAGTTGGCTTGGAGTGTTTGGGGGAGAGTCATAATGGGAGATGAGGTCAGAAAGATAGGAACGAGCCAGTTCATCTAGGCCTTAGATGATTTCAAGAACTTTGGTTTCCACTGTGTATGAGATGGAAACTGTTGGAGGATTTCGAGCTGATGAGAGACAAGTTCTAACTTAATGGATGGCTCTGGTTGCTGTTTTGAAAACATACTAGTGGGGCAAGAGTGGAAGCAGAGAGACCAGTTAGGAGTCTGCTCGATCTAGGTGAGAACCAATGTTGGTTTGAATCAGGGTGGTAATGGTAGAGACTGTTAGCAGTAGTTAGATGATGGAGATATTTTGAAAGTAGGATTAAGATTTGGATGTAGGGTGTGAGAGAGTTACCAAAGATGACTCCAACTTTTTTTTTGAGTAACTAGGAGAATAAAAGTTGCCATTTACTGAGATGGGGAAGACTGGAAAAGAAGCAATATTGAGGGAGTAAGATCAGGAGTTTGGTTATAGACGTAGTGAATTTGAGATGCCTATTAAGACATCCAAGTTGGGGGACTAGCCCCATGACCTAGTGGTTAAGTTCAGTGTGCTCCACTTTGGCAGCCTGGGTTCGTGGGTTCAGATCCCAGGCACAGACCTACACCACTTGTCAGCCATGCTGTGGCGGTGACCCACATATAAAGTAGAGGCAGATTGGCACAGAGCTAATCTACTTCAGCAAAAAAAAAAAAAAAGACATCCAAGTGAGAATACCAGGTAGCCTAGGATATACAATCTGGGTTAAGGGCAAAGGTCAGGGCTGGAGTTAGAGTATAGGTGATATTTTATTTCATTTATTTATTTTGAGGAAGATTAGCCCTGAGCTAATATCTGCTGCCAATCCTCCTCTTTTTGCTGAGGAAGACTGGCCCTGAGCTAACATCCGTGCCCATCTTCCTGTACTTTATATGTGGGACGCCTGCCACAGCATGACTTGCCAAGTGGTGTCATGTGCACACCTGGGATCCGAACTGGCGAACCCCAGGCCACCAAAGCAGAATGTGCAAACTTAACTGCTGTGCCACTGGGCTGCCCCTATAGGTGATATTTTAAAGTATGAGACTACTGAGATCATCTGAGTGAGCGTAGAGAGAGAAAAGTTTGGGCCTGCTAGCATTTAGAGATGAAGAGAAAACAAAATGAGACTGAGATGCAGCAGCCAGTAAAGCAGGAAGAGAAATTTAATTTGACAGTGAAAGCTGTTAAAGTGGTACTGAGGGGCTGGCTCCGTGGCTGAGTGGTTAAGTTCATGTGCTCTGCTGCAGGCGGCCCAGTGTTTCGTCAGTTCGAATCCTGGGCACGGACATGGCACCGCTCATCGAGCCACACTGAGGTGGCGTCCCACATGCCGCAACTAGGAGGACCCCCAACTAAAAATATACAGCTATGTACCGGGGGGCCTTGGGGAGATAAAGGAAAAAAATAAAATCTTAAAAAAAAATGTGGTACTGAACATCGCTCTCTTCCTTACCTCATCACTCTGTTCACTGTATACTATAGATGCTCCGTAGGCTTGTATTGCCAATTTTTTACAGTTGGGAGCTGTTTGGGGCACCACGATATAGGCAGGAATCCCTGGGAGGGAGAAACATGGTTAGTACAAATCAGAATTTAGGATAGAAACTTGTTCAGTTCGCTTGTAATCAGATAGAGACTTGAGAAATTACTTCCCACAGCTATCACCAGTCTCACTGTAAGTAGGGATACTTTTCCATGCCTCTGATGATCCTACCCAGGACCCTGACAAATTACTCAAGTACCTTCCAATTTGGCAGCATAGGCAAGAGCCTGGCCGTGGTTTCCACTGCTGTGAGTAACAACAGCTTTGGGCTTCTCTTCTGAAGTGGCAGGAATCAAGTTTCTGATTGCATTAAGGGCACCACGAATCTGGGAAAGAGGTATAATGAATTCATGTATTTGATTAAAGAGTTTCTTTTCAAAAAACCAAAGGACTTTTCTAGATTTTTCTCTTCCTAACACTGCACATCCAGTCCATCACTAATGGACTTATTGATTCTAACTCCTAAAATACCTCATGTGTGTCTTTGCCACTACCTTGATGAGGCCTCATTTCTCAAGTTGTGTATTATCAAACTTTAACTGATCTGCTTCAAGGATCATTCTCATCTAACATTTCCACTAGATTATGAAAGTGATCTCTTAAAAACAAATGCTGTCTTTTTCATTGCCTATTTTTGTAAGAAAAGTACAAATTCTTTACAAGTTGCAGTGTTTCTAAAACATTTATTTCCTCTATGACTTGTAGCCATCCTAAGTGGCTTTTCGTTTCCCTCTCACCAGGTTAGCACACACTGCTGTACCGCTGAGCCTGCTGGTACCTCTACCTGTAGCTCTTTTCCCCCACTCCCTGATCTGGCTAAGAGTACTCACCCTGTAAAACTTGGGTCGAACATCACCTAGTTCAACTACCTTAATCTCCCAGACAAAATTAGGCACTTTGTCCTCTGTTCTTCCATGGTGCTTTGTATCTCTTAAGATACTTCTCATCAACCCATTTGTTGACCTGCCTGTTTTTCCCTGCAAGTATGGATAATAGGGCAAAGGCCTACCGTATATATGCCTAATATAGTTAGTGAAAATAAGTGCTTGATGTGTGATGAATGAAGAATCAACCATGGGAGAAGCAAAGGGCAAAAGAGAATGGAGAGTTTTTTGTTTTGTTTTTTAAATATAAAAGCTCTCAGTTAATAGGTTGGGAAAAAGGTAGATTTCTTGAAGTCATAAAGCTATCACTTAGGTACTAATGCCTGTCAGGCATAGTGCAAAATGCAGCTTTCAGATTTTTACCTGAAAGGATCTCAAAGCTCAACTAATGGTCAGAAAATGCTGGTAATGAATCAACACACAGAAGCCTATCTTTATGCATAGGAAAGGCACTGACATAATTTTGTATAAAAAGATCTTATTATATGAGGGTTTAGCTAGGTTTAGATCTTTTATATTCATAATAAGGTATCTTTTATATTCATAATAGCAAGTTGACACAAAGTGAATGCTTAAACTGGGTTATATACAGGATGATCACACTTGCTCATTTTGCCTTGCAACAGTCCAGGTTGATGTCTAATATCTCAGTTTCATCATTAAAACTTCCCCCTTTTGTTCTCAAACGTCCTAGTTTGGACAGTAAATTATATGATAACTCTAATTATAAGGAATTTTGATATTGTGTAAAAGTGGCTCATCAACACCATAATGCTAAGTAACCAGGATTGATCAAAGGAAAATTTCTACAACTCTTTTTTTTTGGAGGAAGATTAGCCCTGAGCTAACTGCTGCCAATCCTCCTCTTTTCGCTGAGGAAGACTGGCCCTGAGCTAACATCCATGCCCATCTTCCTGTACTTTATATGTGGGACACCCACCACAGCATGGCGTGCCAAGGGGTGCCATGTCCACACCCGGGATCGGAACCGGCGAACCCCAGGCCAGCGAAGCAGAATGTGAGAACTTTCCTGCTGCGCCACCAGGCCAGCCCCTCTACTACTCTTTCTTCAGCTATAAAAAGATATTAATCTACCTACCTCACTGGGTGGTCAGGAGGATCAAATAAATTTATATATGAAAGGGGTTTGAAAAGATACATGATACAGTATCAAAAGGGATTGTTACCTTAAAAGATCCGGTCTTCTGGAATTGTTCACATTTGAAGAAAAGATTGCGCCCTGTTAGTTGATTCAAAATGGAGCTTGTTAGCATTGGTGTGAGGTGGATAAAATCTCGAATGTTGATATGAGCTTTTTCAACATCAGCAAAGGAGATGCAGTATTGAGCACACATGGTTCTGAAACCCAGGAATAAGAAGGGGGTCAAGGCAAAGCCTGAGACAATGTGTTTAACGAAAAAGACTGAAAATGCATGACACAAACCCATAGAATGTATAACACCAAGAGTGAACCATAATGTAAACTATGGACTTTGGGTGGTAATGATGTGTCAATGTAGGTTCAGTTGTAACAAATGTACCACTCTGGTCGGGGATAATGATAATTCGGGAGGCTATGCATGTGTTGGGGCAGGGGGCATAGGGGGAATCTCTATACCTTCCCGTCAGTTTTGCTGTGAAACTTAAACTGCTCTAAGAAAAATAAAATATTTTAAAGAAGAAAAATACATAACAGGAAAATAGACCTGAGGCTTCCAATGTTAATGTGGAACTGTTGCCATCACTGGGGCTCCAGAATCTGTGCACGGAAGGGAACTTGTCCTGAAGGTGAGTTTCTTGGTAAATACAAGTGTTTTCTGGTGAAGCTTTATAGGAAGTAGCTGGTGGTGATTATGGAATGTTTAAAGCTCGCCCTTCACCCATACCATCTATCTCTTGGCAGCACTACCACTGGTCTCTACCTTTTCATCATTGTTGTGAAAAGCCTGAATTAACTGGATTCAAAATTTGCTAGAAATTTTTATTTTAAAAATTATTTAACAAGGAGAAAAAATTGCCATCAATCCTACCATTTTAATAAATTATGTTCATTTTCTATGTTTCTTTCTGTTTTTTAAATATACATACATTATATGACAGTTAAAATCAAAGATAACACTTTGTTTACTCCGTTTAGCTCAGTTTCTTCACAATTTTCATAATTATAATTTTCAATAACTGCTTTATGCTTCCATTTTTCACTATTTTTATTATGGCATTTAAACATGAAGTTTCTCTTAATTTTTCCTTATTAACAAAAGTAATGCATGTTCGATAGAAAAGCAGAATTTAATCTGTTTCCTCCCCAAAGACAATTGCTATCTAAGCATATCTTTCCAAGCCCACATATATATATGCAGACAAAACTTTATTGACAGGTTTCATAACTTGCTTTTTAAAGATAATATTATGAATATCTATAAATCTTTGCTTATCAATAGGTATTATGCAACTTTTAAAATGGCTTAATAGTACTTCTTTTTACAAAAATACCATAGTTTTATATAACTCTATTGTTGAACATTTAGATTTTCTTTTGGGGGGGGCTGTAATAAATAATGATGTAATGAACAGCATTGTTCTAAGATCTTTGTGTATCTCCATACATACTTTGAGTAGATTCCTCCAAATGGCACTTTGCATCAAAAGGCATGCACGATTCTAAGACATTTGATACCTATTGCCAAACTGATCTCCAGAACAGTTGTAGATTATATCAATATACACTCCCAAAAGCAGTTTCTAAGGAATGCCCATTTTCCTTTACCCTTGCTGCATCATTTTTATCTGCCAATTTAATGAAATATGTCTAGTAGTTGGAATTTGTCTAATTACTAGTGACTGAACACGTTTTCTATATACTTACTGGACACATTCTTTTGTGAATTTTTAACAAACCGTTTACTGGCTGAATCATCTTTTTCCTCTGAAATGCCACATTTATCAAAAATTAAATTTCTATTAATGCTTGGGGCTTTTCTGGATTTCATATTTTGTCCCATTGATCAAACCGCTAATTCCTTTTCCAGTTGTTGATTGTATTAATACATTCTTCCTTGATTACCCTTTCTAAAATTTATTGGCTTTTCTTATACATCAATTCTTCCAAGTTAACTTCAAGAAATCCTTTATCAAGGTTGGGGGAAATTCCACTGTAAAATGTACAAATGAATTTGGGGCATAATTGATATTTATTTATTTTTATTTATTTATTTATTTTAATTTTATTTTTTCCTTTTTCTCCCTAAAGCCCCCCGGTACACAGTTGTGTATTTTCAGCTGTGAGTCCCTCCAGGTGTGGCATGTGGGATGCCGCCTCAGCATGGTTTGATGAGCAGTGCCATGTCCGTGCCCAGGATCTGAACTGGCAAAACCCTGGGCCACCAAAGTGGAGCAGGCCAACTTAACCACTCAGCCACCGGGCCGGCCCCAATATTTTAAAATATTGAGTCTTCCCATCCATGAACATGGGTGTCTTTCAATTTAGTAAAGTCTTGTTTTAGGTTTTCAGTAAAGTTTTCATAGTTTGTGTCCTGCATGGATCTGATGAAATGTATGCCTAAGTAAATATATTTTTGTTGCTTTTGAGATAACGTATTTTTTATTAGATTTTTAAATTGCTTACTGATGATATATATGAAAGCTAATAGTTTTTGTATATTTGTCATGTAATAGGATACTTTACTGGATTATCTTGTTAGATCTAATAGTTTCATAGTTCATTCTCCAAACAATTGTGCTATCTGCAAATAAAGATAATTTGTCTTTACCTTATAAATATACCTCTGTTAACTTTCAGTGATTTCAGTTATTGGTTTATGTGGACTTGCCACATAAACTTGAATTAATTTCAATAATTAAAGTTTTTACAAAATTATCTAGTTTAAAATTTCAAATTTATTAGCATAAAGTTGTACATATTAATATTCCTAAGTGTTCTTCATATCTATGGTATTCATTCATCATTTATTCATCCAATCAACAAATATTGAGCACCTTCTGTGTGTCACATACTGTTTGGCCTGGGGATATAGTGTTAGAAAAATGGACTTGTCTCTGCTCTCATAAAGTTTACAATCAAGTAGAGAGATGTGTAATAAATAATCCAAAAATAGATATGTATTTACAAATGTTGATAGGTGAAATTAAGGAAGTGTGTTAGGATACTATAATGGGAGGCCTCTTTAGATCAGGGAATGAGGTTAAGGAAGGCCTTCTATGGAAAAGTGAAATTTAAGTTATGACCTATAAGATGAATGGGCAAAGTAGGGGGGAAAGTGTTTCAGGTAGAGGGGACAATATGTGTGAAGGTTTAAGGAGGAAAAGAGGTTGGCATATTCCAGGAACTAAAAGAAGGCTAATGTATCTGAAAATAGTAATCAAAGGAGAGTAGGATAAGAAGTAAGGAAAGTGAAGTTGGCAGAGTCTAGATCAGAAAGGACCATGACTCTTGGGTTTTTTTCTTAAGAGCAATGGAGTACCACTGGAGAATTCTGAGCAGGTAAGTGACATACTAGAATTAATATTTTCAGAAGATCACTCTGGTTACTTTGTTTTGAATGAAAAGGAAAGAGATGAGTGGAATTAGGGAGTCTATTTAAGAAGTATTACAACTGTCCACATGAAAGACAACAGGGGCTTGGATGGTGAAAGTAGAGGTAGAAAAAAAATAATCATTCAATATACAATTTGGAAAAACAAATCCGATTAAAAAATAGGCAAAGGACTTTAATAGACATTTCTCCAAAGAAGACATACAAATGGCCAATAAGCACATGAAAAAATGCTCAACATCACTAATTAGGGAAATGCAAGCCAAAACCATTTTACACCTATTAGGATGGCTACTATTTTAAAAAACCAAAAAACTAGGGACCAGCCCGGTGGTATAGTGGTTAAGTCCCCAGGTTCTGCTTCGGCAGCCCAGGGATTCGGATCCGTGGGTTCGGATCCAGGGTGCAGATCTACACACTGCTCATCAAGCCAGGCTGTGGCAGCGTCCCACATACAATATGGAGGAAGATTGGCACAGATGTCAGCTCAGAGCTAATCTTCCTCACCAAACAAACAAACAAATAAACTGAAAATAACAAGTGTTGGCAAGGAATGGAGAAACTGGAGCCATTGTACACTGTTGGTGGAAATGTAAAATGGTGCAACTGCTGTGGAAAATAATATGGTGGTCCCTAAAAAAATTAAACACAGAATTACCACATGATCCAGCAATTAGACTCTGGGTATACACCCAAAAGAATTCAAAGAGGGTCTCAAAGACATCTTTGTACATCCATGTTCATAGCAGCATTATTCACAATAGCCAAAAGGTGGAAGCAACCCATGTATCTATTGACAAATGAAGAGATAAACAAAATGTGGTATATACATACAATGGAATATTATTCAGTCTTAAAAAGGAAGAAAATTCTCACACATGCTACAACATGGATGAATCTTGCGGCTATTATACTAAGCGAAGTAAGCCAGTCACACAAAGACAAATACTGTATGACTACACTTATATGAGGTACCTATAGTAGTCAAATTCAGACAGAAAATAAACGGTGGTTGCTAGAGACTGAGGGGAGGGTGGAATAGGAAGGTGTTGTTAATGGGTATAGTTTCAATTTTGCAAGATGAGCTTGGTTGTATAACAATGTGACTATTTAACACTACTGAACTGTAGACTTAAAAATGGTTACAATGGTATATTTCATGTCATGTGTATTTCACCACAATTAAAACACACACACACTAAGAGATACATTTTAGAGATTATAATTAGTTACGCCTCTTGGTTGCCAGTCATAGAACCCCTATTTGAACTGGCTCAGGCACAAGATGGAGGTGATGAGATTTACTGGCTCGTAGAATCCAAGGAAGAGTGGAACCATGGGAAGGGCAGGAATATGGAACTTCAGGAATAACTGGAATCAGAGACTTGAGATTTTCCAGGACTCTCTCATTGTTTCTCACCTCTGCTGCTTTCTGCATGTCGGCTTCCTTCTTTTTCATTGCAGACCAGCTGGTTCCACATAGCAGGACATGTGGCTGCTGACAGCTCCTGTGTTTTACATTTTATGGCTACCACACTGGAGAGGAATTTTCTTTCTTTCTTAGTTTCACTTCAAAGATTCTGGGTAAGGACCGATTGGTCCAACTTAGCCCAGGACCAGTGGCCAAGAGTGTGTGGTCATTTAAAACAATATGATGCAATAGTCAGAAATATTTACAGATATATGAAAAACAAACAGAATGACTTCTATAACACAATATAATATCAGTTATGTACATACATGCATAAAACAATACTACACATTAGAGCGGCTACCTAAGTGGAGAGGGAATGAACATGAGTGGGAATTGCAACGAAGGGAAAAAAATATAAAATGAGAAAGGCCTTGTTGATAGTGTGAACCAAATAGCATGATTGCCTTAAATCTCTGCACATGAGGGCTAAATAGGAGCAAACAGAGGGAGTGAGGGAGGAGAGAAGAAAAAAGGGAAAGAGAAAGAATAAGAAAAAGAGACAGGACTTCTGAATGAGAGTGAAGGGGTTTTCAACAGAAAAGGAAGGGGAGAATGCTGAGGTGATGAAATCCATAGATGCCCACTACTGAGATAGAAGAGATATATCCTGATATTGGATTGAATGTGGGGAGTGAGGGATATGGAGGTGTCAAGGATAACTTTTAGCTTTTGACTTAGATGGTGGTATATTTATTGAGATATAAGATTGGCAAATAAACAAATACTTCAGCGGAAAATCAGAGATTTGCTGAGTTCAGTTTGAATTACTTATAAGACATCCAAGAGTATGTCCTTTGGGTTTTTTTTCTTATTTTTGCCAGAAACATGTCTATTTTATTTCTGAAGAATGACCTCTTCAATTTATTTATCAAGGACTGTTTATTTTCCCTTATTAATTTCTGATTTTATCTTTATTTCTTCTTTCCATTTTCCTTTTTATTTTTTCTACCCTGTTGAATGCTTAGCTTATTAATTTTCTTTTTTAAAAAAATATTTTATTTTTCCTTTTACTCCCCAAAGCCCCCCGGTACATAGTTGTGTATTTTTTAGTTGTGGGTCCTTCTAGTTGTGGCATGTGGGATGTGGGACACCACCTCAGCATGGCCTGACGAGTGGTGCCATGTCCGCACCCAGGATCCAAACCAGCAAAACCCCGGGCCGCCGAAGTGGAGCACGCGAACTTAACCACTCGACCACAGGGTCGGCCCCATCTTTTTGTTTTGATTCTAGTTTCTTTTGCCTTGCAGAAGCTCTTTAGTCTAATGAAGTCCCACTTGTTTATTTTTTCTTTTGTCTCCCTTGTCTGAGAAGACATGGTGTTCAAAAAGATCCTTTTAAGTTCGATATCAAAGGGTGTACTACCTATTATTATCTTCCAGGAGTTTTATGGTTTCAGGACTTATCCTCAAGTCTTTGATCCATTTTGAGTTTATTTTTGTGTATAGCATGAGATAATGGTCTACCTTCATTCTTTTGCATGTGGCTGTCCAGTTTTCCCAACACCATTTATTGAAGAGACCATCTTTCCTCCATTGTATGTTCTTGGCACCTTTGTCGAAGATTAGCTGTCTGAAGATGTGCGGTTTTATTTCTGGGCTTTCAGTTCTGTTCCATTGATCTGTGTGTCTGTTTTTGTACCACTACTATGCTATTTTGATCACTAGGGCTTTGTAGTACATTTTGAAGTCAGGGATTGTGATGCCTCCAGCTTTGTTCTTTTTTCTCAGTATTGCTTTAGCAACTCAGGGTCTTTGGTTACCTCATATGAATTTTAGGATTCTTTGTTCTATTTCCATGATGAATGTCATTGGAATTCTGATTGGGATTGCACTGAATGTGTAGATTGCTTTGGGTAGTATGGACATTTTAACTATGTTTATTCTTCCAATCCATGTCCATGGAGTCTCTTTCCATCTCTTTATGTCATTATCTATTTCTTTCAGTGATGTCTTATAGTTTTCATTGTATAAGTCCTTCACCTCCTTAGTTAAATTTATTCCTAGGTACTTTATTCTTTTTTGTTGTGATTGTAAATAGAATTGTATTCTTGAGTTCTCTTTCCATAAGTTTGTTATTATAGAAATGCAACTGATTTTTGTAGGTTGATTTTGCACCCTGCAAATTTACTGTAGTTGTTATTTCTAACAGTCTTCCGATGGATTCTTCAGGGTTTTCTATATATAATATATCTGCAAACAGCAAGAGTTTCACTTCTTCACTCCCTATTTGAATTCCTTTTATTTCTTTCTTGTCTAATCACTCTGGCCAAAACCTCCAGTACTCTGTTGAATAAGAATGGTGAGGGGCCTGCCTGGTGGTGCAGCAGTTAAGTTCACACTTTCCCCTTCTCTGTGGCCTGGGGTTCGCTGGCCTGGATCCCAGGTGCGGACATGGCACTGCTCGGCAAGCCATGCTGTGGTAGGCATCCCACATATGAGGTGGAGGAAGATGGGCATGGATGTTGGCTCAGGGCCAGGCTTCCTCAGCAAAAAAGAGGAGGACTGGCAGTAGTTAGCTCAGGGCTAATCTTCCTCAAAAAAAAAAAAAAGGAAAAAAAGGAAAAAAAAAAAAGAATGATGATGGTGGGCACCCTTGTCTTGTTCCTATTCTCAGAGGGATGGTGTTCAGTTTTTCCCCATTGAGTATGATGTTGGCTGTAGCAGTTTGTCATATATGGCCTTTATTATGTTGAGGTAATTTCCTTCTATCCCCATTTTGTCAAGCGTTTTTTTAATTATAAATGGCTGTTGGATCCACGATCTTAGTTTTGTTTACTTTTTTGGCCCATGAATTACTTAAAATTGGCATTAAAAAAATTTCCAAGTAGTTAGAATTTTTTGTTTAATTTGTGGTTATTCATTTCTAGTTTTACTGCTTTGTGTTCAGCAACCATGACCTGTACAAATTTTGTTTTTAGAAACTGAATTCCTCCCTCCCTCATTATCCAACTTTGCTTGTTTTTTGGATTACCCACATAACATGTGACCAAATACCTACTGTAAGCATTTAAAACAGTATAGAAGTATACACACCTTTCATTCTCTACCATTCAATCTACTCTATTTCACAAAGATAATCACTTTAAAAAGTTTGGTATGTATTCTTCCATACCTTTTTTGATGTATTTATATAGAAATTTACATATGCAATGGTTTTGCTGCACTTAGAACCATAATCTATATATTGTTATGCAACTGGTTTTTAAAAAAATTAACAATCCATCTTAAAGACTGTACCATGTCAACATTTTTTTTTCCTGCTTTATTTCCCAAACCCCCCGCCCCGATACACAGTTGTGTATCTTAGTTGCAAGTCCTTCTAGTTGTGGTATGTCAACATATTTTAATTCTTTTTAAACTCGAAAGCTTTCATTGTGGTACAAAGTCTAAATATGATTGTTTTTCATTTATTTTTACCTGGTACTTCATGAATCCTTTAAATCTGAGGGTTGAATTTATGCCTTAAGTTCAAATTTTTGGGGGCTGGCCCAGTGGCGTAGTAGTAAAGTTTGTGCACTCTGCTTCAGCGGCCCAGGGGTCACAGGTTTGGATCCTGGGTGCAGACTAGCACTGCTTGTAAAACCACACGGTGGCAGAATCCCACATTAAAAAGAGGAAGACATGCACAGATGTTAGCTCAGCGGCAATCTTCCTCAAGCAAAAAGAGGAAGATTGGCAACAGATATTAGCTCAGGGCCAATCTTCCTCACACACACAGATGCAAAATTTTCCACTAACTTAGTAAATCTTCTTCTTCTTTTTTTTGCTGAGGAAGAGTTGCCCTAAGCTAACATCAGCTGCCAGTCTTCCTCTTTTTGTATGTGAGCTGCTGCCATAGCATGGCTACTGACAGACCAATGGTGTAGGTCCGAGCCTGGGAACTGAACCTGGGCCACTGAAGTGGAGCACACTGAACTTATCCACTAGACCAGCGGGGCTGGCCCATCTTCTATTATTTTTTTGATTATGGCTTCTCCTTAGTTCTGTTGTCACGCTCTGGAACTCGTATTCAATTATTAGTTTTCTAGATCCATCCTCCATGTCTTCTATCCTTACCTCTCACAGTTTTTATCTAGTATATTTTCCTTCAGTTCTGGTAAATTTTTTTGAGCTGGGTTAACTTTCAGCATGTCTCATCTGCAGTTCACTGCCACTGCTGCAATAATTTGGCAATTATGTTTTTCCTCTACAACAAAGTTTTCTTCAGATTTTTCCATCTCTAAAAAAAAATCGATGCAATGTCCTCTCCAATTTCAATGTGAAAACAAACCAGTTTTTTACATTTCTTCCTATTTCTTTCACATCTGTTTGAAAGATCATCATTTGCTCTGACCACTCTAATTGCTCCCCTTCTTTTGAACCATTGAATCTTTTCACCCATCCATTGACTTTCTCCATCTGCTTAACCTCCTGGTGGCCCAGTGTCAGTCACATAATAGAAACGGAATGAGTTCTGTCAGAGATTGTTCAAACCTTTTAGGCCCAGTCTGACGAATAATTCTTCTGTTCTTTGGTGGTGTAGAGGTCCAGTGGACTGTGTGGGATTGGGAAGGAAGCAGCCTTGGGAGAGGGAGTTTCACACAGTTCTGACAGGGGCTCATGAACAAGAAGTTAAAGTACCAGTCTTCTGATCCAGTTACATTGTATAGATGACAAAAAAAAATCAACCTAAGATCCAGGGAAGTCAAGTAATTTTTCCAAGACTCTACAGTGATGCAGAAATTCCCAAATCGATTTATAATACCTACTGATTTACTTCCACACAACCCCTTCCCTCAGCAAGAGCCAACTGTACTGTATTTTTTTTTTGTCAGGAGGCGTGGATACTCTGGTACTTAAAAACCGTTTCGCCCTGGGCAATTTACTATGGTTCTCTGGGATTCGGTTTCCTTATTTAGAAAAAAACCCGGGAATAATACTAACTACTCTGACAAGATCTTCAAGGTCCTAAAGTAAAAGCCTGGGGAGCTAGTCCGGGCCTGTGGGGAGACCCGGGCCTAAGATGATTGGAGGAGGCCGGCTGCGGGGAGTCTCCGTCGACCGAGCCCCAGACCAGCGCCAATATCCTCGATGGCCACCACGGTAGCAACAGCAGCACCGCCGCAAACGCCCGCCTCGCCTGGCCCGGCTTGGCCCGGCCCCACCTCACCTCACAGGCGCCGCACCTCCAACTCCAGCCTCAGCGCACCTTCCCCGACCACACCTCTGCGCACGCGCGGCGCCCTCCTCCCCCGCCCAGGCTCGCACTCCGGCCCTTCCCTTCTCAAGAGGCCGAGCGTGCGTTCGGCGCTTTTCCTCCCAGTGCGGCCACCGTCGTTTGGGGAGGAGGACGGGAGGGGGCGGGGAAAAGGGTGGGAGGTGGGTGAGCGCGCGCGCCGCCCGTCCGTCGTGGTTTCCTGGCTGCGCGCGGCGGTGGCGGAGGAGCTGCAGCTGTAGCAGCAGCCGCGAAGATGGCGGAGGGGTTGGAGCGCGTCCGGATCTCCGCGTCGGAGCTGCGAGGGATCCTGGCCACTCTGGCTCCGCAGGCCGGGAGCAGAGGTGAGTCGCGCCGCCCAGCTCCTGGGCCGGGCCTGCCCGCCCCGCCTCCCTCTCCTCCTCTGCCTCCTCCCCGCTCGGTCCGCGGCACTCCGGAGCCCCCGCCCCTTCCCCCAACAGTGGGGGCGGGGGCCGAGGGCGGTCCCCTCGCCACTCTCCCAGCCGGAGGGCGGGTGTGGGGTCGGGCTCATTCAGCCTTGGGGCCCGGGAGAGCTCAGCCCGAGTTCCTGCCTCCGCCCCCTTTCTCCCCGCGAAGGTGACTGTTCCCTATCGCCCCAGCCCTCTCGAAGCAGCCCGCGGATTCCCAGCCGTCGGGCGGCGCGGAAAGGAGTGGGCGCTGGGATCTGGTGGAGGCCCCCGGGGTGTATCGTTCCCAGAGGGATCGATCGCAGGCCTGCCCCGTCATCTCCTCAGCGTTGGAGAGAAGGAACTGGGGAAGTTGAGGAGAAAGGTTTAACAGCTTGGGATTTCCTTGCTGAACTTTTTTCCCCCAGGCAGGCTTCTGAAGGCTGCGCCACTGGACCTTAGAGGGCTGACTCTACTCTGGTTTGGCCTTGGCATGTTGTGGGAGCAGTTTTTATCAGAATTCTCAACTTGCAAGTTGAAGTCTCCGGCCACACCAGGAGGGAGGGCTTCGAGGAAGATTCTAGCGTCTCACCTCTCCTTTGTTAGGCTGGGGGCTTGTGTAGAATGGTGGCTATGCTTCTGCAGGCTTGTGGCCAAAGTCTGTGAAAGTGGTTTTCGTTGGTCAGCTGAACTGGAATTTTCAGGTTGTTTTCTCCCTCTGCTCTGGAGAGTAGTAGGAGCTCTTCTCCCTCCACTCCCTTCACCTAAGTTCTAAAGGCTGCTAAGGGTTAGCTGGTCATATTTGATGAAGCAGTTGTTTAAACTTGTGAAAATACTGAAGCAGGATCTTAAACTTCAGGGGTTTGTTTTGGTTTCTGTTTGTTACACTCAGGGGTGTAAATGTTGGAGCACCCCTGTTATGGGCTTGTTTGCTTTGGTGTTTACAGAACAATACTAGGGTTTTCTGTTTCATTCCACTTTGAGTACTCTATAATCTCACAAATTCCTGTTACTTTCCCACTGAAATGTTTACTGGCTATTTGTAGTAGTTTCTCCCCTTAATAAATAAAGGTAACAGATAGAAAAAAATAGATACTTGCCTGTCTGTTATTCAGTAAGTTCATGGAGCCTGGAGAGTGGTTTTCAAAGTCCTGTACTTTTATTCTTGAGTGCCCCAGTCCTTGGTATTTTGAGAGCATGTCACAATACTTCCATCATCTTCCAGGGAAAGCTCCCTTATGGAACTTTTTCCTTCTCATATTCCGTCATCATAATAGCAGTTAGTCTCAGTATTCTAATGATGATAGTTGGAGCAATTTTTCCTTGGAATGACTCTGCTGGCTGCTGTTAGAGAGTTGGTGAGCATGAGTGGAGATGAAGAATGTGGAAGGAACTGCTTCCTGTTTGCTTCAACAGGAGGTATGTGACTGGGTAATTGGTGTCCTAAAGAAAATTGTCCTGGCAAAGTTCAGAGACGAGTTGCAAAGTTTTTCTCCAGAGATGTCCAGAACTGTGGATTGTTATGCATATCCCTCATTTTCTCCTTTATTTTCCTTCGCTACTAGTGTGTTAAAAGGGCTTAGCCACCCTGGAAAAATGTTAGAGGCAGAACAGGAAAAGACTAAGATGGATCCAAGAGCTCTCTAGCACAGAACAGTCTGATGCTGGAATGATTGAAGATTTTTTACTCTGAAAATGATGAGGTAGTTTGGGGTCTTGGGTATCCGAATATGACTTGGGTAACACAAAAGAGTATGATTTTTTTTTCCTGTTTCTCTAACCCAAGTGTAGATAGCTCCAACACAGTTCAGTTCTTAGTCTTCCCAGTTACTGAATGAATCCTGTAACCCTAGTAGAATTTCTGCTTCTGCAAAATTTTTCTTCCTTGTCCACCACTATTAGCATTTTGATGTGTAATTCTTGGTTGACATTTGTAACTTTACCAGAGTGACAGTTTTTTTTCTTCCCTCCTCCTTTATTCTTTTCTTCTACCCTTTCCTCCCCAACACTTTCCAACATCACAGAAAATGTGAAGGAGCCCAGGCAGCGGAAAGATAACAGGCGCCCAGATCTGGAAATCTATAAACCTGGTCTTTCTCGACTAAGGAACAAACCTAAAATCAAGGAAATCTCTGGGAGTGATGAATTTAAGGACGAAATTGTTAATGACAGAGATTCTTCTACTGTTGGAAATGGTACACAGCTCACTAAAGACGTCTGTAAAGAACTGGACAACCAACAGCAAAATGGTCCTTTAGACCCAGAAAATATCCGGGCACAGGAATCCTTCCCAAGGACTGCTGGACAAGAGGATCGAAGTCTAAGAATTATCAAGAGAACAAAGAAACCTGATATGCAGATCTATCAGCCTGGAAGGCGTTTGCAGACTGTTACCAAAGAATCATCTAGCCGGGTAGATGAGGAAGAAATCCTCAACCAGGTGGAACAACTGAGAGTAGAGGAAGATGATTGTAGGGGAAATGTGAAAGAGGAGGTTGTGAATAAAGAGGAGACAGAGAAGAGCCTAAATGGTGACAGAGTAAGGGCTACAAAGGGAGAGAAAGGAAGGAGGGTTGAAAAAGGGGAGGGGATAAAGAAAGTCAATGATGACCTGGCACAGGGAAAGCCAGGTTCTGTGAAGCGCTACTCTCGCTCAGACAAACGAAGGAACCGCTACCGCACTTGCAGTACCAGCTCCGCTGGTAGCAACAACAGTGCTGAGGGGGCTGGCCTGACTGATAATGGATGTCGCCGCCGCCGCCAGGATCGAACCAAGGAGAGGCCACGACTGAAGAAGCAAGTGTCTATGTCCTCAACTGACTCCTTAGATGAGGACAGAATTGATGAGCCTGATGGGCCCAGGAGGAGCTCAGAAAGGAGGAAACATTTAGATAGAAGCTGGTCTGGCCGTGGAGAGGGAGAGCAGAAAAGCAATGGTAAAGAAAATCGAGGCGCTCTTCGTGTTACTTTTGATGCAGAAACCATGAACAAAGATTCCCCACTGCTGAGGTCAGCCAGGGAGGATGTGGATAGGATAAAGCCTGACAAAGGCTTGAGCAGTGGAGGCAAAGGCTGTGAGAAGCAGGAGTCTAAAAACCTGAAACAAGAACTTCGGGGTCGTGGCCGTGGCATTCTGATTCTGCCTGCCCATACCACCCTGTCTGTCAATTCAGCTGGTTCTCCAGAGTCTACACCCTTGGGACCTCGGCTTTTATTTGGATCTGGTAGTAAGGGATCTCGGAGTTGGGGCCGAGGAGGCACCACTCGACGATTGTGGGACCCAAACAATCCTGATCAGAAACCTGCTCTAAAGAGCCAGACACCCCAGCTACATTTCTTGGACACTGATGATGAAGTCAGTCCCACATCTTGGGGTGACTCACGCCAGGCCCAAGCATCTTACTATAAGTTTCAAAACTCTGACAACCCCTATTACTACCCCCGGACACCAGGCCCAGCCTCCCAGTATCCTTTTACAGGCTATAGCCCTCTGCAGTACCCTGTGGGCCCTACGAATGGTGTGTACCCAGGGCCTTACTACCCAGGCTATCCAACTCCATCAGGACAGTATGTTTGTGGCCCTCTCCCTGCCAGCACCATGAGTCCTGAGGATATGGAGCAGCACATGAGGAACATGCAGCAACAGGAGCTACATAGGCTTCTCCGGGTGGCCGACAACCAGGAACTGCAGCTCAGCAACCTGCTTTCCAGGGACCGCATCAGTCCTGAGGGCCTGGAGAAGATGGCTCAGCTCAGGTATGGTGTGTTCCATCCTGGCTAGAGGGAAATGGGGCTAAACTGGAGGTGTATAGGCTCCTATAGCTGAGGAAGGTAGAAGCCTTTTAGGCAAGCCCCTGAGTGTTATCTCCCTTTCACCTTGATTTTTATAAGGGAGGGGCAGTTGGGGAAAAAAACGCAACAGAAAATTTTGTTTCTAGTCTTAGAAATGATTATGCTTCCCACTTTTTCTTTAAGAAAAAAAATTTGTCTTGAAGACAGCATGGAATCTGGAAATGGAAAAGGAAAGACTTTCCAGAATGCCAAGAAATGAACAACATATAACTTGTGGTGAAGATCTTATTTCAGCTGTTAAATTTAGGTGGAGGCATATGGGGAAAAACTACTTTCCTAGACATAACTTTAGAGTGACATTCTGCTGTGCAGAATGGAAACTAGAGTGAGTACTATACCTGGTGGCATTTTAAATTTCCTGCCAAGGAAGGTGTTTAATTTGCAGGAAGCTTAAATCTTGGGTCTAGCCTTTCTCATGGTGTATTTGGAGCTAGAAGTTGCATGTATTTTATTCCAGAGCTGAACTGCTGCAGCTATATGAGCGCTGTATTCTATTAGATATTGAGTTCTCTGATAATCAGAATGTGGATCAGATCCTGTGGAAGAATGCTTTCTATCAGGTGATTGAGAAGTTCAGGCAGCTTCTCAAGGATCCAAATGTTGAGAACCCAGAACAGATTCGGAACAGACTTTTGGAGCTGTTGGATGAGGTAAACCATCATCTTTTTGTCTTTAGGATAAAGGCTTCAGCATCCTGTAGTTGTGCTGGGTTTTTACCACCTGAAATACTATGTTTTAAAATAGAACATTGACCAAAAACTGTATATTCTTTACTTAGATTTAGGCCTACCCTACCCCTATTGCTTCCTTGGGACCATAACTTATTGGCAGTTGGAGTTAGTCTCCAGCTTGTTAGCTTTCTGAATGTCTTGGCCTGTGGGGGCGGGGAAGGGAAGAAGAGAAAGAGAGAGGAAGGAGAGAGAGTGTGTGTTTGTGTTTGTATCTTTAAAACCATAGAGAGGCTTATGCTGTGTATTTGTCTTGTGCTTAGTTGATGGTCACTAAATACAGTATATGCCTCCCTTTACATTGGATGCCTGAGCATTAGCAGAACTGTGAAAGAGTCACTTGCCCCCATTTCTGGTGAGTAGATTGGATCAGAACAGGCTGATTCAGCTGTTTCTTATTTTTTCTTTTTATAGGGTAGTGACTTCTTTGATAGTTTGCTTCAGAAGCTGCAAGTTACTTACAAGTTCAAACTGGAGGACTACATGGACGGTCTTGCCATTCGCAGCAAGCCATTACGCAAGACAGTAAGCCAGCTTCTTTATCTTAAATTTATTCATCCATTTAGTAAGCATTTATCTAGTGTTAGTTATGTGTTAGGCTCTGTGCTGGTTGTTGAGGATGCAAGAATGAAAGATATCAGTCCAGTAGGGGAACAGACTGATTAAACCAACGATTATAATGTAATGTCATAAGTACCATGGTAATGGTATATATAGAGTGTTAAAGGGGCATAGAGGGAAGTAGATCTGATTTATACTTATGGGGTCAAGGAAGGCTTCTCAGAGAGAGTCGAGTTGAGTCTTGAAACATGACTAGGAGTGGAAGGGGCACCTTTGATACAGGGCACAGTGAGAGAGATAACCAGGCCTTGTTGGAAAAGTGCAGGAAGTTCAGTGTGCTGGTGTCTATAATGTGGAGTTGGGCTATTGTAGGAGGTAAAGCTGATGAAGTAGGAAGGGATAGATCATAAATGCTTATATGCTCTCTGAAGAGTTTGGGCTTTATTCTGAAAGCAGAGAGGAGCCATGGATTGATTTTCAGCAAATGGATAGCACATTTGTTTTTAGAACGAGTCACTCTGGCAAGTGGATGAGTTTGGGCAAGAGTGGAGGTAGGAGAGTCGGATTGTGGGCCTGAATTAAGGTAGAGGTAGTGGAAGTGGAAAAGAGGAGACAGATTAAAAAGATATAACGGAAGTAGAATTGAATTGCTGGCTGATTTGGTGTGAATGATGAGATTGGAGGAGTCTAGATATCTTCTAGTTTGTGGCCTAGGAGAGTGACTGGGAAAGAAGAGGTTAGTTCAGTTTAGGATATGCTTAGGTGGAGGAACTTGAAAATGAATAAATGAATATTCTGATCTGTCTGGAGCTCAGGGGAAAGAGCTGGGCTAGTGATATAGATTCAAGAGTCATCAGTGTATAGGTGATGGTTGAAGCAGAAGTTGGGATGCTTAGAAGGCTGGCCAGAGAGCAGGGGATCACATTTCAAAGTGGTGGTGAGTAAAATTGTCAAATGCTATAGAAGCATCAAATGTTAAGATTACTAAAGAGTGTCTGTTGGATTGGATGACCTTATTGTAAGTTATTTTATTTGGAAAGGATGCAAGCCAGATGGTAGTGAATGAGAAGTAGGGTAGTAGATATAATGAGAGAGTAATATGAACCAGTCTTTTAAGAATCTTGGCCATGAAGGCAAGGAGGGACGATAATAGTTAAAAGAGAACAGAGTATTGGGAGAAGTTTGTTTTAAAGCAGGGAGAAACTTGAGCAAATTTTTATGTTGAGAGGAAAGGGCCAGGGGAAAGGAAGAAATTAAAGATTTGTTAGAGAAAGGAGTGTAATTTATGGAGCAGAGAGTTCCTTTTGCCTTTTTCCTCCTTGTGATAAATTGCTCTGCACAAGCTCTGTTACTAATCAATAAGCATTTATTGAGTCCCTCCTACATGCCAGGTGCCATTGTAAGCACACGCAATTCAGTATGGAACAAGAAGCTATCCTCCCAGCTCTCGGAGTTTAGAGTTTGATTAGGGGTGAGTGCACATGTTGGATTAGTAATGGTAGATGCACTGACTGCAAAGGATGTGTGGGGGTATACTGTGAAGGGGCTTGGAAGATCATGGGAGACTGAGGAAGTCACAATTAAGCAGAGGCTGAAGGCCTGAGACATTAGTCAGGTGAAGGTGTAGGTGAGGATTCAAGAACTACAGCTTTGTAGAGAGGGAACGGTATATGTAAAGGTCCTGAAGTGGGAAAGAGTGTGGTGTGTTGGGGGAACAGAGGAAAGTCTAGTCTTGCTGAGGCACGGAGAGTGAGGGGGAAGTGGTGCTGAAGAGGTAAGCAGAGGCTAGACCATCTAGGACTTCATTCTGAGGACAGTAGAGAGGCTTTGACAGAATTTGCTTTTTTTTTTTTTTTGCTCTCATCAAGATGGCAAAATGGCTGTGAAACATAACCAGTTTTCTTGGTGCTTTATCAGTTAAATACTGACTGAATACTTGCTGTTCATTCATAGAGAGAATGTGTGGAATAGTCAGGACTCTGAAGGTATATGACATGTAGTAATAGATAACTTGGCTGAGGCACACGTTTGAATTATGTGTTAGGAAGCTGATGTGCAGTAGCTAGTTATTTAGCTAGTGCGTGAGCCTTCCTGAGGGGTTGGTATCTGCATTTCCATGAAGCTGTGTTCTTTATTCAGTGACCTAGTAATTTCTTATGGGGGGATGGAGCAGAGTTATGTGTTATGAGATGGTATTCTTTGGGGAGGTTTTTTTGGTTGAGCACATGTCTTAGGATTAAGGGTCTACTCTGTTGTTTTCTCACAGAGTGACAGATGCCAGGCCCATCAGTGAGGAAACATATATATGGTAGTACTACACAGTCTAGCACATGGTGGGTGTTTGGTAACGGGTAACTTACTGATTTAGGAAATTATTGTTTGCAAAGGGAATGTAATGCAGTATTGCAGTGCAGTAATAGTAACAATTTGAGGAAAGACTATAATGATGGCAGAAAAAAGAGTAAACAGTTGTCTCAATATTTGTATATCACTGTAATTTGTAAAGTATTTTTACAATTTATGATTTGTAAAGTATTGTTACACTTATTCCCTGCAGTTACCCTATAGAATAGGTATTTTTACTTTCAGGTGAAGAAACTGAGTCCCAAATAGTCCTAAACACCTGTTTGAGATCACACAACTGTTGCAGAGAGAGGCAGGTCTCCTGACTCCTAGTTTCAGAATATTTTCTTCCATTTGCCTGAGACTTGAGATAAGAATGACCCCTTCTCCCTTCTCCCACTTTTTTTCAGTAAATTTGGCATCACAGTGTTGGGTTTTTTTTTGCTTCTCATGGTTAGACTGACAACTTTTTACTTTGTTAAGTGTTGAGGACAACTAGTGCCTTATTAATGCTGCCCTGTCATTATGACCCCATCCCTGTCCTTTGGGGTTGAAGTTAGAGTTTCTTGGGTACACTACTAACTGATTGTTTTTCCTGAAGGTAAAATATGCCTTGATCAGTGCACAACGATGTATGATTTGCCAAGGAGATATTGCTAGGTATCGGGAGCAAGCGAATGATACAGCAAACTATGGGAAAGCTCGCAGGTACTTTTGCCTATTGTTATTGCTTCTCCTCACTGTGTGGATTTAAGTTAAGCCCTATTAAGAGCAATGGGCTACCTGACCTGCCGCCTCTACAGAATGTCCTACAGGTGTCGCTGTTGGTCTCTGTAGTCGTGCTTTACTGTTCCAGGGTTACATTTAACACTCCTTTTTATGTCTTAAGTAGAAGGGCTATCAGATGATGAATTTGGAAAGCGTTGATACGGACGGAGCTAATGGTTTTTTTTTCACTGTTTTCTATTCTAGTTGGTACCTGAAGGCCCAGCACATTGCTCCCAAGAATGGACGTCCCTATAACCAGTTGGCTCTCCTGGCAGTGTATACGGTAAGAAATCCTGTGGACAGGGAAAGTGTTTTGCATGTGGTATCTTAGAAATATGGATTTTGATAGCATCAGCTCCTAGAACTAAATTTCCTCTGAACACTGTAACCCAAAGAATATCTCCTTTTGCCTCCCATCCTCACACTCCTTTTGTTACTGTTACTTTCAGAGGTAAGTTGTCAGGGATCCCTCACTTCAGTTGAATCTGTACTCTATCCACTTGGCACTGTACTGAAGCTCCTGGGGGAGTGCTCAGGCTCCAGCCAAACACTGCTGTTTGGTTTTGACCAAGGCTTCTGCTCTGAATGTTGTCTTGCTTCCCTTCCCTATTCTGTTGAACTGTTACTCATTTCTAGAAGGAAAATAAGGCTCCCTTTACCTCTCCCCCTTAAAGTCCTCAGCTAACCTTAAGTCCTCAGATGCGTGCTTCCTTTCCCCAGATCACCTCGTTATTCCTCTTAGCTTTTCAGCTAAGGGGCCTCCTTAGCAGATGCACAGTAAATGCCGAATTGTATCTCTCCAGATCTTACCAAAGTCCTCTAAATGTGGTTCTAACAGAGAGCTCGGGAGCCGACAGAGCCCCTACTGAGGAAGCTGAATTGAAGGGGGAAGGGTGGGGGCCAGTGGTAGGTACTAAAGATTTAAGTATAAGCAGCAGCTGGCATACTCATTAGCAGTTTTCTTAAGGCTATAAAATTCATTGCCCAAATAAACAGTGTTTGAATTAATATTTTTATTCCCTTATATTCCACAAAAGATTCAAAAAAATTCCTAATACTTAATTATGGGTTGAAATTGCTGATTACGTAGTGTGGTTTACTGATACACTTCCTTCAGAATCTGTTGAATCTCTCTTGTTTTTACTTCTGTTCTATTCTCTTTGTGATGTGTGTTGGAGATTTTTTTTCACCCCTCTTTGTGGCTTTATTTTTCTCTCCCCTTTCTTCTTACCCATCTTCTATTTTTCCCTCTTTCTCATTTCTTGTCTCCTTTTCCAGTTTTTCTTGTTTGTAATTATTGAATGAATTGTCATGTTTCTTGTTAATTAGAAAATATAATTTCTTTAATTTTTTTCCCCCTCAATGGCTTTTTAAAAAAATTGTGGTAAAATTCGTGTAACTTAAAATTAACCATTAATTATTTGTACAATTAAGTGGCGTTTAGTACATTAACAGTATTGTGTAAGCATCAACTCTGTCTAGTTCCAAGACATTTTCATCATCCTAGAAAGAAAAGAAATCTCGTACCCATTAGTTCCTATTTCTCCCTCCCCATAGTCCCTGGCAATCATTAGTGTACTTTCTTTCTTTCTTTTTTTTTTTTGAGGAAGATTAGCCCTGAGCTAACATCTGCTGCCAATCCTCCTCTTTTTGCTGAGGAAGACTGGTGCTGAGCTAACATCCGTGCCCATCTTCCTGTACTTTATAAGTGGGACGCCTGCCATAGCATGGCTTGACAGGCAGTGCCATGCTCATACCTGGGATCTGAACCGGTGAACCCCAGGCCGCTGAAGCAGAAAGTGCAAACTTAACCACTGTGCCACAGGGCTGGCCCCACTAGTATACTTTCTGTCTCTGGATTTACCTATTCTGGATATTTTGTATAAATGGAATCACACAATATGTGACCTTTTATATCTGGCTGCTTTCATTTAACATAAAGTTTTTGAGGTTCACCCATGTTGTAGTATGTATCAGTACTTCATTTATTTTTTTATTTTTTTTTTTTGAGGAAGATTAGCTCTAACATCCGCTACCAATCCTCCTCTTTTTGCTGAGGAAGACTGGCCCTGAGCTGACATCCGTGCCATCTTCCTCTACTTTGTATGTGGGACTCCTGCCACAGCATGGCTTGCCAAGGGGTGCCAGGTCCGCACCTGGGATCCAAACCGGCGAACCCTGGGCTGCGAAAGTGGAACATCTGAACTTAACCACTGTGCCACCGGGCCAGCCGCCAGTATTTCATTTTTATGACTGAATACTATTCCATTGTATAGCTATACCACAGTTTATTTATTCATCAATTGATGGATGTTTTGGTTATTTCTACCTTTTGGCTGTTTAATAGTGCTTTTGTGAAGTACGAGTATTTGTTTGAATATCTGTTTTCTTTTGGGTCTATACTTAGGAGTGGTATTGCTGGTCATATAGTAATTCTATATTTAACTTTTTGAGGAACCACCAAACTTTTTCATAGCTGTTCCACCATTTTACATTCCCACCAGCAATGAACAAGGGTTCCAGTTTCTCCATATTCTCACAACATTTGTTACTTTTTGTTTTTTTAGATTATCACCAGCCTAGTGAGTGTGAAATGATATTGTGGGTATACCCTCCCTCCCCCGAACTTGGGGACATCTTTTAAAATTATTTTTTTGGTCAATTTTAGGTTTACAGAAAAATTGAGCAGAAAGTACAGAGAGTTCCCATATATTCCCTCAACTCCGCCGTCCCCCTCAATTTTCCCTATTAGGTATTAATATCTTGTGTTAGTGTAGTATGTTTGTTACAATTGATGAGCCATTGTTGATACATTATTATTAACTAAAGTCCATAGTTTACATTAGAGTTCACTTTTACTGTTGTATATTCTATGGGTTTGAATAAATGTATAATGACATGTATCCACCATTATAGTATCACACAGAATAGTTTCACTGCCTTAAAAATACCCTGTGCTCCATCCCCCGATTCATCCCTCCTCCCACCCCCAAACCTCTAGCAATAACTAATATTTTTACTTTCTATAGTTTGGCCTTTTCCAGAATGTCATATGGTTTGAGCCATATAGCGTGTAGCCTTTTCACATTGGCTTCTTTCACTTAGCAGTATACATTTAGGGTTATTTTTGTGGCTTGATAGCTCTTTTTATTGTTGTATAATATTCCATTGTGTGGTTGTGTACCACAGTTTATTTATCCATTGCCCTATTGAAGGACATCTTGGTCGCTTCCAAGTTTTGGCAATTATGAATAAAAATGCTGTAAACATTTCCATCAGGTTTTTGTGTATACCTAAATTTTCAACTCATTTGGGTAAATAGCAATACAAGGAATGTGATTGCTGGATTGTGTGGTAAGAGTATATCTAGTTTTGGAAGAAACTGTCAGTCTCTTCCAAAATGGCTGTTCCATTTTGCATTCCCACTAGTACTGGATGAGAGTTCCTGTTGTTCTGTATCCTTGTCAGCATTTTGTGGTGTCAGTATTATGGATTGTGGTCATTCTAATAGGTGTATAATGATATCTCGTTTCAGTTTGCAATTCTTTAATGACATATGATGTGAAACATCTTTTCATATGCTTATTTGCCATCTTTGTATCTTCCTTGGTGAGTTGTCTGTTTAGATCTTTTGCCCATTTTTAATTTTTTGTGTGTGTGTGTGAGGAAGATTATCCCTGAGCTAACATCTCAGCCAATCTTCCTCTACTTTGTATGTGGGACGCCACCACAGCATGGCTTGGTGAGTGGTATGTAGGTCTGCACCTGAGATCCAAACCCGTGGACCCCAGGCCCCTGAAGTGGAGCATACAAACGTAACCATTATGCCACCAGGCTGGCTCCTGCTTCTTTTCTTGTTGTTGAGTTTTAAGAGTTCATTGTATATTTCGGATACCAGTCCTTTATCAGAAATGTGTTTTGCAAATACTTTCTCTCGGTCTGTGGTTTGTCTTTTCATTTTCTTAGCAGTGTCTTTTACACAGAAGTTTTTAATTTTAATGAAATCCAACTTGCCAACTTTTTCTTTTATGGATTGTACTTTTGGTATAGTATCTAAGAAATCATCGCCAAACCCAAGGTTACCTAGATTTTCTCCTGTGTTATCTTCTAGGAGTTGTATAGTTTTGCATTTTACATTTAAGTCTGTGATCCATTTTGGGTTAATTTTTGTAAAAGATGCAAGGTTTGTGTCTAGATTCATTGTTTTGAATATGGATGTCCAGTTGTCGCAACACCGTTTGTTGAAAAGGCTATCCTGTCTCCATTGAATTGCCTTTGCTCCATTGTCAAAGATCTTCGGACTATATTTGTGTAGGTCTATGTCTGGGCTTTCTATTCTGTTCCATTGATCTATTTGTCTGTTCTTTGGCCAGTACCACGCTGTCTTGGTTACTGTAGCTTAATAGTAAGTCTTGAAGTTGGGTAGTGTCAGTCTTCCAACTTTGTTCTTCTTCCTCAGTATTGTGTAGGCTATTCTGGATCTTTTGCCTTTCCATATAAACTTTAGAATCAGCTTATTGATAGCTACAAATCTAGGAGTGTGAAGAGGTATCTCATGGTTTTGATTTGCATTTCCCTAACGACTATTGATGTTGAGGATCTTTTTGTATGCTTATTGGTCATTTGGAGAAGTGTCTGTTCAAGTCCTTTGCCTATTTTTTAAAAAATTAAAAAATATATTTTTAATTGTAAAATACATGCAAAATGAAATTTATCATCTTACCCATTTTTAAGTCTACTTAGCCATTTTAAGTGTGCCCATTTAAGTGTTCAGTAGTGTTAAGTACATTCACATTTTTGTGCAACCAGTCTCTAGAACTCTCTTCATCTTGCAGAACTGGATCTAGACACATTAAACAATAACTCCTCATTCCCCCCTCCCTCCAGCCACTGGCAACCACGCTTCTACTTTCTGCCTCTATCAATTTGTCTACTCCAGGTACCTAATATAAGTAGAATCGTACATTCTTTGTCTTTTTGTGAGTAGCTTATTTCACTTAATATTATATCCTCTAGCTTCATCCACGTAACAGCTTTTGTGAGAATTTCCTCTTTCTTTTTATTTATTTATTTAATTTTATTTTTTTGAGGAAGATTAGCCCTGAGCTCACATCTGTGCCCATCTTCCTCTACTTCATATGTGGGACGCCTCCCACAGCATGGCTTGCCAAGCGGTGCCATGTCTGCACCCGGGATCCGAACTGGTGAACCCCGGGCTGCCGAAGTAGAGTGTGTGCACTTAACCGCTGCACCACTGGGCTGGCCCCTTTGTTCTTTTTCAAGATTGTTTTGGCTATTTGGGAGTCCTTGCAATTCCATATGCATTTTAGGATTGACTTTTTTCATTTCTTCAGAAACAGTCATTGGGATTTTGATAAAGATTGCATTGACTCTGTAGATTGCTTTGGAGAATTTTCCATCTTTACAGTATTGTCTTCTACTCTGCAAACACAGGATGTTTTGCATTTGTTTAGGTCTTTAATTGGTTTCAGAAATGTTTTGTAGTTTTTGGTGTTTAAGTTTTGCACTTCCTTGGTTAAATTTATTCCTAAGTATGTCATTTGTTTTGATGCTATTGTAAATGGAGTTGTTATTGTGATTTCTTTTTCAAATTGTTCAATACTAATGTGCAGAAATAGAACTGATTTTTTAGTATTAATTTTGTCTCTTGCAGCTTTGCTGAATTCCCTCAGTGGCTTTTTTGCCATTCTAATTGAATTGGTATATTTTTCTTTCGTGGACCTCTTACCTAAATTAGTACTGCTTTCAAGTCTTTTCCTCTGTCCTCTCTTTTTCTGTCTCCTTATCCTAGTTGTCTTTTTTTTTTTTCTGGGAAACATTCACTCTGAGTTAACATCTCTTGCCAATCTTCTTCTTCCTTTTTTTCCCCCTCCCCAAAGCCCCAGTACACAGTTGTATATTCTAATTGTAAGTCCTTCTAGTCCTATGTGAGCCACTACCACAGCATGGCTCCTGACAGAGGAATGGTGTGGTTCCACGCTTGGGATTCAAACCCAGGCTGCTGAAGTGAAGCGCAGCGAAACTTGACCACTAGGCCATCAGAACTGGCTCTTCTAGTTGTCTTTTAACATCACTTTCTCAACTTTTTTGTCTCCTCTTATCAGTTATCTAGTGAACCTCAAGTATTTACTGAGGACATGCCTCTATGTGCAGTCCTTTGCCAGGTGCTGTGAGTGATAAATATGTAATGTGGTTTCTGCCCTCAAAAAAACTTTATTGAGAAGACAAATGAGGTATATAGACAGTGATACAAATTAGACTTTATGAAATATGATGAGATTGATTGTTAGATGCACCATTATATTCTGTACCACTAAGAAAGAAAAATGTGAATTAAAATAAGACATAATGGTAGATATTGATTGTAAGTTGTATCTCAACTTCAGAGATGTTAAAATAGGAAAAAAAAATTCTAGAATTGATAAAATACAGTCTAAAATCAAGTATGTGGCATAGGGGAGAGAGAAGCTAGTATTTTAGATGCATTGTGAGACAGCTGTAGAAGAAGGTAAAGATATGTATGAATTTGAAGAGATAGGCTTTTGGACATTCTTTCCCCCTTTGTTTCAGTGTTTTTCTCTTTTCCTTTCTGACCCTCCCTTTCTTTTACTTCTTTTCCCTATTAATTGGTTGTAAAATGGACTTGAAATATTTATTTGCTGAATTCATTGGATGGTGGTTTATTTTTCCTTTTCTCAGCAGAGTCAGTATGGTACAGTGAAAACATGAATTTAGGAGCCAGACAGACCTGGTTTCAGTACTGGCTTATCCAGGAGTTGGCTTTGAGACCTTGTTGGACAAGTTATGTAATAATCTCCCTGAGCTCCCATTCCCTTATCTTTAAAATGGGAATAATAATACCTATGGGGCAGTGTCCTTCAGTTTAGAGATAATATCTATGAAATGCTGATCACTTGCCTCAATGTTATGCTTAATCAATGATGTTGCCATTGTTTATTTATAATTTAAAAAAATAATAAATAGTTAATAAGTGAGTTTAACATTTTCTCTAAAAACAAAACATAATTGGCTTTTATGTTTTATGAGGCTCTTATTCTCTTCTCCCTCTTATGAGTACTTGGCTCTTAGAGTACCTCTGCATGTAAGAGAGGTACTGTGAAAGAAGAGATCTCTGATGTAATTACCATGGCTTCCACCATGTATAGCATTATGATTTTCTTATTGGAATTCCTCACAGCTTGGGGCACAGGTTGGGAGGGATAGTAGGGTTTCCTGGGTCAGCTGACTCAGGTTGGAGTCAAGAAGAGAATTGGTTGACTCAGTGTCTCTGGTCTCTTTCCACAGAGGAGGAAGCTTGATGCTGTGTATTACTATATGCGCAGTTTAGCTGCCAGCAATCCTATCCTGACTGCCAAGGAGAGTCTCATGAGTTTGTTTGAAGAGACCAAACGAAAGGTGAGTGGCGATGTAGGCAGAGTTATTCCTTCCTATAAGAATGTGTTTTTCTTAGTGCTTCTGTGTCCTCAAGGGAATGACTAATAAAGTCCTCAAGGGGTCCCATCTGGCTGTGCTGATGGAGAGTCAGTCAGTCCCTATGCAGAGCTAAACTCATCTTTAGCAGAGCTCTCCAGGGCCCTTGGGTATACATGTTCCACAGCATCTAGTTTAGAGAATTAATAACCTTTGTGAAACAAAGCAGATGCTCCTTTGGAATGATGGCATAGTCTTTACTTTTTATAGCCATTGAGCAACAAACTCAGGTGAGGTGAGCGCTTCTCTTTTTTAGCTGAATCTCAGGAGAGTCTGAGCTTTTGTGTTTGTATGTTGTACAGGCCGAACAGATGGAAAAGAAGCAACATGAGGAGTTGGAACTGAGCCCTGACCAATGGCGGAAAGGAAAGAAGTCTACTTTCCGGCATGTTGGAGATGACACGACTCGCCTGGAGATCTGGATTCATCCATCCCATCCTCGGTCCTCCCAGGGCACTGAGTCTGGGAAGGATTCTGAGCAGGAGAATGGGCTAGGCAGCCTGAGCCCCAGTGATGTAAGTTCCTTAGGGTGCTGTAATGAGCAAGACTACCTAAGTAAGCATGAGTGCTCTGGCACATGCAGCTGTAAGGCACTGCCCAGACGTTTTCCACTAATCACAAGGAAGGCAGATCACTTCATGCTCCCTGATGTCCTCATCCATCTCCTCCACCTACACTTCCTTTATCTTTATGTGCTTCTCCCTCTCACCACCATGTGGCACTGTAGAACTTAATACAGGTAATTTTCTAAGTGAAGGTTTAACTTAGTATAGGATAAGAACTTTTTGCTGCCTTGGGTTCAGAGTAACCAATATGATGCTTTAGGATTCCATGTAGGATTTTGTGAAGCTAGGGAGAGAGAACATAATAGTTGGAAAACTGCAAATGGCTGGTTCATTGTGCCTTGAGAGTAAAATTCATAGTAGAATGGGTTGGCGGGATGAGCTAGAACCAGATCTTGGAGGATCATGCAGTAATTTGGCCTTTATTCTGAAGGTAGTAGGGAGCTATTGAATGCTTTAAATAGGGAAATAACATGTCAGATATGTGTTTTAGAAATATAACTGGCTCCTTTGTGAAAAGTCTAGAGAAGAGTAAGACTACATGTAAGAAGAGTAGGAGTGTGCTACAGTAATCCAAGTGAGATGTGGAAAGGACCTGAGCCAGAAATGGCTTTGGAGGTGGGGAGAAGTGAGCAGATATGAGGTATATTAATGAGGTGTAGAATTCAACAGACTTAATTGGACGTGGAGAGCTGAGAGAGAAGAGGGAGTCAAAAGTAAGGCCTACCTACGTGTTTCTGCCTTAGAAACTGGGTGGATGATGGTCCATTCCTTGAGTTAGGGAATAAAAATGGGATTGGTTTTAGGAGAAAGATATGATGAGTTTAGTTTTGGACATGTTAGAATTTCTGTAGGACAGTGAAGTGGAGATATTTAGAGGCTAACATATCTGAAGCTGAGGAGAGTGGTCCAGACCGGAGATGAAGATATTTGAAGGGATCCTCATAGATGATAATGAAGTCATGAGAGCTGATTTAGTCACTTGAGGAAAAAACGTAGAATGATAAATGGGTTGAAAATCTAAAAGAAAGGTGTTAGATGGCAGGGAGAGCTCCTTGCAGAGGATGGGAAGGGAGTAGGTTCTAAATCACAAGTGAAGAGATGAGCCTGAAAGAGGTAGAGGTCTCTCTTCTTATGCTTGAGGGAAAGGAGGAACAGATAATTGGGGATGCAGGTAAGTCTGTGGATTTTCTAGCAAGATGAGGGAGGTCCTTTTTGATGTTTTCTATTTTCTCTTTGAAGTTGAAGGCATGGTTATCTGCTGAGGAGTCAAAAGTGGTGGGATAGGGAGACTTGTCCTTTGAGGTTTAATTTAAAATTTCCATTTATCTTTCTATATTCTTCTTAGTCTTTAGCTGTTTTCTGGATGACTTAGAAAACAGTCATTGCTTATAAATGGAACTACCAACTTCTATGTGCCATGGTTGCATGGGGCTCCAGCAGGTCAAGGTGATTCACAGGAGTTGCTGCTATGGTAGAGTCCCTCACTGCTGCCCTCTTCTAGTTTGGATATTACAGCCTATTGCAGGAAGTAAATTGGAAGCCTATTTGAATAAGAGATAAATTGTTCTATTGGATTAGCTCCACGGTCTAATTACCTTTAAATTGTAGCAACAATGACAATTTGAGAAAGCGTCTCAGGCTTTCTTGACCTTGGCCTCAAAGTTGAAGAGTATCCCTCATAAAGGTTATAACTAATCTTTTATGGATCTTCCTTTTCTGTTAGGTGTTTTATTTTTTAAGTGTCTTGTCAGGAAGACAGAAATATAAATATATGATTATAATGTAGTGTTCTAAGTGCTCTGATAAAGGCAAGCATGAGAGGCTGTGGGAGCACGCAGTTAGAGCACCTAATCTCCTCATGGTTAGGAAATACTGTGATGAGGAGGCATTTGGCAGCTGACGGATGATATAAGGGCATTCCCACTCTAAGGCATGAAAACCTGAAAGAAGAATGAAGGCTTAGGGAAGTGCAAGTAGTTCACTATGGCTGGAGGCTGGGATGTGAGAAGTGCACTTGATAGAGATTTGAGTCATCCTTTACCCCTTCCTTTTCTTTTCTTTTTTTTTTTTTTTGAGGAAGATTAGCCCTGAGCTAACATCCACTGCCAATCCTCCTCCTTTTGCTGAGGAAGACTGGCCCTGAGCTAACATCTGTGCCCGTCTTCCTCTACTTTATATGTGGGACGCCTACTACAGCATGGCTTGGCAAGCGGTGTGTAGGCCTGCACCCGGGATCTGAACCGATGAACCCTGGGCCACCAAACTGGAACGTGTAAACTTAGCTGTGCAACTGGGCTGGCCCCTACCCCTTCCTTTTCTCTATCCCCCCCGCATGCAGTCAGTAACAAGAGTTGTGAATATACGTCTTAAACATAATTTGAATCCATCCACTTTTTTCTATTTCCACTACCGCTATCCTAGTCCAAGCTCTCATCATTTCAGTAATCCATAGACT
The DNA here is from genome assembly GCF_041296235.1 of Equus asinus. Taxonomy (NCBI): domain Eukaryota; kingdom Metazoa; phylum Chordata; class Mammalia; order Perissodactyla; family Equidae; genus Equus; species Equus asinus. The sequence goes on from NC_091802.1 coordinate 16,511,737, forward strand.
ATTGAAAGAAGTTCCCAGTGATTTTTCCACATTTATTCCTGGTGCTCCTCAGGCTTTTCTTTTCTTTTCTTTTCTTTTTCCGAGGAAGATTAGCCCTGAGCTAACATCTGCCAATCCTCCTCTTTTTGCTGAGGAAGACTGGCCCTGAGCTAACATCCATGCCCATCTTCCCGTGCTTTATATGTGGGATGCCTATCACAGCATGGCTTTTGCCACACGGTGCTATGTCCGAACCCAGGATCTGAACTGGTGAACCCCGGGCGGCTGAAGTGGAACGTGCGCACTTAACCGCTGCTCCACCGGGCCAGCCCCAGGCTTTTCTTTTTTGACAGTAACCCAAATGAGCTTCCAGGTGCACATTTCTGATCATGTTGCTTTTCTGCTTGAAAGTCTTCAATTGTTCCTTTTTGCTGTTAGAATCAGGTCCAAAATCCTTAACATAGTCTACTGGGCCCCACATAATTTGGGCCCTGCTACTTCTAACCTTGTCTCATATCTCCCTTCCCCCTTTTGTTGTTGTTCTTCAGCCCCCCTGGCTTCTTCCTTGAAAGGCCCAAGCTCTTTTCTGGCCCTTTGGCTGTTGCGTATTGTCTCTGCCTGCAATGTTCTTCTCTCTTTATCAGCCCCATTCTTACTTTTCCTTAAATTCTCAGCCTAAATATCACTTCCCTTTTCCAGGGAATCTTTGCCCGATCCCCAAACCTGGCTGTTTCCCCTTTGTAATACCACATATCTAATTAAGTAATTTTAGGTGCAGTTTTGTTGGTGGTGGTTAAGGTCTCTCCCTTGCTAGATTCAAGGCTCTCTGAGAGTGGGGTCCGTATCTCATTGTTCACTGCTTTATCTCCAGTACCTTCATGTAGAAGATTCCAAATAAATCTTAGTTGAGTATGTAAATGAGGGGAGGAACAGTGAGGGATGAGGCAGGAGAAGATAGGAGGGGCCAGATACTTCATAAATATCAAGTAGTTTGGATATCAAGTATTGAGGATTTTAAGCAGGGGGCTGACATAATCAGGTTTGATCACTCTTTTCGTACTTCTGGTACTGGAACAAATTTATTTGTTTTTTAAAGAGAATTTTAGGGGCCGGCCCCATGGCCAAGTGGTTAAGTTCACACGTTCCGCTACAGTGGCCCAGGGTTTCGCTGGTTCGGATCCTGGGCGCAGACATGGCACCACTCGTCAGGCCACGTTGAGACGGCATCCCACAGGCCACAACTAGAAGGACCCACAGCTAGAATATACAACTGTGTACTGGGGGAATTTGGGGAGAAAAAGCAGAAAGGAAAAAAAAAAAGAAGATTGGCAACAATTCTTAGCTCAGGTGCCAATCTTTAAAAATAAAGAGAATTTTAAAAATTGCAGAAGTAATACCAATTCATTGTTCCTAAATCAAACAAAAATGTATGTAAAGTTTAAAGTGAGAGTCACTTGTATTCTTGCCTTCACTATTAACTGTTTGATGGAGATCTTTTTAGACCTTTTCCTAAGCATTTATAAGTGTGTACATATGCACACATACCTGCAGACACATGAAATGTATTTTTTAACAAAAATGGGATTTTGCTGTATGTGCTAATCTGCAGTTTACTTTTTTAAATTACCAATTGGGCATACAGTCAGTTCTGCTGTAATATAACACATTACTAAAAATCACTGTGCTATGCAAAATTGCACAATAAAAACCACAGAGCTTATGGGGAAAATGGGGTTAGGGACATAACACTCAAAAACTTCCTCAGTGACATATTAAAAAAAAAAGATATGAACTGAATAAAACACTTGTACAATTTTATACGTGTTTGTTGGTTAAGAAATACGTAAATACTGTCTTAAAAAAGACCTGAAGTTTGCTTGTAGAAGTAGGCTTCAGAAGGATCGCAGCTTGTGAGTTATTGTGAACTGGTGGAAGGAGGGTTATTTGAAATTGGATGGGCAGGTGTAACACCAGATGTGGATAGGTGTGGCTCATAACATTTGAGTTCACGTGGTGAACTGCAGTGGCTGGTGGATGTTTGGGGTGTGTGCCTGTGTGTGTTTTGTGTATTCCTGTGCAGCTCGGTTCATCTGGGTGGAGTTTTATGTGTTTATCTGGTGTTTCTTGTGAACAAAATCTCACATAAGCAAATACAAAATCTGTGTTATACTCAAACTGTTCCCTAATGTATTGATCACGATGGAACAAACTGACATTTTCAAAACAAGCATTATAGCAGAACTGGCTGTGTTTCTATTTGTCTATGAATCTTTCATCAGTATGCATGATACTTCATTATGAAGATGTATGTCATTTATTTAACTTATCTGTGTAATTTAAATATTACTATTCATTTCTTGTTCATTTTAATTGTCTTTTTTGGGTGATTAGCCTTAATAGGAATTTCTGCTTGGACAACTTCTAGAGAGTTTCTAGCACAAACTGCTGAAGTTCAGATCTATGAAGAAGAAACAGAAAATTTGGCTTCAGGTGGTTGTTAGTAATAGTAATGAGAGTAAAGTCCCAGCTAGTTTGTTCTCTCTCTGCCAAGCACAGGCTTTGGATCTCTCTCTGAGTGGCTGCAGGAGGTTAGCTTGTGGGTTGTTGGTTTTCAGTCTTGAGATGTGGTTTGGGTTGAACATGCAACCTGGGGAGGGACTGCCAACCTCAACTGTAAGTGGCATCTTCTTAAACTATTGAGACTCACATTTAAATTCTCCCTGCCAGCTAGGCCACTCAAATTCAATATCGCCTGGGTTCCAAGCAATCTTTGTTTAGTGGATGTGCCCTCTGGTATGCCTCAGCTCCCTTTGAAAATCAGAAAAGGGTACTGCTAAGCAAATGAGTTGCTGATAGTGAGTTAATTAAGGATGTTATCACATCAGAAATAATTTTCACACTGAAAGGCAAGGATCTCTGATGGAATTGTTGAGGATTTTCTCAGACCTGATTGCTCTGTTATCAGCATCTTGAATAGAATGTCACATGTGTGTATCTGCTGGGGAAGAATGAGCAAATGAGAATAGGAGCTGTTAATAGATGTTTGTATGTCAAATTTTAGTTTTTGTGTTCTGTTATGATTTGGTTTATCATTCCCAGCATTTTCCCCAACTGACTGTGACAGTTGTACCTACAACATGTTTGATGCTGTGTGTAGAAACTGTATCATTAGATAAGTGAAATGTCATTGTATATTTGGTGAAGTTCTTTCCAAACCTTCCTTCTCTCTGGCCCCTCTGAGTGTGTTTTGGAGTTCAGACTGGACTCTACCCCAGCATCTCCAAATACCTATTATTTGGCCTTTCCTTATTTGAATCTCTCATATCTTTTTTTTTTAAATTGTTTTTTAAGATTTTATTTTTTTCCTTTTTCTCCCCAAAGCCCCCAGGCACATCGTTGTATATTCTTAGTTGTGGGTCCTTCTAGTTGTGGTATGTGGGATGCCGCCTCAGCATGGCTCAATGAGCAGTACCATGTCCGTGCCCAGGATTCGAGCCGACGAAACCCTGGGCCGCCTGCAGCGGAGCGCATGAACTTAACCACTCAGCCATGGGGTCAAACCCAAATCTCTCATATCTTATTTCACCCCCAAATGATATTATTTGCTTTGGTCTTTTTCCTTTTATTCCTTTTACTTCTGTCACATTCTGTTATTTATTTTATTTCTTTGCATAGTGTCTTTTTTCAGGACTTGTTCAGGTCCAGTATTTAATGCAGTTACCCCTGAGTTTTTGGAGTAGAAGTCTGTGTTCTGGGTCCAGTGCTTGACTAGACTAAAGTTTAGTTTACCTGTCCTACTGTGCCAGCTTTGTGCTAGGATTGTGAAGATGAATATGACATTTCTTCAAAGAGCTTAGAGTCTAGGGCATGGGTCAGCAAGCTTTTTCTGTGAAAGGCCAGATAGTAAGTATTTTAGGTTTGCAGGCCATATGGTCTCTGTTGCAACTACTTAGCTCTGCTGTTGTAGCACTGAAATAGCCATAGGCAGTATGTAAATGAATGAGCATGGCCGTGTTCCAGTAAAACTTTATTTACAAAGAGAGGTGGCAGGCTAGATTTGGCTTGTGGGCCTGGTTTGCCATCCTCTGGTCTAGTGGAAGGAATGGGTACATAAACAGAATGTTTCAGTATGCAGTTGATTATTGCTATTTGTGGTAATGTTCTATGAAGTTGCCATAGACACTGAATTAGTGAATACTGAACCATTGCTCCTAAGGAAAATATAAAGTTAGGTTCCTATGATCTCTGGCTACAGGATTTTCATCACTTAATCAATATGTAACCTTGTTTTATGTATGTTTCTGTTTAAAGACACCTTATTTAATCTGTATTGTTGATTCATTAACATTGAATTCATGGCCAACAGCATTATAACTCATGCCCAAACAAAACTTATCTAACACATGTATTTTCTCCTTAAGGCACATCACAGCCTTTTTGTGCTTAGCGACAGCATTTCAACACTACACTTGGGGACCATTTTAATCAGCAAGGTGACCAACAAAAATGTGAAAAACATGGCACTAAATAGACCACAAAAAGGACACTTGTTTAAAGTATGAGAATTCAAACAAGAAGGCAGAGAGTCACCTTGTTCGACCTCAGCTGGGAGTGTGCATATTGGGCAACTCAAATTTTTTTTTTTTTTTTTTTAAAGATTTTATTTTTTCCTTTTTCTCACCAAAGCCCCCCGGTACATAGTTGTGTATTCTTCGTTGTGGGCCTCAGCGTGGTCTGATGAGCAGTGCCATGTCCGCGCCCAGGATTCGAACTAACGAAACACTGGGCCGCCTGCAGCAGAGCGCGCGAACTTAACCACTCGGCCACGGGGCCAGCCCCTGGGCAACTCAAATTTTTTACCATTCTGTCCGTGTCCACAAATGACTGCAGAAGCACCATGAATATTGATTTGGGTATTACTAATAAGTTTTGGTGAGTGGATGAATTCACAAATATGAAATCCACAATAATGAAGACCAGCTGTATTGTGGTAAGTGTTGTGAGGTAGATATGCGTTTGGTACTATGGAAGCACAGAGAAGGGCACTAGGTGCAAACCTTGTGGAGACATGGGTTGTGCTGAAGAAAAGGAGAGCAAATTTGGAAGGCTTCCTGGAAAAGTTAACCAGGCAGAATGAGAAGAGAGTATTGCAAGTGGAAGGAACAGCATGAACAAAGACAGGAGGTGCGACACAGCAGAGATTTGCAGGGTGTCTAAATCTGTGGTAATTTGGAGGATAATGTGAGAAAGTTGGAGTGGGAGAGGGACTGAGTAGTCCTCAGGAGCTCATTTGGCGCTGTGCTATGCATGGGTGGTGGTTGGTATAGTATACTTCTGGATTCTGGAAATAATTTGTTTCTGGAATTTCTCATTGTTTACTTGTCATGTCTGCATTGTTAATTCAACGAAAGCAGTTGTATTCCATTCATTAAATTTGGTAGGATGCAAGTTGAATTTTTTGCCCCACAGTTTGCTAATTTAAGGGCTACTCTTTTATTTATTTATTTTAATTTTTTGGTGGGGAAGATTTGCTCTAAGCTAACATCTTTTGCCAATCTCTTTCTCTCTCTTTTTTCTTTTTTGCTTGAGGAAGATTAGCCCTGAGCTAACATCTGTGCCAGTCTTGCTCCACTTTGCACATGGGTGGCCGCCACAGCATGGCTTGACAAGTGGTGTAGGTCTGTGCTAGGATCTGAACCTGGGAACTGGGGCCACCGACGCAGAGTGCTCTGGGCTTAATCACTATGCCACGGGGCTGGCCCCAGGGCTACTCTTTTAGTCAGTGCTTTAGGCATTCTGAACTCAAACATCCAGAAGATTCTAGTGTCTCTCTGTGTCTTGGTTATTGGAGGAAATTGCCAATGGCTTTGGTTAAGTAGGGCAAAGCTTTTTTCTTTTCATCTTGATATTTTTATTGCTTTAAAAAATTTACAAAGCCAATGCGTGCTTATTGTAAAAATTTGAAAATGCAGATAAACAGTATGTTTTTACCACCTAGAGATAACCACTATTAATATCTTACTTAGGGTATGCTCTTCCTGCATGTTTATATAGGGCACAGTGTTTAGATTGGAAATGTTTAATGCCCATTATTCTGGGGAATCAGAAGAGAAAAATCCATACCTGATTATTAACCCATGATCTGATTGGAAAAGTGGTATTCTAATTTCTTAGGTCGACAGAGTTACCTGTATCTTGGTTTTTATCAAAGTAGCACAATTAGAGTGATACTATAATGTTCTCTCTTTCGTGCGTAAAGAGAAACTTCTCAAGCCACATGAATAAGGAAGAGTGAGTTCAAAAAAGGTTGGACATCTAATAGGACTGATTCTTGTGTTGAAGGAGTGAGTCTGAAAGGGTCTACTTCATGAGGAAGTGTCGTGAGCTAGTGATAAATTGGGGCATGAGGAATTAATTTGATGGCCCCTGGGCATAGAAAGTTTGTGACTTTGTTTGAAAAGCTGAGTTCTTGTTGGAGAATTTTCTAGGCAGTAATGTTGGGGTTGGTTTCTAGGTCAGTGGAAATAGAGATTAAAAGATCTAGTGGAGGAGTGATTGCCTTTTTAAATATTTTAATTATAGAAATATTTTTTGAATAGGTAATATATTATATGTGTTTATGTAGATTATCTCCATTTTCTTACATTATTAGTGGCATGTCGTATGCTGTTATTCACGTTTGCTTTTTTTTCCCTATTACTATTTGACTTGGGAGATCCTTCCATGAGTGATTGCCTGCAAGTCCGTTGTATCTCTCTACAGGCTGGCAGGTTGATAGCTTTCATTAAGTTTGTCCAGCATCTTAGTGCAGAGGTTAACAGCTTGGGCTTTGGGAAGTCCTAAGTTCAAGTCCTAGTTTTACAGTTGTCAGCTGTGAGACTTGTGGCATGTTCCGTAACCTGGCTGAGCTTCAGTTCCTCATCTGTAAGATGGTGATAATGATAGACTAAATGAGATAATGCATGTAAAGAACAGTGGGTGGCATATTGTGACTTCTCAAATGGTGGTGGTAGTAGTTATTTATGTACTTAGATTTTTGTTATAATGATCTTTTAAGCTATTAGGTTTATTTTTGCATTTTTCACTATCTCTAACCAAAGTGAACAATGAGGCTTGATAATTCACAAACTGACAGTCCACTGTCTAAATGCAGACCTGTTTTGTTTGACCTGAAGAACTTTATTGTTAATAAAAAATTTCAAACACATACAAAAGAAAATAATATAATGAACCCCCATATACCTGTCACCCACATTCAACAGTTGATCAAGATTTTTCCACATTTGTTTTAGCTTTCTCTCCCCTCTGCCCCATTGAAGTATTTTAAAGCAAACCCTAGATATCACATCATTGCGTTCCTACATATTTCGCTTCTGTGCGTACCTTTTAAAACATAATGGACATTTTCTTACCTACCACAATGCTGTTTCCATGCCTATCCTTGGCATCATTCAGTATCTCATCCATAACTTCATTTTTCACATTATCTAGAACATGTCTTCTTACAGTTGATTTCTTCAAATCAAGATCTGCATGTCATATTTGATTGTTTTAAGTCTCATTTAATCAAAAATAGCCCTGCTTTCCCTTTTAAAAATTTTCTTTGTGTCATTAGCTTGTTAAAGAAGCAGATCAGTTGTCCTGTAGAATTCCCACATTCTGTGTTTGTCTTTCTGTTTCCTTGTGGTGTCATTTAACCTGTCCCTCTATTCCCCATGTTCCTGTAAAGGAGAGTTACCTCTAGAAATTTGATTAGGTTCAGGTTCAGCCTTTTTGGCAAGAGTACTTCATAGGTGGTGCTGTATACCTCTTTTTATTTTTTTGAAATATAGTTGACATACCATATTATATTAGTTTCAAGTGTACAGCATAGTGATTTGACATCTATATACATTGTGAAATGATCATCACGATAAGTCTCGTAACCATCTCTCACCGTACAGAGTTATTACAGTATTAGTTGTGTGCCTCATTTTGTACTGCATTAGGAGCTGTCTGATTATTTCACTTTTAGCGATGCTAAGACTAATCAGATAGTTCAGGTGGTACAGATAGTGGCTTTTTGTTGGTTTTGTTTTAAAATTTCAGCCAATTGCCAGCTAATTCACAAAAAAATAAAGATCTGGCAACAATTCACCAGAGCCAGGTAACAGCTACCCCCTTTTAATTGACTTGTGTTGTCTAGTTTGCCACCAGCCCGTGCAACTTTCCTATGCTCACACATTGCTCACTTAGATCACCTACCTCACCTATGTAGGTATTTGATTTTGTGAGTGTGCTTTAAAAGTGCCACCAAAGTGGGTTATTGCAATTCAGGTTTTTAGGAGGTATTCAAGTTGTTTCTCAAAGATTCTGTTTAAGATTGGCAAGTCTTCCAAACAGGGCTGACTCTGAGCATAGGGAAATGTCTTAATCATTGGGCCATAGATTTTTTGCTATGATTCATTTGACATTGTCATTGGTGTTGACCCAGAAACTAGGTAACATTGTGTCCTGCTACCGTACTGGCTCACTCTTTGCTGTTGAGCAGTGGACGTAAGGAATCTGAAGATATCATGTCTGTTTCCTAATGAAGTGTGTACCTCTGGGAATTGAGGCCTATATACCGAGCTCTGGGACAGCTTTCCATAACATCCTGTTACAACCAAGTTTGGTGAAAAGTGAGAAGTTAAATTGCCTAAGCATGTGAACTGAAAAGCTTCATGCTGTGTTCTAGTAAAGTCTGCATGCCACCCACCAAACCAGTTGGTTAGAAATAGACTTTTCTTGTCTCATGTAGTTTTTACCTATCCCCAGGCTTTTTTGTAGTTACCTGAAATCTCTGGCAGAGTGAGAACCTTGTTTCTCTGGGTTCTGGAATCATAGTTCCTGTCTGAAATTTTGCATGCTGCCCCTACCTGAATCTCTGTGTCCATGTTTCCATGGTGGTTTTTCCTTCGAGGCTCTGTTATAAGTTGAAAATGGTGATTTTCTTTCTGACTCTGAATGCATGGCTCTATGAGGCTGGGTAGTATATGAGTATATTTTTTTTCTTGGATTTAATTAAGAATCCAGCAAAGTAAACATTGGCCAAGAAAGGAACACAGCTTAACTGTGGGAAACCCAGGTCAGGTGGCCTATAAGATACAGAGCTTTCACATGCTCAACTTTTTATATTTGCTTAAAGGCTTTTTTTCTAAGTGTGTTATGCAGGTGGCATTTCCTTCAGACCTGCCATTTGTCTTGCTTTTCAGTGCCCCATGCATAATTTGTGCACCTGAGCTGCTGCTGCTGCTGCTGCTACCACTGTGCTGAAAAGAAAGCTGTGATGTGTGGGTGGCACACATCTAATGCTTCCACCTTTCCCTCACTCCCCCACCCCATGAACACAGCTGTAGGTCAGAGCATGGTTTTAGAAGACCTGCTTCCTTAGGCAAGATGCCTTGTATTGAAGTCAGTTCCAATTCCTAGAGTCGTATTGTGAGCCTTTAGGTTGGCAGTTGCAGAGCTAGTGCCATTATGAAGCTCAAAAAAGCTTTTGGCCTGATTTTCTCTGGATAGCATAAGCATTGATTTAATCTATAATGATAGATCAGAATTGAGTCTCTATTCTAGTAGGTAAATGTTTTATCTGTAGTAACTTGATTATTTCATTACCCTATAATTATATAATCGTAACAGAGAACCTCAGCTTAATTTTTTGGCCTCATGAATATGAAGATTCTGTGTCCGTAATGTGGGTACCATGCAGTTTTTCAGGGTTGCTGTGGGGATTGTATTAACTTCATGTCATTTGTATAGCCCTTTACTTTTGTAAAGTAGTTTGCAGTGTGTACCTCATGTCATCCTCTTCCACCCTGGAAGCTATTTGAAAGTATTCTTCTATGAACTGAGATTTGGCAACTGTGGTGAGAGGAGTTCATAAAAGCCTCTTTCTTTAGGAAGAAGCTACAGATTGGCTCTCTTTTTCTTAGGCCATGAGAAACAGCTTGGTGAGATTAGTTTTAAAGGTAGTCGGAACCAGGACTGGGTAGTTCAGATACTGATAATGTGAAGTGTGCTGTGAGGAGCAGCCCCTAACAGGTAAGGACTGGGGATGCTTGCCTGGATCACTGCTGGACTCTTGGGCTGATATCTTTGTCTCTTTGTGGTTGGCAGTGAGTGGAAGTTTCTCAAAGCACATTGGCCCTACCTACAAACCCTTAACGTCCCATATGACCTCGGTCACCAAACCACTTCAGGGCTTTATTTTTATCCTAGCCGTTTCGTTTCAAGATGTGAGGTTGGTTTCTTTCCTCTAACAGAGCGAAGTTCTCTGGGGGAAGAAACAGAGTGCCAGGGTGCAGTTGAGACTGGTTAAACACCAAAACCACACTCTTCGTCTTTCTGGGCTTGAGACGTGACATAAGCCATGCTGCAAACACCAGCTTCCATGCTGTGAAGAAACCTTGTCAGATCTCACTTCATTTATTTTTTTGTGCTTGTTTTGTTTGTATTTTTAGACAAGTAAAATGTGGGGAAGAAGAGGTGTATCTACCCATTCTGCTTTAGCTAGAAATCTAATTCTAAGAATGGACACTTTTTTAAAATCCATTATTTCCCAGCCTAAGGTTTTTCATCTTCCCCAAGGGTGTTGATGAGAACTCTCACAACTCACCAGGTCTCAGGAAACCGGATTACCAACATATCCTGTTCGCGTGCATGTGTGTATTCTGTGTTACCCACAGGCCACTTTCCACCCCACGTGACCTTTAGTTACCATCCGGAAAGTCAGGACCCAGATACCAGTCAGAATTTCCAGGCTTTGGTTTGGTTTAGACATTTTAGAAAATGTTAACATTAGTAATTTTAAAGAGCCTTTTGAGTGGCACGCACAGTGAATAGGAAGTAATGTATCCTAAAGAGAGGGGAAAGGCAGTGTCTGTGCTCTTTCCAGTAACGTGTTTGAAAATGAATATTCAGAAGAAAACTTGTGACTCAAATGCACAGGGGAGGAGAAGGAGAGATGAAACATCAATTGATTAGAAGTCTAATACTTGCATTTGTAATGTAAAGTAATACATTACTGCATTCTTTAGAATCGTAGTATACATTATTAAAGTTGTTTGTAACACACTCCATCACATTTTATTTTAATCAGCATCTCTCAGTGTAAACAGACTATAATGAGTCAGGTAATGCTCTAGAACATGAGTAGATAAAAGACTGCCAGTGGCCTGTAAGTTAAGAATAGTTTACTGCATTTTTACATAAGGAATTGTTTAAAAAGAACATGTGACGAGATGTATGTGACTGACAAGGACTAAACTGTTTACTCTGTGACTCTTTACAGAAAACATTTGCCCACCACTGCTAGAAGCTGGGAAGGGTTAAGGCAGTTAATGCAGAGGTCCTTCATTTAGGACATTGATTGTTAAGGAGGGTGCTATTGCCTTTTGGAAGGATAGTTCTTCATTTTGCAGGCCTGTCACTGCAGGATGTTTAGCATTCCTGGCCTGCCCACTAGATGCCAACAGTGGCCCACACACATTTCCAAGCACTCCCTGGGAGGGGTGGTACTGTTCTGGTTGAGAACCACCGATTTTGGAGCTTGATGAGATGGAAAACACCTTGTTAAGGTTTCCTTTTTCATTTCCTCTCAGTCGGAGAAACAGACTTGGGATTTGTCTCTTCATGGCATAGGGATCAACCTTAGTGAGAGAGAATTCGAGTAACTAGTGGAAAGGGGAGAGTTTTCAGTAGAGTAGAAGACAGAGGTTTTAAGGAGGGCATTTAATGAGTGTGTTTGTTGCTTGTTCACTGTTGAAGAATTGTTGAGATTGATGTATGATTTATGAAAGGTTTGTTTTGATGCCCATTCTTTGAAAAGCATGTTGTTCTCTATGTGAGAGGAAGAGTGGCCATCTTTGGCTTCAATGTCCAGATGATTTTGAGATCTGTGGGAATCTGTGTGGTGTATTTGAGAGACTTGTTCAAAGCCAATGTAAAGATGTAGTTTTGGCATCTCGTGAATAACCTGATATCTAGACTTAAGCCAGAACTCTGGGGTTAGAGAATTTTCCAGCCTGGGAGAGTTGACTGAGAAAAGTCCTCCTTTGGCTCCTTTCCAAGTTAGACAAGGGAGCAATCAGCTGCTGAGTTCCAGCCAACTGGAGTGTATGAGGGTGTACTATAAATTGTCCCTTAGGGTCCAGCTCCTAGTCTGTGAAGAGCCTTCCAAATAAGAATGAGACCCTTACACTGGATCCTTGTCAACCTGCAGCTGCTTGAGGAAGGAGTAGAGTAGTGGGTGATGTTACCGTGGGAGCAGGTCACTTTATATTGTAACGTACTGCCTGTCGTGTGGGGTGAAAGACTGTACCAACCTTTTGTTTTCTCCATTTTGCCTTTCTCACCAATTTCCTATTTTGGTTTTTGTTTCTGACTGTACTCTTAGGGAGATATATCCATAGTTTTGTCATTCTGCAATCCCTGTCTATTCTTAAAGGTTCCAAATTTTCATCTGTCTACTCTGTTTTTAGTGTGTTAGATGTGATGTTTGGGCTAAGACAGAGAATATGAAATAGTTGTTTTCTTGGCTCATGATCTTCCCATAGTCGGCAGACTGTTTGTTTGGCTCCAGGGGGAAACTCCAGGTTTTTCCCCTCTTGGAAGCCTTTCACTTTACTCATAAATATTTAATATTGAAGTTACTGCTCAGTTTTATTTTCTCAAGTATTAGTGTGTAGACTCTCCAGGCCAGAAGGAACTGAATATACTATCGAGACTCTTTCTGATGCTTGAGTCCCTATGAAATGTATATACCCTACATTTTATTTTTAAGAGCTTCAGTGATTTTTCCAGTTATTTATCTTCCATCTGTCTATTGATCCAAAAATTTGTTGAATATCTACTATGGGAATCACTAGGCATCTCTCCTACTATTGTCTTTTCCATGTCATTCATGCCTAGAACCATCAGAGAGCTGTGTACCTAGGTGACATGTTGGTCCTTAGTAGCCTTGCTTTGATTGAATTGTACTTTGGAGTAAGGTCATCAGCCTATCTTAAGATAAATAGTAATAAAGAGTTTCTTTGTGGAAACCCATGTGAGAAATTTCTGCTTCTAGTATCAGAGATAGTTGTGTGGGCTTTTTTAACCTCATGCACATTTATGAATTTGTTGTTTAGAGTAGTTCTCTATTTTAATTGTTCCAGAGGTTAGAGCTGAACCTGTAACTTCCTTTAATAAATGTGCAGGACTTCCTGGCATGCATTTTGTGTCCTGTCCTGACTACCAGTGACCTCTAATCTTTTTCTCTTTGGCTCCTCTTTCTTGTTTTTAATTTATTTTATCTTGCAGTACAGAATATACCTTTGTATGTTGCCTTAAATAACTGGCTTCACAGTTTTATATGGACATTTTTCTCTTTTCTCTTGCTTATTCACTTGTAAAACCTCTTTCTCAGATCAGCAAGTCATCCCTGGGGGATCAAGGTTTTCTCTAGCCCCATTCAGGTCATTTCCATAAATATTTAGTAAGTACCTTTATATGTTAATCATGATTTTAGGCATTGCACATAGAAAGGTAAATAATATTCATCCTTCCCTCAAAGATACAGTCTAATAGGAAAAACAGATATGTAAATAAATACTTGCAATAAACTGTTACGAGTGTAATAATAGAACTAGGTATACTGTACAGAGGTAATACAGAGGAGAAAGAGGTTAACTTGTGATGAACAGGGAAAGCTTCATAGAAGGGTGATTTATCCTTAATTTTGAAGGATAAGAGAAGTTTTTTAGGTAGATGTGGGTAGCAAGCTTTTCTGGCAGAAGGAGTAACATGGATAAAAACATGGTGTGGTTAGAAACTGCAAGTGGTTGCTTCTGAGATTCGTAGCCAAGAGTCTATCATTAGAATATCTTAGGCCATGCTGCAGACATCTACACTGATGCTGTCTAATCAGTCACAAAGTAGATAGTTCTGAGCTTTTGATTTGGCCCAAGCTTAGAAGTGGATCCTTCAAATAGTTCTTCTCTGCTTTATTTTATGCATTAGCAAAGGTTGAGTCATCCTAAAATCATGCCTTCCATCATTCTGGGAAGCTTTCTGAGCCAAGCCCAACTTGGCTTAGGAATAAATTATGCTTTGTGTTGTAACCATGGGCAATAAGTCCTATTCTTCCCCTTCACACGCACAGTAGGACTGCAACTACTGAAGCATATGGGAAAGAGGAGTTGGGATAATACCCTCTGTGGGTTTGCATTTTTCTGGAATATTTCTTTCTTGATAAAGATGTTAAAACCTTATTCTGTCTAATGAGATTTTGAACTGACTTGTGCCACAAATCTCCAAGATGCTGGGTCCTAATTTGTAAAGCAAACTATGTGTAAGTCAGTTGACATTCTCTCTGAGGAATTTCTTTGGCAGATTTCCTTCAGACTTCTGGACAGATCTGTAAAACAGTATGGCTTTTAAAATACTTTGAAGTGACATATATCAAAAGGTTGAGTAAGGCACTGATAGATGCCCTTGGTGCCCCTGAGAAGCTGTATCTTGTGGCTGATGCAGACTAGGAGCAGATCTTCTGGATTACATTCCTAAATTTCTTTTATTTCTATGAATACATTTCTTAATCTCTTCCCTTGTTTCTACATCTGTAAAATAGGCATATAATTTACACCATCACCAGATCTGGTATTTAATACTAGTGTAGCTTTCTGAACCTAGATGGAGCCCCAAACTTTTAGCACAGTTGCCCTCATTTCTACCACCTCAGAGTTAGAATCTCGCTGGACGTTAGCACATATGGAGCAAAGGGTATTGGCCATGAGTAAAGGCTTTTTATGGAGTAGCAGAAAAGATTGTAGTAGTTTAAAAAAACTTTATTACAGTATAATATACTTGCAGAAAAGTGCACCTATCAAAGTCATACAAACTAAGCATACTTGTGTAACCAGGAGAGTAATTGGTTTTTGACTTATGTCACTTTCATTCTTTTCTTCCCTTTTAACTCTAAACTCAGATTTTTCCTATACATTTAATAGTAACGGTGACAGGGATAGAGCACTGTAAATAAGTTAGGAAGAAGTTAATGCTCATGATTTTCCTGCTTTCTGGTATGGCTAAGATTGATTTTCATTGTTCAGAGAGGATAAAAGAATGAAGAGGAGAGTTGGATCAAAGGTAAGAGCTTTGAAGGTGTTTGCCACGTCTTTTGAACTAGGTATTTTGGGTCTGGGAACCAGTACAGAAAAGATAAGAGTGACAAAAAACTAGATGGAAGCAGGCCTTGCCTCCAGTCACAGTGAAACTGAGTCTCTCACCAAAAATGCTGTGGTTTTTGGTCTTAATTTTGAACTCTCTGGCTGTTGGGGAAAAGTGACATCATGGCCTGCCTGCTCCTGGAGAATTTTGCGTCCAGCTGGGATCTGGAATCCCAGAAGTTCTTCATTGCCATTTTATAGCCTTGTCTTTGGTATCCAGGTAAATGCCAGGCTGTGTCAGGTCATACTGTTGTCTGTGTGTAACCCATTTTTATTCTAACAGTTTTCTTCTCTTTCTGCTGCTAGCTGCCAGAGAGGTAGAGGTGCCTCTGTTGATAAAGAACAGATACAGAAGTTCACATCCAAACCTGAATAACCATTTTTAACTTGAAACACTTTTCCTTGGAGTTGATGCGCCAGAATCCTTCCCTTATTTGGTGCCTTGCTTAAATCTGAAGCTCACACAAGGTTGCCAGAACTCCCTGTATGCTGATTATTTGCTTTTTGGTGCCCACAGCAGAGTGGTTTGTGAAACCTTCTTTGTGACCACATCGTTCTTAAACTGAAGCTTCGTTCTTCTTCATGTTCTTAGATTAGTTCTTGCTCCTCCCTTTCCTGAGAGAGTCAGGGGTTTGTTTTCCTGTATTGTGGTAGGTGGGTAGGCAGGAGGATATGTTTTTAGATATTTTTTCTAGACTGTGCACAGTCCCTCGATGATAGTGTGTGAGTGCACATACATTCTTTGACTCTTGAAGAACTATTTCTTTGTTAATCAGGCAGATTGTGGACTTATCTAGAGAAATGTTAGAGTTTTTATTTTATTTGTTCTATTACTGCTGTTTTACTGTTATGGAAAACACTTTTTATTCACTTTTCTCACTTTTCTCTTTTCTGGCTGGCATTAAAGTAGGCTGCAGTTAAGTGCTTCCACCAGCTTGCATGATATGATCTAGACTGGAAGTATCTACTTCCCTTAATCTGCGAGACTTCTCAGTTGGTTTGGCCTAGTGGTCTCTCAGTGAATGATAGCTGGAACCATTGGTGGGTTTTTGCTTGGGGTTACTTTAGCTTTTGGGCCTTATAAACATCCTCAGTGTCTTTCTTGGTTCTGCCAAAAAGGTTTCCTTTTTTAAAGGTGAAAGATTAAGAGCTCAGACTCTGGAGCTAGACTGCCTTGGGTTGACCTCTGTGCTCAGTTTCCTCATCTGTAGCATAGAAATAATAATAGTACATACCTCACAGTATTGTTGTAAGGTTAAATGAGTTAATAGACACAGGTGCTTAGAATAGTGCCTTACAGCACTATAGAAGGTGCTGTAGAAGTTTTGACTATTGTTAAGGTGGTTGAGTATTACACATTTGTTTTGTTCACCTGGGAAAACTTGAGCTCTTAATGTCTGAGTTGTGTCTGGGTAGCTTGGGGTACTTTTAACTCACAAAGCACAGAGCTAGCTCTGTAAATTCAAGCTGTCTTTAGTTGGGGGCTGCCCCTAAGCTTCTGAAAGGTACAGTCTAGTAGTTAAAATCAGGTATTAGGCCACACTCCCCACACTGTGGATTATATAGCTGGGCAGAAAAGTAGAATGCTGGATAGATTCTTCCAGTCATTTGCTCCTATTGGCTGAATCTTATTTGTGCTTCAGAGTGTAGCTTTTGCTTCTACCATACGGCAAGCCAGAAATTGTAAAAGTACGGATATTATAATCTTTGGAGCCAACTCTTTCACGTTTATCCATCTCTCTACCCACCCATCCGTCACTGTTGATAATTCCTACGTTGCAGGATATATTCACTAAAGGACATTACAGTGTAGAGCTCTGCTCACCAGTATGGTAGCCACTAGCTTTATTTGGCTATTTAAATTAATTAAAATGAAATAAAATTAAAAATTCAGTTCCTTGGTCATACAAGCCACCTTTCAAATACTCATTATCCACATGTGGCTAGTGGCTCCTGTATTGATCACTGAAGATAAGGAACATTTCCATCATCATGGAAAAGTTCTATGGACAGAGCTGGTCTAAAGACAGACATGGGGGCCGGCCCTGTGGCCGAGTGGTTAAGTTCGCGCACTCCACTTCGGTGGCACCAGCGTTTCACTGGTTTGAATTCTGGGCACGGACATTTCACCGCTCGTCAGGCCATGCTGAGGCGGTGTCCCACATGCCACAAGTAGAAGGACCCACAACTAAAATATACAACTATGTACTCGGGGGATTTGGGGAGTAAAAGCAGAAGAAAAAAAAAAGATTGGCAACAGTTGTTAGCTCAGGTGCCAATCTTTTAAAAAATAAAAAATAAAAGAAAATAAAGACAGACGTGTGTTTATAATTAAGATGTACTGTGATACCCAATATCACAGAGGTATATGAAATATTTTGAGCCTGAAGGATAAGATATCAGGCTCATCCTGGAGGTAGAGGGTTGGGAGAGGTTTAAGCAAGGAAAAGTAGGACTTTATTAGGTATAGAACGGAGTGCATGAGAAGGCATTAGACGGAAATTGGGAACAGCAGCAGAAAGAACATGGTGAATTTAGGGCACCATGAATAATTCTTTGTTGCTGAAGAGTAGGCTGTATTAGCAAGGGTGGAGGCAGAAGGAACAGCCAAAGATCAGATTAGAAAGGCTGTTTGTTTACCAAATATTTATTGGTTACCTTCTGTGAGCCCACTGTGGACAAAATACACAAAGTCCTTGCTCTCATGGTTTGTGTGTATATGTGTGAAAAAATTGATAAGTGCTTTTAAAACAGGATAAGCTAGAACAGTGGTTTTCAAACTTTGCTGCACAATACAATCACCTAGGGAGCTTTTAAAAATCCCAATGCCCAGGTCTCACCCCCATGCCAATTAAATCAGAATGTCTGGAGATGGAAGCCAGGCATCCATGTTTTTAAAAGATTCACAGGCAGTTCCAGTGTGTTGTAAAGTATGGGAACCACCGAGCTAGAGAGGAAAGGCGCAAGCTCCCCAGTAGGAGCATGCTTGACACATTGAAGGAACAGGAGGCGATAGGAGTGGAGAATAATTGTTACATAGGCCTTTTGTAGGCCATTGTTAAGGACTTTGACTTTTATTCTGATGTTATTAACTTGTTAACTGTGGTCTGTTCTTGTCCAGTCTCTTGGGTTGAAACGTAGCAGATGGAACTGATATTTCTCAGCATCACAATCCTTAAATCCTGATAGAACTCTGTTTTCCTTTGACCACCTTTGCCTAGGTTTTGCCAAATTGCCCTCCAAAAAGAGATTTAAATTCTCATAAATAGTGATAAGTATGTTATTTCCCCACAGCATTAAATTTGTCCTGCAAGGTTTTTCTTGTGAGCTTTTTGTGTGTATTACATGGGTGAATACTATCTAGTCTTACACTATCAAATCTATATATTTTAATAAGTTCTTCAACAGTCTCTTATTGAATATGCACTAAGTATCAAACACTGTGCTAGGCCATTTAAAAATATTATTGAAAGGAAATATAATAAGAATATCCAAGTTACCTCTAAAAATGAAGTCAGTGTTTGATTTAGTTTGAGTCTTTTTCTGAAGACTCATACTTGGTTCTGGGCCACTGCTAGTGTCTGTAAATTGAGTTACTTAGAACTGAGAACCACTGGGAGTTAGGGACAGGGCTCGTAATTGTCTGAGTGTGGAACGATCCTTTCCTTTGTCTATCTTCCCTCTCTTCTCTGTCTCCATTGCCATTGGATGGTTGCAACAGCTTCTTAACTGGTCTCCTGGCCTCCACACATTTGACCCCGCCCCACTCTCCACCCGCCCCTCCCCTCAGAAACAACACTAAAATTTCTGAACAGTAGCCAGAATGTCCTTTTTTTCCTTTTCTTTTCTTTTTGAGGAAGATGAGCCCTGAGCTAACATCTGCTGCCAAATCCTCCTCTTTTTGCTGAGGAAGACTGGCCCTGAGCTAACATCCGTGCCCATCTTCCTTTACTTTATACGTGGGATGCCTACCACAGCATGGCTTGCCAAGCGGTGCCATGTCCGCACCCGGGATCTGGAGCGGCGAACCCCGGGCCACCGAGAAGTGGAATGTGTGTACTTAATTGCTGCGCCACTGGGCCGGCCCGGAGAATGTCCTTCTAAAAATGAGGTTCGCTCATGTCACTTCCCTGCTCAAAATTCTTCAATGGCTTTGATTAAGATCAAACTCTTTAACAGACTTCTGCAACTTGGCCCAGCCTATTTCTCCAGCCAGAGATCTCTTGCAGGAGCACTCACCTGGCCATGCCAGTTTACCATGTACCACTTTGGGACCGTCACACACAGGCTTGACTCCCTGGTCCCTCTAAAACCAACTGATTAATTTACTCACCCACAGAGCAGGGATTATCTCTGCCTTGTTCATAGTTCGTGCATAGAAAGTGGCAAGTAAGTTTTTGTTGAATGAATAAGTGAATGGGTGGACAGAGTGTGAGAAGGCCCTCACCATCCTCAGACTCTGTCAACTCATTCATTTATACGATGGGTTTGAGCTTGTTTACTGCCTTTAGAGAACTACTTTCTTGTTGCCCACCTGATTGCTGAGTGGGGCTTCAGCCATTTCCTCTTCTGTCTTACTTTGTGCAGTGCAGACACAGTGTCCCAGCTCCCCTGCTTTTTGGGTGGATGGCATGAGAGTTCCCAGGCACTGAGAGAGATGAGTCAGAAAGAAGAGTCATTCAGAAAGTAACCTAGTCAGAGCAACAGTGTTGCCCTTTGGCTGAACTTTCTCTCTTTCTCTTTATACCTGAAGATGTTAAGCTGGTGGCACTTTTGAGCTGGTTGCTATAGATTGTCAGACCATAGCACAGGGATTCATAACCCTCAATCTATCACTTTCCCTTGATTAGGGATGTTTTGGGAAATGTCCAGGATCCCTCTAGCCTAAGTGAAATCTTTATTGGGCTTGGGTGTGTTCTGTTTCCATCCAGTTGCCAAGTCCTGTAGTGTCTTCAAAGGTGGCTACTTGGAGAGTCCCATTTATATTTCTCTGTAGCCTTTAGGGTTTTTGAGTTCCGTAGCTTTGAGAGTCTTTTGGCATTTGGTGTTTTTGTGCTATCATAGACTAGGATGGTGCTTGCTTAGAAGCTGACAAGAAAGGTTAGATTTATTTAGAAGCATACGCATGTGGGCTTTCAGAATTGGCAGGAACACTGTAGATTGGTGATTCTCCAGAGGTGGTAGGCGATAGGTAGGTATCAAAATATCTGGGGAGGTGGGGGTTCTTTTGAACCATGCTCCTCTTTACCTCTCAGCCCATGAGAATCATTGCTGTTTCCAGTACATGTGTGTGGTAGCCCTCAAGTGTTATGCTGGTAGAAGATTTTTGAGATACCACTGTTAGAGATGATCTAGCCAGGGATCAGCAAACTTTTTCAATAAAGGGCCAGATAGTAAATATTTTAGGCTTTTGGGCCATACACTCCCTGCTGAAGCTATTCGGCTCTCCCTTTTGAGGGGAAAGCAGCCACAGACTATATGTAAACCAAAGAGTGTGGCTCTGTTTCGGTAGAATTTTATTTGTGGACACTGAAATTTAAATTTCATGCAATTTTCATGTGTCATGAAATATTCTTTTGATTTTTTTCAACCATTAAAAATTATAAAAACAATTCTTAGCTCACGGGCCATACAAAAAACAGGTAGGAGGCTAGATTTGACCTGTAGGCCATAGTTTGCTGACCCATGATCTAGCCCAGTGGTTCCCAAATCTGACTGTGTCTCAGAATTACCTGGAGACCTTTTTTTTTTTTTTTTACTTTTTCTTCAGATTATGATAGTTTACAACCTTATGAAATTTCAGTTGTACGTTATTATTTGTCAGTCATATTGTAGGTGTACCCCTTCACCCCCTGTGCCTACCTCCCCCCTTTCCCCTGGTAATGACTAATCTATTCTCTTTGTCCACGTGTTTAACTTCCACATATGCATGGAGTCGTACAGAGATTGTCCTTCTCTCTCTGGCTTATTTCACTTAACATAATACCCTCAAGGTGCATCCATGTTGTTGTGAATGGGATGATTTTATCCTTTTTTATGGCTGAGTAGTATTCCATTGTATAAATATACCATATCTTCTTTATCCAATCATCAGTTGATGGACACTTAGGTTACATCCACATCCTGGCTATTGTGAATAATGCTGCAGTAAACATAGGGGTGCATGGGTCTTTTGGAATTGCTGATTTCAGGTTCTTTGGATAGATACCCAGTAGTGAGATGGATGGGTCATATGGTATTTCTATTTTTAATTTTTTGAGAAATCTTACCTGGAGACCTTTTAAAAATGTAGATTTGCGGTCTCGTTCCCCCTCCCTGAGGATTCGGATTCTGTAGGACTGGGGAATCTGTATTTTTTTATTTTATTTTTTTAAATTTTTTTTTTATTAAGGTTATAAAAGTTAACATCCTTGTGAAACTACAGTTGTACATTATTATTAGTCATGTTGTAGGTACACCACTTCAACCCTAGTGCCCTCCCCCCACCCCCCTTTCCCCTGGCAACCACCGATCAGTTCTCTTTGTCCATATGTTAACTACCACCTATGAGTGGAATCATACAGAGTTCGTCTTTCTCTGTCTGGCTTATTTCACTCAACATAATACTCTCAAGGTCTATCCATGTTGTTGTGAATGGGACGACTTTGTCCTTTTTTATGGCTGAGTAGTATTCCAGTATATATATACCACAACTTCTTTATCCAATCATCAGTTGCTGGGCACTTAGGTTGGTTCCATGACTTAGCTAGTGTGAATAATGCTGCAGTGAAGATAGGGGTGCATGGAACTTTTGGAATTGCTGATTTCAGGTTCTTAGGATATATACCCAGTAGTGGGATGGCTGGGTCATAAGGTATTTCTATTCTTAACTTTTTGAGGAATCTCCATACTGTTTTCCATAGTGGCTGCACCAGTTTGCATTCCCACCAACAGTGTATGAAGGTTCCCTTTTCTCCACAGCCTCTCCAACATTTGTCACTCTTGGTTTTGGATATTTTTGCCATTCTAACAGGTGTAAGGTGATATCTTAGTGTAGTTTTGATTTGCATTTCCCTGATGATTAGTGATGATGAGCATCTTTTCATGTGACTATTGGCCATCAGTATATCTTCTTTGGAGCAATGTCTGTTCATGTCCCCTGCCCATTTTGTAATTGGGTTATTTGATTTTTTATTGTTGAGTCATGTGAGTTCTTTGTATATTATGGAGATTAACCCTTTGTCGGATAAATAACTTGTGAATATTTTTTCCCAATTAGTGGGCTGTTTTTTTGTTTCAATCCTGTTTTCCCTTGCCTTGAAGAAGCTCTTTAGCCTTATGAAGTCCCATTTGTTTATTCTTTCTATTGTTTCCCTCATGTGAGGGGTTATGGTGTCCGAAAAGATTCTTTTGAAGCTGATGTCAAAGAGTGGGCTGCCGATATTCTCTTCTAGAAGACTTATTGTTTCAGGCCTAATCTGTAGGTCTTTGATCCATTTTGAGTTTATTTTAGTAAATGGTGAAAAAGAATGGTTGATTTTCATTCTTTTACATGTGGCTGTCCAGTTTTCCCGGCACCATTTGTTGAAGAGACTTTCTTTCCTCCATTGTAGGCCCTCAGCTCCTTTGTCAAAGATTAGCTGTCCATAGATGTGTGGTTTTATTTCTGGGCTTTCAATTCTGTTCCCTTGATCTGTGCATCTGTTTTTGTACCAGTACCATGCTGTTTTGATTACTGTGGGTTTGTAGTATGTTTTGAAGTCAGGGATTCTGATGCTTCCAGCTTTGTTCTTTCTCAGGATTGCTTTAGCAATTCGGGGTCTTTTGTTGCCCCATATGAATTTTTGGGGGAATCTGTATTTTTTTACAAAACCTGTTCTTGTGATGCACACACACTCAGGGTTGTGGAATCACTGATACTGACCTCACTCAACCTTCTCATTTTATAGTTGAAGACACAGTCTTAGAAAGTTGATGTGACTTGCCGATAGTTACATGTCAAATAAATGACATAACCAAAATTTAGACCCAAGTCTTCAACTCTGAGATCAGTGGTCTTTGTTCATACCATTCTGTCCTATTCCTTCCCCCTACTATACAAATGAGCAATAAATACTGAATAGTCACAAATTTTGGGTTCCTTCTTTTCTTTATACCTAGTGCCAGTTTCTCTCCTGGGTTTTCTGGAGCTGACTGCTGATTTGACATTTAGCCCAATTTCCCTCTGGTCTCCTGGCTTTAAGTAGGAGAGATAATGAAGTAATAGCAAGTAAATTGCTTTAGTGTAAGACTTTGTTGAGGCAGCACTAAGCTGCAGTGTGAGAGTAAGAGCTATTGTTTCAAGGGGTGCGTTACTTGGAAGAGGTGGTTTTAAGAGGCATGTTTTACACTTGAATTCATATGGCTCAGATCCAGCCATCTAAGTGGGAAATCTCTACGTGGACTTTGTGCTTAATTAGAGCTAATTGAGCTGTCATCCTGCCCAGAACAGTTCAGGGGTGGAGAAACTAAAGGAGAGGAGTAATCCCCACCCATGCTCTACCTCAGCCTTGATGTGGCTCTTTGGTCCATGTGTAAGGGATATAAGGATTGATTTTGATTTGCTCCGTCTTTCTACAAGGCATTTGAGTCATGGTACTTTGCTTGCCTGTACTTCTTTCTTTATATTCTGGAAAGAGGAATACTGAAAGTGCTAATGAATAATTTTTATCTCTACTAGGTGATTATTGCATTGCTGACTTACTGATAGGTTTCCACATTTTGTGTGCCAGGTTCCCCCTTCCTTTCTTATTATGTCCTTAGATCCCACCTCCTGCAAGACTTTGCCTGGCTGAGGAATAGTTGACAGTATAGGAAACAAAGTGCCTCCCAGCACCCAAAACCTTATGTTTTAGAACATAAATGGGGAGTTGACAAGTTGGCATGCTATTTATCTTTTGTTCTTAGACTATAAGTTCCTTGGTTTGGGGGACCTGTCTTGTTGCTTTGCTCTTGATTTTGCCCGGCATAGAAGCACAGGAATGAAGGTGGACAGTATCACCTCTGTGCTCACATTCTCTTCCAAGTTGTGATCTCAGTGCTTTAGGGAGACTGTAAATGGACTTTGATTGCATGCTCTGGAGGTCCTGGACGTTTACTAACAGGTACCATTGAAATTTGGCCTCCACCTTTGTTGTCTCATATCTAAGAGGATAGAGCCCCTTTTTAAAAACACAACAAAGTTTTTTTTTTAACACTTGATATATAAGAGTAGAGACATTCCAGACAGATAATCTAGAGAATGATAATTTATGCTCCCTAAAACACTTTAAAAATGCACGTTGGAACTCCTTTTAATACTGAGTAGTCTTACTATCCTTAAAATGATTCACTTTTCAGAAATTTGGTTTTCCACACAGCTATTTAGAAGCAGGGGCAACTATTTAGAAATTGAAATTGGGCATATTTCAGAATCTTGTCCTCTTGTGTTGTATTGCTGCATCTGAGCAGCTGCTTTCTCCTTCTTTGCTCCACAGTTCACAAAGCAGTTAGGTGGTTCTGAGTGATAATTACCAGGGCTTCCATAAAACATTTACTCCTCAAAATGCTTCATATTATTTCATTTTATCATTTCTCCTCTGAGTTAAGTAATGTCAGTGGTAGAAATGCCATTTTACAGTTGAGGAACAGCCCAAACCATTTTACTCATTCATCCCGTAGTAAATAGCTGAACAAACCTTATTGTGAGTGTTCAGAGACCTACCAATCCAACTACTGCCGAAGTGTCTCTTTGGGTCCTGGCTTTTAGATGGTGCAGAAAGCTCATGAGTCCATAGTGAATTGGTTTTGGACTTGAACTACTAAAGAGCCAGGAGCCCTTTAGTAATTCTAACACTGTCTCTCCGGGCTACACCCAAGAGCGTTTTTAGTTTCTGGTGAACAGTGTAAATGTGCAAGGAAGATCTGGAGGCAGATAGTCTCACCATTCGAGGAGTAACATTTCTTTCCCTACCTGAGTGAGACTATCGGAGTGTATTGTTAAGAATCAAAAAGTTGTGAAAATGGAAGCCAGTCCATGGTGATGTGTTGCAGAGGGAGGAAGCTCAGACTAAGACTTTTCTTACTGTGGACTTGGTATCAGTTAAGTTTTCCAAAAGTTCTGCCTCAGTACTGCTGACATCATGTTGTTACATGCAATGTTACTTAGGCCTGTTTCGATCAATATGTAACAAATCTTCCTCAGTATAACATGCCACGTTGCTTAGGCCAATATTGACCAATGAGTAACAAATCTACTTCCTCATATAACATCTCCTGCCTCTCTCTAGAATGCATCTACATTTTTAGCTCCTTTCCTACTTGAAGTGTTGGTCACAATGAAGAGAAACTATGTTTAGGGTGACAGATAGTTTCAGACTAAATATAAAGCAATGGTTCTCATTAACGAAGGTCAGTAAGAATGTATGGTTAGTTTGAAAAAGTTCCCTAAGATTCCTTTCTCTCTCACTAGTTGAAAAACAGTGCATTGGGGCCAGCCCCGTGGCCGAGTGGTTAAGTTCGCACACTCCGCTTTGGCGGCCCAGGGTTTTGCTGATTTGAATCCTGGGCACGGACATGGCACTGTGCTTATCAGGCCATGCTGAGGCAGCATCCTGCATGCCACAACTAGAAGGACCCACAACTAAAAATATACAACTATGTACTGGAGGGGCTTTGGGGAGAAAAAGGAAAAATAAAATCTTTAAAAAAAAAAAGAAAAACAAATACACTTTCCAGGGCCAGTCC
Organism: Equus asinus; assembly: GCF_041296235.1. Lineage (NCBI taxonomy): Eukaryota > Metazoa > Chordata > Mammalia > Perissodactyla > Equidae > Equus > Equus asinus. The sequence continues at coordinate 16,537,686 of NC_091802.1, forward strand.
CATGGCCTAGTGGTTAAGCTCAGCGTGCTCCGCTTTGGCAGCCCGGGTTCGTGGGTTTGGATCCCAGGTGCGACCCTACACTACTCATCAGCCATGCTGTGGCAGTGACCCACATACAAAGAGAGGAAGATTGGCACAGATGTTAGCTCAGGGTGAATCTTCCTCAAGCAAAAAGAGGAAGATTGGCAACAGATGTTAGCTCAAGGCAAATTTTCCTCAGTAAAAAAAAAAAGAAAAAAAGAAATACACTTTCCGTTAGATACAGTTAAAGTGCAATAATGGCAAATGTGAATTCAGATCATTAAGTGAGCTTCATCTACTACCCTAAGAGGAAAGATCTTTGGGAAGTAAAGATAGAACCACAATATTAAAAAACCTTGGCATGCTCATTTTACTTCAGGAGGTATTGTGGGCCATACAGTATGAGTTTTCTATCTAATCGGTAAGGAAAACTTAAAACTGAACTGCATCTGGTCATTCTTATTCTCTCATCAGCCCTTCATGAGTAAACTCGCCAGTTCTCTTCCTAAGATAGATGGAGTTATAAGGGAAGGAGAACTGTTTTGGAATCAGAAGACCTGGGTTCAGGTTCTAACTCTGCCATTTATTGGTTTAAATTGCTTAAATTTCTGAGCTGCCTTGGGAATGGTAATTGGCTTGAATGAGATGGGTTAGTATTGTTCTGTTCCTACCAAAGTATGCTGTATGTATAAATATAACCAACTTTAAAGAATTCCTCCTGGTTATGGATAAGTTAACTAGTTTATGACTAATAGCTGTGGGCAAAGGCATAATTGAGTTAAAATAGGAATAAAGGGAGAATATATATTTTTACCTTTTTATTTTGAAATAATTTCATACCTATAGAAACGTTGTAAGAATAATACATAGAAGTCCCATATGTCCTTCACCTGGATTCTCTGGCTGTTAACTTTTTGCCACTTGGTTTATCCTTCATTGGGAGAGAATGTTTGGCTAACAATTGAGTGTTTACAACATGCCAAGCGTGCTTTTACTTGCCTTATCTCATGCACCAACCCATTAACATATAGGTAATGTTATCTCCATTGTGTAGAAAGAGAAACTTAGGGAGGTTAGATCATTTGCCTGAGATCCCACAGCAGGTAAGTGGCAGAGGTTTCACAGGAAAGCCCATGTTTTTCACCATGTATCTCTAATAGTAGATATACAGACTTGCATTCTGGCCCAGGTTTTGCTGCTAACAGTGGTACAGTCATGTATCACTTAATGACCGAGTGCTTTCTGAGAAATTCATCCTTAGGTGATTTCATTGTTCTGCAAACATCTTAGAGTGTACTTACACAAACCTAGATGGTACATACAGCCTGCTACATACCTAGGCTATATGCTACTAGTCTCATGAGATCACCATTCGTATATGCTGTCTGTCGTTGACCAAAACGTCGTTGTGCCAAACCATTGGCAGTTTATTTTGCAGCACTTACTCATCTTTCCCTTCTTTTCATGTAACCCAGTGTCCCTGGCCCAGACTCACCTCACTGCAGAGACAGGGTACCTTCAGTGAGGTGTCCCGAGCTTTTTAACTATATGAATCAGTGTTTGATCTGGTATTGCTGATTAAATGTAATTTGTTTAAGCAAAAATAAAGACTGAAGCTTGTATGCAGAGTTTGCTGTTGAAGTCATTGGCAAGGTGAGAATGCACTCCTTTTCCCACATCCAGCTTCCACAGGAAGTAGATGGAACTGCCAAAATTTGATTGGTGTTCTGTTTTGCAAGGGAATAAACCAGGAGAGTTTTTCTTCTTAGGCAAAGTCTCTAGGGGTGCTAGACTGTTCTTTGCCCTAACCACCCCTTTGAGATTCTTGACCCCTCTTCCTGTCTGGCTACAAGGGCCTGAACGTATTGCTTCTAGGAGACCGTGGAAGTTGATAGCAAGATTTGGTCTTTAGATTATGTCCACTTTCTTTAGAGTTGAAATTTTTTCCCTGCCCTTGTTTTGCTCAGAGGAATCTCTCCTGAGTTTTGGTAGAAGTAGATTTTCTAGAACTTTGAACTGAGATTGTAAATTTGATGGCTCATAGGCCAGATGTGGCTGGCAAATGTGTGTTTTTGGCTTGCCTAATGTTTAAATTTTTTTTTCATTAGTAGTCAGCATTTAGAAAACCAGAGGATTTCACATAAAAACTCAGCTTTTGGGGCTGGCCCCGTGGCCGAGTGGTTGAGTTCGCGCGCTCCGCTGCAGGCGGCCCAGTGTTTCGTTGGTTGGAATCCTGGGCGCGGACATGGCACTGCTCATCAAACCACGCTGAGGCGGCGTCCCATATGCCACAACTAGAAGAACCCACAACGAAGAATACACAACTATGTACCGGGGGGCTTTGGGGAGAAAAAGGAAAAAATAAAATCTTTAAAAAAAAAAAAAAACTCAGCTTTTGGCTTCTCTTTAAAAGAAAAAAAAAAGGGAAAGAAATAATAATATTGGGCCCACAAAGAGCAGAACTGGAGAGGAACAGCCATAGATTGCTGTGGTCCCCACCAGCCTGTTTCATACCTGGCCGCTGTAGACACTTCACTTTTCGACTCCAGACCTAGAACTTGAACTTTAGTTTTAAAAGCTAGAGAAGTACAATTTGATGATCTAGTTAGTGGTGGGTTACCTTACCCTTGGTTACCTGCTTTCTTGGGTAGGTAGAAAAATAGCTCATAAATAAGATTAGGGACTTACCCAAAATCACTATTGTTCCTGTCCTTGTCAGGGCTTGATTTCTGTCATTATGGGGCCAGAGTGGCTCCTAGATCTGAGGGAGCTGCAGGCATCTTTCTACCCACCTTAGTTCTGATTCAATACTTCATTCCATACACACAGGCACCACTGCCAGCAGAGGGTGCTGTCCGCTCACTGAGCCTGCTGTCATTTTGGCTCAGCTGAGCAGCAACGGTTGGGCATGTGCCCTGGGTCTGTGTGAGAGTTTGGGCATGTCCATTTGGTTCCCATCCCTAGTGCCCACCCCTTAGACCCTGGCCAGGTTGTTGTGTCACTAGGGACTCTGTTCAGTAACAGGAAACTGGGGAAAGTTTAATTGTTTTCTCCTCTCTCTTTTTCCCATGCAGCTGAACAAAAGGTTCATCCTCAGTTTTCTCCATGCCCATGGGAAGCTGTTTACCCGGATTGGGTAAGTGTGCAGGATGTTTATTTTATTTTCCTACATTACAAGTCATTTTGGAATTTAATATTGTTAGCAACTAGACTGTGTTTGTAACTGAGGGCACAGGGTGTGAATTCTTAGAGGCCTCCACCTTCTCTTCTTTTCCTTTCACTCACTCTCCTACTGTGCTCATGAAGTTTGGGAAATATTACTCTCCATCCCTCTGTCTCTTCTTTCTCTACCTTCACTAAAACCCCCTTTACACACAGTCTTTCCCCAACCCCCAACCCTAGTCCCTCTGGGTTTCTCCTTCTCTGCCTTATGGCTCAGCCCCTAGTGAGCTCCTCAAGGAAGTTATGCTCAATCCCTGGGTGCAGCTGCCAGGGGTTATCCTTGGGGGAATGCTGTCCACTAATTTCCCTTAAACAGAAGAGTAACATTTTCTTTCCTCCAACATTTTCTCTTCCTTCTGAACCATACCCCTTCCTTCTTTGCTCAGGTTCCTACACCATATTGCTGATTTCAGTAAATGCTAAGACTTTTCTATGGTTTCACCATCCACCATGGATTTATATATAAGTCTTAGGGAAGGTGGTGTGTGCAAAACTCTTGTTACTTCGTCCTTTAAATCCCTGGAAAGAGATCAAGTTTTGAGTATTCCTTTGGTGGATCAGAGTTTTTCCTCACTGTGTAAAACTAGTGATCCTAAAGCCTGACTGATGCCTGCACACCAGAGCAGATGTGTGCTGAGTGCCTCTTCAGTCTGAGAGAGGAATAGGTGGCACTGCTCTCAGACAGGTCTTCTGCGTTGTAATATTTTCTGAGTTGGAGGTTTTATTATGAGCTACCCTTTGAGGTGATTTGTTTTGAGTTATAGATCTCCTGGTTGTCAATGTTTCCCTTTCACTTTCTGTCATAACCTTGTAAGTTTTTCTGTAATGCTCCAGGAGGTTTCCTTTAGTGGGAGAAGCTGAAAGGCTTTGTCCTGCTTGAAGAAACACTGTTCCAGGAATCGTGAACTAGAAAAGTGTGCCTATTACATATTCACTTGTCATCAGCCTGGGCAAGAGTGACAGTGATGGCCACTGCAAGAGTAGTCTTGATTTTGGAATGACTTGGAGTCGTGCCAATAGATGTATCTCTATTAGTAGAAAGAAGTGTCAAGTGATTCACTTAGGAAAAGTCAACGAAGTGCATCTGTAGCTCCCTCCACCCCACATAAGCTCTCCTCTGGCAGGGGTTTTTGCCCACACTGTTGTATCCCTACTGTCTCACACATCGTGGATGTTTAGTAAATATTTGTTGTATGAATGAGTGAATCATTACAAGAAATGGATAGATTGTGAAAGACTGGAGAGAAGGATCTAGTATTCTAGTAGGTTGTAGTAGACCCAGGGCAATCACTAGTGAGTAAGGTAAAGCTGCAGTTACAAGGTGAGCAGGATGATATCAATACCATTTCATAAAATAACACATCATAGCAGGAAATACTATTATGCTGCACTTAAAATAGGTATTATGGTTCGTATCTCTTTATTATCTTTTTTAGTTCTAATGTTTTAAATCTTTCTCTTCCTTACTACCTTTCCACTTGGTATCTTCTCTCTTTTTTTCCTTTTCTTATGTTTGTTCCTTAAATTTTCATGTACCGTGTTGTTCTAAGTGAGGATTTCTCAACTGTACTATTGATATTTTGATTTATAATTCTTTATTGTAGGGGGCTGTCCTGTGCATTGTAGGATGTTTAACAGCATCCCTGGCTTCTATCCACTACATGTCAATAGCGTCCTTTCCCCTCTCCCCAGGTCGTGACAATTAAAAATGTCTCCAGACATTGCTAAATGTTCCCTGGGGGCAAAGTTGCTCCTGTTTGAGAACTGCTACTCTAGGTATTTCTTAGATCTCTTAGAGACCTTTGGGACCAAAGAAGTTATAAAGTCTTCGTCCAGAATGTAGGAATATTTAGGATATATTTTTATCAGGTTAAGCATTAGAACCTTATTTTTCCCCCTTTTAAAATTCTCATATTTAGATACACATATCTTGGAGGAAGCAGGGGAAAGAACCACAATAATGATTAAAAAGCTAGAAAATTATTTCTGAGAGGAAAAATTAATCTTAAAAAAATTAAGGTAAAAAAGGTTTATTTAGAGACAGCTGTGGGGTACCCTAACTATGTTTAAATATGAGTCATAACCAGATAATTTTGATTTCTGTGGGACGACAGCAAGGGAAAATAGGCTTATGTTGCAGCTGGAGAGATTTGAGTTAGGTGTAAGAAAATTTCACAGAGGGAAAGTGTTCAGGAATTTTCTTCTCTGGAAGCCTTTAAAAAAGAATAGATTATCTTCATTTGTCAGAGGTGGTTTGCTGTGGTCCAGATTATTTTTCAGGATCTCTTCCATTTCTACATATAACATATGCTGTTGGCAAAAGATAAGGCCAGTCTAGTTTCACCTTCATAAAAAATGAGTTATAGTGGTGTTCACATGAGCAAAATGTATGTAAGTTCTAGGCACTCCAGCCCCTCGATGAGTATTTTCTCTTATGCTTTCCTGGAGGTAAAAGAGAATTGAGCCCCATATTTATTCTGGAAGGCAGAAACAGCAATAACTTTTCTATTGGAAAAAAAAAAGTACACAAGTCTGTAAGACTAGAAAAGCAATGAGCCCAAGCCACACACAACAACATGGACTGTTGCCTAATTACCAATAAGCTGTGAAATGTGGGAGGCGTTGAAAACATGTTAAGAGTGAGGAGATTGTAATGGGGAGCAGCTGAAGATACATCCACTGTCCCGCCTGCCTTTTGAGAAAAGCCCCGGCGTTGCTCTCTCAGTCTTTGTGTTCTCTGTGCGTGGTGTTCCAGATTGCATCAGTAGAGGTTTTGAATGCCTACTGTGTGCAATGCAAGTCTCCTTACTCTCAGCATCCAGTGAAGAAGAGGTTCGGAGTGTTAGATGGAATCAAGTGCCAAAAAGAGTTTGTTTTCCACTAGTGACTGGTTACAAGACGTCGAGAGTGAACAAGTCAGAGCCTCTGTGGGCTTCGGTCTCCTTATCAGTAGTTTAAATAGATGATCTCCAAGGTCCGTTCCAGTCCTTGTGTTCTGTGGCACTATGATTTTTTCTCTCATTTCTATCCTGTCACAAGGCTTTGTTTTTTGGGGGTTTTTTTTTGCTATTGGGTCACTCCTATCTTGTTCAGTTTTTAAAAATTAAGAAGTTGAGAAAAGTTAAGAAGCCTGATTCTTTTCTGCAGAGAGTGTTGTCTAGCCCAGCTGTGTTCCTCAGCATCTGAGAGGTTGGGTCCTGCCCCGTTAGTCACTGTCTGAGTCACTCCCGGGTTTAGGTCCCAGTGTTGTCTGAAAGATTGGTTTCTTGAAACTGCCATTCAAATGAGACAAGATGTCTCTAGAGATCATGTCGGAAAGCAGTTACTTAAGTTAGTGAAACACATATCCTGAAAATGATTGTATCTTTTGCAGTGTTAAAGGATAGGGACAGGATCTTCTCCGGCTCAGGAAGAGGAATCAGTCACGGGTGCCGTATGGCTCCTAACAGACACTTGCTTTCCTGGTGAGAGGCTGATCAGTCTTGTGCTTGGACTCCGCTGTGAGAAGTTGGGAAGCCGGCAGCCTGTAGATTTCTGATTTGTGACAAATAGAATAATTTTGTTCCCATTATTGCCTTGGTTAAAGTTACTACTTTAGTTTTTACTTGCTTGCCTGGTCATGCTATTTGCACAGCTTTAAGTTCTCTTGGAATTCAAAGACCGATATATTTATTTTGGATTTTGAATTGTTAAAAATATAATGTTTGTGTCTTGATTTATTTTTAAAATTATAACTTTTATATACAAAAGCCAGAAGTATTCATTATAGGGGAAATCTTTTTACTATATACAGTGTTCATTGTAAAATATTTAGAAAACCCAGAAAAAAGAAGAAATAAAAAATTACCTATATTCTCACTATCCAGAGATAACTATCCACCGTTAACACTTGGTATATATTTTTATTTTTTTCCTATACATCACACACACACACACACACACACACACATTTTTTACATGTATGTATAAGTAGGGATCACAATAAACTACTTTAAAATTGTTTTCATTTAATATATGTTGAACTTTCCCCCACATGATTAAAAAAATCTAATATAACTTTTAAAAAATAGAATTTAATTATATGGATGTGCCATCTGAATCATCTTCTTTTATTGGGCGTGTTAGGCTGCTTCCAATTCTTTGCTCTTATAAATTGCCATCTTTTTATGCTCTCTCCTCCTCTTCCTCTGCTGCTACGGCTGCTGCTGCTTCTTGGCTAAAGCTTTTACAATTATTACATAAGTAGTATATAGAATCTCCTTATAAAAATATAACATTACAGCTAAGGCTAAAATTTCTTTCAACTCTCCCCCAACCCCTGTGTCCTCCAAAGAGATAACATTAGACATCAGGTTATGTATTCTTCCAGACCTTTTTACTGCATTTACATACTTACCTATGTATCCATAAAAACCATGGTTTTATTTTGTGGTTTTTTCCTGAACATAATTGTATATTGTCATTATCTCAGTTTTAGTATAATTTTCATTCTGTAATATGGGATGGAGCAAAGAGAGAGACATAAAACTACTCTCAGGTAATTTGAGGCCAAAATCAGACAGCATTTTAGTTATAAAATTGGGAATCAGAAACCCCATTATTGAGCTCTGAGGAAGAATCTTTTATCTGTGCTTCCCTCTGTTATTGCCTAACAAAGCTGATTTTGTCTGAGTAGATCCGTCTTCCCTCATATCTCAGGATTGAAGTTACTCTAAGATATCCTTATGCATTTGATTTTTTTTCTTTTGTTTTAATCATATTGAACTAGTTAAAAAGCAAAGGGAGGATTTTTTTTTTAACTTTTTAAAAAAAAGATGTGGACATTTGGCCTTGTGCTCATTTGAGACTTCTTTCTGACCTAGGGAGTGTTAATGGGTCTGTTTCAATTCCCCTCCCAGGGAAGAGGCTTCCTCAGACACAGCTTCGAAATAAGACTGTCCCACGTGACACTTCTGTCATGTCGTTCTGTGCTGGCTCTCTACCGCCTTTCAACACGGAGACACATGGCTCTGAAACTTGCCCAGTGTGGCTGCTTTTCAAGCAGAGTGAACTCTGCTATTCTCGTAATGAGAAGTGCTAGCCCCCCTCCTCACGTCCGACCAGAGAGAGTGCTGCACAGTGTCAGGATTTAAAATGAAACCTTTGTTATAGCCCATGGGGAGAAGTGGATCCAATCCAGCCCCAAACATATCACTCTCTGCCATTCCAAACCTATCAAGAGTTTTAATGGTTCTGAAACTTTTGGGGGGGGGGGAGAAGGTTTTTTTGTTGTTTTTTGTATTTTTTTGGTTTTTTTAGAGGAGGCACTTGAAATGGCATGTAGGGGGAAAAAGCAAATTCATGGCATGTTTTGTGCCAATGAAAATGAGGAGAGCTCAGCACAGAAAGGAGTATAAACTGTAATTGACCCATAGCTGTGGCATGACTTCTGGGTACCAGAAGGTCAATAATAGGAGTTGCCATCCAAGGGCAAAGAATGAAGATTGCTGAGAGCAGAAAGCTCTAGAGTTTTCTAACGTGGGAAGGGAACTATTCAGGGGGAAAATCGCCAAGGTTCAGGTGAAACTAGAAGCACCGTTTTCTAGGACTTGAAACTGTTTTGTATCTTTTGAGAAGGATACCCTTCCCTGTGGCTTTCCAGAAGCTATTTATTAATCCAGCCTGGAGCTATTCCTCACCCCACCCCCCGTGTACCACAAGCAGTTTGTTTGTTGGGGGCGGGGGGTTTGAGAATGGATAAAAGATATTTTGCTGACCACGAATTGTTCAGTGTGGCCTTAAGGCTCATGTGCCTGGTTTCTCTCTCTAGCACCAAGTTTGAATTTGCTTTTTATTTCTGAGGACTTCAGCTGTGGTTAGTTCCTGTTGCCAAAGGAGCTCCAGGCATGCACCACTGTTTAGGATCTAGTGGCCGCATTTGGCAAGCAGTGGTTTGAATGACCTCTCTTTAGGAGCCCTAGGTCACTGGCTGGATTTCTACCTCCCTACATTACAGGCTCTTCCTGTATTGGGAGTGGCAGTTGACCAGGGTATTATATTTCCACTGGCCTGAAAACATACAGACCCTGATGTGCAGAGGCTCGTGAGAGGGAGAAGGACAGCAACCCAGGAAAGACGGAAACGGATCATTGGGGCCCTAGGTCTAGGCATTCTTCAAGGGGAAATTTGGGATTTTTAGGTGGAGCAATTAGTGTGATAGTACCTAAGAAGACAGCAGCAGAATTATGTCTGGTTTCCTGAAGTAAAGCCTTGAGTAAAGAATATTTAGATTCATGAACCTCTTTTTATAGAATATGGTTTTCATACCAGAGAGTTTGGGGAATATGTAGGTCTTAGAGCTTAAAGGAAATTTGTTCGCTGTTTAGAAAAACCGACTGTTTCAGAGAGAAATTTTGATTTCAGCTCGAATCCAGTTATTGCCAGGGGTTAGGAAATAGCATACCAAAGCATAATAACTCATAGCGATTTATCCAAAAATTGAATTGTTTTCATCTCCAAACTCTGAACACTTCTTTCTCTTAAATTTGTTCACAACCTTAGGAGATCGGGAAGGTTTGTGAAAGTAGCAAAGAAACGTCCTAGGTATTAGTTGTCAGCTTTTCGAGAGAGTAAGAGACATAGAGAAAGAGCGAGAGCAAGAGGGAAAGAGAGAGAGAGAGAATATGTGTGTGTGTATGTGTATGTGTATGAATGTGTACCAAGTGCTCGTGGGGATGTGCCTCACTGATTGGCTGGCTGTATTTGTAGGATGGAGACATTCCCTGCAGTGGCTGAGAAGGTCCTCAAGGAGTTCCAGGTGTTACTGCAGCATAGTCCCTCTCCTATTGGCAGTACCCGTATGCTGCAGCTTATGACCATCAACATGTTTGCTGTACACAACTCCCAGTTGAAAGGTAAGGAACGTCTAGTTTCTTTATTTATGAGATAAAGATTAATCTAGCTTCTTTCCTATGTTACCATACCACTACGTCCCCCACAATACATATGTGCGTGTATGCATGCACACACACACAACCTTCCCCATCATTGCCTCTCAGATCTTTAATTTACTCTTTGAAATCTGTGTGACTCTCTAGTGCTTGGGTGGGATGGAAGGAGGGAATCATGGGTATAGAGCTTAATTTGCAAACCCAGAAATGCTGTTGCACATCTGGCCATGCTAAAGGCAGCAGCAAGGCCTCTTGGAGGCTGTAGACCCAGAGCCTCTCCCAGGGGAGAGGCATTGCTGAAATGTTTCATTGCAGAGACCATACGCTTGGCAGGGATTGGAAATAGCTGTTTCTGGACTCGTGTACCCTGTTTGTTCAATATGGAAAAGTCTAGTTCCCTATGGGATATCCCTTGTGGGAGCCTGCCAGGGAGTAAGAACAGAGAATTGATGAGCTATGGTGACTCAAATCTGGAAGCACAAAAATCACCAGGCCCAGAATTTGGCTAATATACTGGTGTGCATTCTGAAATGCTTTTCTGAACACTGGGGTTTTTTGGTGCAGGGGTGGTGGAGGGGCTGATTGGCAGGATTTCTAAGTGTTCTCATGACCAGGTCACAATTGAAGATCCCTTCCCTTCCCTCCACCCCACTTAGGTAAGGATAATGTGGTTTGACTTGATGGAAGTATGTAGCATGGAGGTGACATTATTTTGTGTGTGTGCAAGGGCAATTTGGTCCTTGGCCCAGAATTGTTACAGAGCATTGACAGTGTTTGGTCTCAGGGCTGGAAGGTTATTATCTGAAATGCCAAGGCCTGGGAATTGCCCCATGGAGACACTCTTGTAAAACAGACCTGGCGTTTCTGGACAGAGTGTCGCTAGTTCTCTTGGTGCACCTTTTCTTAGTGTTTTCTCTCACTCTGAAGTTGATTTATTTTCCTTCCCATTTGTGTTTGGGGGTTATGCTTCAGCTTGCTGGTGGATGGGTGGGATTTCTTCCCTGATGAATGAGTGTGCCACACTTTCCCTTGAAACTTGGCTCCTCCTGCGACTCTGCAAGGTCTTCTAGTCTGCCTGCCTGGGTTTTCAATCACATTTGAATCCTAGAGGATTTTCTCCTCTCATGTTGCCTACTGCAGCATTTAGAATTCCCAGCAGAAGGTGAGATGCAGAGGTTTAGGTGCCGTTTTGAACTTGGCTAATTATTCCTGAGAACAGCCCTGAGGAAGCATGGAGTCCTGAGGAGCAGTGATGGTTTCCCGGAAGGAGGAAATAAAGTTTGTAAAGTGCTGTAGTGGTGAGGCTGTGAAGTCCAAAGGGGAGGGAGATTGATTCCTTCATCGTTACTCTGTTGGTTTTGCTACCAAGGGGCAAGCTCACCGGACTCAGGAAATGGGGCCTCCTGAGGTACCCTTCTATTCATTTTCCTGCCTCCCTCTAACAGCAATGCACACAGTTCAGTGAGCTTTCTGTCGCAGAGCTGCAGCCTCTGCCAAGGTATTGTTCCAACATCAAGTGACCTATGGTCTCGGGAGGTATGAATGTAAAGGACCTGCAGCTCTTGCTTGTGAAGCACCTGTTGTCAGCAGCTTCTGCTCCATGAAAAGGAATACCTTGGCCTTTTCACAGGCCACCAGTGAGCCCTTTTCTTGTAGCTGTTGTTAAGTAAAGGTTAAGAAAATATGGGTAAAAGCAAGGTGAGATGGTGAGAACAGAGAAAGAAGGAAATAGATGGTTCCCCCATTGGAGCTAAGATACTTTTTCTGGGACTTTTTTCCATGGTTGGTCATAATGAGGACCTGCTCACCAAGAAGGACATGTCAAAGCCTGTGCTTGAGACTCTACTGATCATTTCTGTCCCTGTCGTGATGCTCACCTTCATGAGGCAGCTGGGGCCAAGAGGAGTATGAGCTGAGATGGTCAGAAGCTCCAAGGGTGTTTCAGGGGAAAACAGCCTGGGCCACAGGATGTAACACTCAACTAGGACAGAGAGCTCTCTGGACATGCTGCCAAGTACCCGGTGTGCAGCTGAGGCGGCCGTCCAGACCCCACTGTGTGGGCTGCCATTGGGAGAGGGGTGAGCAGAGCACTCAGCAGGGCTGGTTGGTGGGAAGATGCACTTTTCCATTTCCCAGCACATGAGTCATCTTCTCTGGGCCCCTGTGCTGTGCTTGCACGGACAGTGGCAAGAAGGGGGTGTTGTGGCTGAGTAGCAGCATCTGTGCCGGGGGTGGAGAAGGAAGGGGGTTGGGGAGAGGGTAAAGATTTAAATCCTTCACTAATCAGCAGCAGTTTGAATCACATTTTTATGAGTAAGGAAGTGATAAATCAGCCCTGAGTGTTCAGCCCCCAAGTCCCATCAGCCGATGCCCTTCTAAAGGCTTCTCTCCAGGCCAGTCTGGTTGCTGTCGGAGTCGCCACCCAGCCACGGGACCCTGGGTGTCTGAAACCAGGAAGCAAGGGCCTGATGCTGCCTGGCCCTCCCAGGTGCTTGGGGTCTGTGGTGATTTGGCAGTCACTGCAAGTTACAGAACATCTGGGCCATCATTTTTCTTTCCATTCCTTCTTGGACGTGTCCTTCTGGGTGGGTGTTTGCATATGTCAGTTCCTGGACTCTATGGAGAAGGAACGTTCCAGCCTGAAGGAGAGGTGATCTGTGGCCCCCAAGGCAGTTGGGATGCTCTCTGTCTGTGCCTGGGCCTTCCCTGTAGATGTGGTACCTATGGAGTATGATTTGGAGAGCAACAGGGACATCCTTACTAAAAAGTATGTCCTTTGCTGATGCCTCTAATTCATTTGTTTGTGTTCAGTGCTACCCTTGTATAAAACTGTCCTCTTTTCAAAACACTAATAGTCCATGGATGGAAATGATACTAACACTTTAATGTGATTACTTTTCATACGTGCTTTCCTTGTGGTCAAGAGAGACATAGTACTGTTTAAAAGCTTTGGAGACCTCACAAGGCAAAATGGAGGGAAAAAACTTAGATGGTGGTGAGGGAAAGGCTTCTTCTCCCTTTTCCTAGGTTATAGTTTTCCCTGGAGCTCAGGGAGCAGAGGTTGTGAGGTCAGATTTGCCCCCCTTCCCATAGGGGAAAATAAGATGAGTTATACTGTATCATTTAACCAACCAAAACTTTCATGTCTCACAGTGATCTTAAAACTCCTGGGTTCAGGGCTATTAGTAGAGAAACCTTTATCTCCTCCTCTCATATAGGCCCTATGTAAAAATCCTGCTTCAGTGGGACTACAGAGAGTCTAGAATCCTAATACTCTACGCTGAAGTGGCTGGGGACAGATAAATTTAAGGGATGTTTGGGGGCCCTTAACCTGGCAGTTGTTAGGCACTCAGTATTTATTGACTGCATGGATGAAGAAGGCCACAGTTCTGGGCAAGTCAGCTCCCCTTGAACAGTGTGTTCCTTACCTGGCCTGTGTCCAGAATTGTCCTTTGGCGAGTGATGGGTGGTGGTGGGATAGGTGGTTCCCAGAGTGATGTCACAGTTGGTAATCTCTCTACGGCATTCCTGAGCCTGAAGGGAGAAATGGGGCTTCTCTGCGTGCTTCAGAATTTAACACTTCAGTAGCCATCTGATTGGCTGACGTGATGCTGGAGGGTGAACCGTTGATCTAAACCACAAACACTCCAAGAATTTTAATTTTTTGAAAATTCTGTAATTTAAGGAAATAAAACTCTGGTTTCTTGAAGAGGAATAATTGAAGCAACATTTGTGGTAGGGCATCACTGAAACCCCTTTGCATCCCCCATCTGTGCCCAATTTGCTCCAATCTGGCCTTTTTTTTTTTTTTTTTTCTTTTTCTCTCCCTCTCTCTCTCTCTCTCTTTAAAAAATGTTTTATAATTCCTGGAATCAAAACCATCTCAGGCACACACTGTTTTATTTTACTGTATTATTGGATTATACTTCCTATAAATCATTGGATGTTATTCATTGGCCACCACTGGAATAACTTCCCTTTTCTGTGCCCTGGCCCCCTTTTCCTCCTCTTTTTCCTCCTTTACCAGTTCACAGTCAGAGTCGGTCTCCATTTCAGCCTTGCAGAAGAGCCCTGGTGGCAGCAAGAGGGCACCCAAGAGACACTTCTTGTGTGTGCTGGTGGTGCTCCCTGCTCTTAGGGAACGTTTAGGGGCTGGGATGGAGGGAGGGCCAGACTGGCATTCCTTTCATTTTCATTTATGCTTGCTTTTATGGTTTGTTAGTAATTCTGAATTGCAGAGGGTAGAAGGAGTGCCACATGTGCACCTCCAGAGGGATAGAGAATCACAGCTGTCTATATGGGACAAATAGCGCTCAACCTTCATATGTGGGATGCTTGAGGTGGGGATCTTACTCCTTCATGCCATCGTGTGTGCAGGTTGACACTAGTTGAGAATTTCGATTCACAACCAAAATTTCTTTGTCTTCCAGCATACAGTCACCTTAGAGGCCTTCAGTAAAGCAGTTTGCTCCTCTGTGGCAGTTCACTTCTGTCTGAGTTTCTTACCCAAGCAAAATGTATGAAGTACCTAATCCTCTGCTTGTCAGAACAGTTGTACAGGAAATCCACCTTTCATAAGGGGTTAGGCTTGAGTTTAGCTGTATAAACTGTCCCTCTCGTTCCTCCTTCCTATGTCTCTGGTGGTAGAAGCCCTTGGGCTTTTCCTCCTTAAGGATCACTGGGTAGATTTCTACAAGTAGTCAGCGCTGCCTGACCTTCATTTTCAGGACTGCTCAGTTTAGAGTAAATTAACAAAGAAAGAGCCAGCATGGCCAACAAATTTTGTGAGAAATAGATTCAAAGGTCAGAAGAGGCTAGGCTTTAGAAGGCAGGCCGGAGGAGGTTGCATCCTTCAGCTATGCCCTCTATCCCTCTGGGGGAGATATAACTATCAGCAGGCTGCTTAGCATAGACTTCTTCCCTCAGAGTTCCCTGGAAAAGAAGAAAAAGTTAAAGAACTGAGTGTGTCAAGGGACATTCCTATCTTCCTGACTCTGAATTCCAGGGTCCTTGTTGTTTTCAGAATGAATCTGTAACTTAATGCTGGGGGAGGAGAAGCAGTTATGAAAAGCTAAAGAAATGAGAAAATTCCATTATATCAATAAAATTAAGCCTCTTACCACATTGGTTGAATAAATGATTGCTGTTTTTGCCCACGGTGACCATGTGGTTGGTGTCCATGGCTGCTTTGGCATGGAGTGCAGAGTGCTGTAGCCCATCACTGCCCAGTAGTTAATGTGGGCTCAATACCTCGTTTCTGTTGCCATTTTGTTAGCTTCTCATTTGATTTTTTTGTTCAGGATGGACTTACACTGAAAGGGAGACATTACTGGGGGGGAATGTTGGCAGCAGCACTCTCAGCTGTCTTTTCCAAGCTCTCTTTAAGCTTTTCCTGAGCAGTAAAATTCTAAATGCGTGTAGCCTACCAGGGGGCTCAGGCCAGATATGTACTGTTCATTGAAATATACAGGGGAAGTGGGTGTGTTCTGGGGAATGGAGGTTAGGGGAGTAAGTTGCACTTTCGACCCTAACCAACTAAATGTTTGGGGAAGAATTGTAGGTTTCAGAGGCAGTGGCCAGTAATGACAACAACAGAACAACACTGCTAGTACCTGATGATCTTTTATAGTTGCTACACGTGTGTTCTCATTTGATTTCTCTTATCAGCCCTCTGAGACAGGTGGGACAGATATTTTGTGCCCTGTTTTATAGATGATGAGAAAGGTTAAGGAACTTAAGCAAGGTTGCACAGCTAGTCAGTTACACCCAGGTCTTAAGTGTCCATCCTTCTATATCAGAAGACATAAAAATTTCTCTGGACTTAATTGAGACAGCTAAATAATTCAAGCAATCCTCCTGTCCTATCCCTCTGCCCCCCGCCAAATCTGAGGAGCTGCTGTTGTTTGATGAAGAAAGTGATCCTTGAATCTGATCTGAGACTAGAAGAGGAACAAATAGAAATGAAGGAGTTGGGGGACTCAGAATTCTCCCAAGTTTCTTGAGGCTCAAGTAGGGCCAGAGGTAATAAGCTGGCAGAAGGATATGGTTTGGGCAAATCAGGGTTGTCTGGGGTCCCTGTTTGCTCTTGTCGTCAGTGAGGGGGACTCTCCCTCTCACAATGGAAAGCGTTGCTCATGACCAGTTGGTAAAAGTGTTCAGTCTTTCTCTTGCTGTAGGATATGTAGTGTCTCTTCAAAAAAAAAAAAAAGGATTTTTTTTTTTAAGGAATATTATTTCTTATTTCCACCATCATTTCTAGTATCCCTCTTGCTTTTTTAAAAAAAAGGCTTTTCACATGCCATTCCTACCACAGACAAGCCTGTGATTCTTTTTTTTTTTTTTTGGCCTGGGGGGAAGGTGGATGTTATGATTCACACAGAAAAGAGTATGAGACTATAAAACACTTGAAAGACCGATAAAGTGAATACACATGTAACCACCACCTAGGTTAAGAAATAGAATATTGTCAGTACCTCTGAAGCTCCCTGTGTGTTTCATCGCCATTGTCGCTCTTCTTTGCCCTTAGAGGTAATTCTCATCCTGACCTGTGGGCTGCATTCCTTTGCTTTTCTTTATAGTGGTATCATCTAAGTATATATCCCTAAACAAAACGTCGTTTGGTTTTGCTCGTGTATAAATGGAACCATGCTAATGTATTATTTATGTTCTTTTCTCTCTGGCTTGTTTTGTTCCGTGTAATGTTTGTGAGTTCTGTCCGTGTTGATGTGTGCAGTTGTAGTTCATTCATTTTCATTGCTACAATGCTACATTTTATTCATTTATTACAGTTTATTCATTCTTCTGTTTATGGACATTTGAGTTATTTTCTCTTTGGGATTATTATGAGCATCGAGTCTATTGACAGTTATTGTAATTATTGGTATATTTGGACTTATATATTCCATCCTGTTTTTAAAAAATCTATTTTATTGAGGTAAAGTTTACATACAATAAAATTACCCATTTTAAGTGTGCATTTCAATGAGTTTGACCAATTTATATACCCAAGTAACTAATTAGCATCACAATCAAGATACAGAACATTTCCATCATCTCAAAAGTTCTGTTTGTACTCATCCCAGTTGATATTCATCCCCGCCCCTGGCCCCAGGAAACCGCTGATCTACCTTCTGTCACCATACATTGGATGTCTCTTTTCTAGAGTTTCACATAAATGGAATCATAGTGTATACTCTTTTGTATCTGGCTTCTTTTGCTTAGTGGTAATGTTCTGAGATTTATTCATATTGTTACATGTATCAATATTTCATTCCTTTGTATATTCTATTGTATGGATATACTACAGTTTAGTTATATGTTGATGAACATTTGGGTTATTTCTAGTTTTGGGCTATTATGATTAAAACTGTCATGCTCATTTGTACTTAAGTCTTTTCATATATAAACATGTTTTCATCTCTCTTGGGTGAATACCTAGGAGTGGATTTCCTGGGTCATATGGTATAAATGTATATTTAACCTTATAAGAAACTGCTAAACTGTTTTCCAAAGTGGTTGAACCATTTTACATTCCCTCCACCAGTTATGAGAGTTCCAGTTTCTTTGCATCCTTGCTAACGTTTGCTATCGTCAGTCTTTTTATTTTAGCTATTCTAGTGGATGTGCAGTGCTATTTCATTTTGGTTTTGATTCTTATTTCCCTAATGACTGAGGATGATGAGTGACTTTTCATGTGCTTATTTGCCATTTGTATATCTTCCTAGGTAAGTGTCTATTTAAATGTTTTGCCCATTTTCATTTATTTGTTTATTTATTATTATTATTTTTTTTTCTTTTTTGAGGAATATTAGCCCTGAGCTAACTGCTGCAAGTCCCCCTCTTTTTGCTGAGGAAGACTGGCTCTGAGCTAACATCCATGCCCATCTTCCTCTACTTTATATGTGGGACACCTACCACAGCATGGCTTGTCGTGCGGTGCCCTGTCCGCACCCAGGATCCAAACCGGCGAACCCCGGGCCGCCTAAGTGGAACGTGCAAACTTAACCACTGCGCCACCGGGCCGGCCCCTTTTGCCCATTTTTAAAATCAAGTTGTTTTTTTTTATTATTAAGAGTTCTTTATATAGTCTGTATATAAACTCCTTATCAGATATATGTTTTGCAAATATTTTCTCCCAGTGCTTTTCCATTCTCCTACCTGTTCTTTTTTTCTGCTTTCTTTCTTTTGGAATTTTTTTTCTATTCTTTCTCTCCCTCCCTCCACTAGTTTCTTTTTTGTGGTTACCCTAGAAGTTAAAGCGTGCATACTTACCTTGCCAAAAGTCATTCAGCATTTTCACTCCCCTCCTAAATAATACAGAGACCATGGAACACTTAAATTTTGTTCATTCTCTTCCCAGTTTATCTTCCCAATTTATATGCTACTGTTGTCGTGTATTTTAGTCTTTATTTCCTTTTAAACGCTGTAAGACAAATTATTGTTGTTTTTATTTGTTTTCATTATTATTTTGATAGTAAATGTTTGTTTAGATTCATCCATATATTTACTATTTTCTTTTTATTCCTTTTTGCATTTCAGACCCTCTACCTGGGATCATTTTCTTTCTGCCTGAAGTATATTCTTTAGAATTTATTTAGTGAAGTTCTTCTGATGATAACTTTTCCAGTTTTTATTTGTCTGAAAAAGGCTTTATTTTCCCTATTCCTAAAAGATCTGTATTTCCTGATAATAGAACTTTAGGTTAACAGTTATTTTCCTTCCCATTTAAGATATTTTACTGTCTCTGGGCTGTCTCTCTTGCTAATTACAAGTTAGCTATTAGTCTAATTGTTTCTCTTTTTTTTTTTTTTTAAAGATTTTATTTTTTCCTTTTTCTCCCCAAAGCCCCCCGGTACATAGTTGTGTATTCTTCGTTGTGGGTTCTTCTAGTTGTGGCATGTGGGACGCTGCCTCAGCGTGGTTTGATGAGCAGTGCCATGTCCGCGCCCAGGATTCGAACCAACGAAACACTGGGCTGCCTGCAGCGGAGCGCGCGAACTTAACCACTCGGCCACGGGGCCAGCCCCTAATTGTTTCTCTTTTAAAAATAATCTATCTTTTCTCTCTGGGTGCTTTTTAGGCCTTTTTTCCAACTCTTTGATGTTCTGCAGTTTTAATCATTTGTCTAGGTTTAGATTTATTTTTTATTTTTCCTGCTAGGGATTTGTTGGTTTACACGTATCTGTGAATTGATTTCAGCAGTTTTGGAAAATTCTTAGCCGCCTTCTTTTCTTCTCTTTTTTTTATTTTTTAAAGATTTTATTTTTCCTTTTTCTCTCCAAAGCCCTCTGGTACATAGTTGTGTTGTATATATATATACATATTTTTAGTTGTGGGTCCTTCTAGTTGTGACATGTGAGACACTGCCTCAGCATGGCCTGAGAGCGGTGCTATGTCTGCACCCAGGATTCGAACTGGCGAAACCCTGGGCCGCCGAAGCAGCATGCACGAACTTAACCACTTGGCCACGGGCCTGGCCCCTTAGCATTCCTTTTTTGAAGACTACATCTGCCTATGCTTTCTCTTCTCCTTCTGTGACTCTGATTAAACATACATTAGTCCTTACTCTGTCTTTAATGTCTTTTAAACATCTCTTTCATTTTTCTGACTCTCTTTTTTTATGCTACATTCCAGATAATTTCCTTAACTCTGTCTTTCAGTTCACTGAATCTTTCCTTAGCCTTATCTAATTTGTTAAATATGCCCCACTGAGTTTTTTTATTTCAATTAAATATTTTTATTTCCAGATTTTTTTTTTCAAATCTGCTTGTTCTTTGTAGTTTCTTATTCTCTGAACATATTTGTGAGCTTGGCCTTTATATCTTTAAAATATATTAAACATGGTTATTTTAGAGACTATATGATGAAGAGGTTCTTTTAGGTGAGTTTCTGCTGTCATTGCTCATGTGCCTGAACTGTGTAATTTAAATTTTTTTCTGTAATCTGCTTATTCTCTGTGGGATTTCAGTAGTGGGAATTCTTGGAGACCTGGGATGAAAATGGGGAAAGTTATTTGAGTTTGCTTTTGTCCACAGCCAGGTGTGGGCAGTCTAAAATAATCACTCAGAATTAAAATATCTGTTTGAGGGTTTGCACATCACCCAGGTGATGTGAATTCAGGCTGTACACCTCTGTGAGGGCTAGTGTATAGTTTGTATTTTCAGTGCAATATTTTTTCTTTTCTAGTGAGCCTCAAGGGGTTTGACATAGTCAGTTTTCCAGCTGTCTTCTCAAGGGGCTGAGGGTTATTTCTGATTCACCCCTATACTTTGGTTGTAGCTCTGTGGGATCCCAGCTTTATGGCAGAGATCTTGGGCATTCTCTTATGTTGGCTGTACCAGTGAAGCCTTGGAACCAAAGCTCAAGTTCCTCAGGTAGCAAATGTTCTTTGGGTAAAGGCTGGCTATATTCCACATTTAGATCTCTAGTTTCCCATCTTTACTTAATCCCTGGCCAGAGGATTCCTTTTCAATTTACTAACTCATCAGTGCTTTCTAAAAAGATTTTTAAAATACTTTTTCCAGGATAATTAGTTGTTTCATTGGGAGGGTAGAACTAGGTACCTAGTCTGCCTGTCATGTTACTAGAGGAAATGCTGTGATTCCTTTGTTTCTTTATACTGTCAGACTGGAGTATTCTTTTAGCTCTGGGAGCAGTGTGACTGGGGCACCCATATCTAGGGTGAGCAATGTGACTGGGGCACCCGTATCTAGGGTGGCAAGGGCATGTAGGCTGCTCTTTCAAAGAGTAGCTCCTTTTCCATCCTACAGCCTAGTTTTATGGCATATGGTGTTATTGTGCTCACATTTTTAAATTTTTCCAAGAGGTGTTCAAGGTATAGACTACTTAGAAGTAGGTCTAATTGGGTGGGGAAGAAAGGTAAAGGGAGTGGGGAGGGAGGCCTGCAGCTGAAGTGATAGACGTCATTTCTTACTAAAAGGATATGAGCTAGAGATCTGGAAAAGAGTGCTCTTTAGTTTCAGCCACATTACATGACATATCTGGTGAACTCTGTGGGCCCATGGAATCCTTTCCATTAGTCAGGGTGCTCTGTGCTTTTGTTCCTGACTACTGCTGTTCTTAGAGCTGCTTAGTTTGCTTGTATGTCTCAGTTTCCTTTTTAGAAGGCAGATTGTCATATATTTAGGAATTTATTTACTATAATTGGAGTTTTCTGGCTTCTTTAGTTCCCTCTTCAGATATAAGACTCCCATCTTGAAGCTTATTTCAGAAAATGCCCGTGTGATCCCTTGCCCCAAGTGCCAACAGCAGATGCAGCAATTGACACGCTGCAGGGAATTTCCAACTGCTGGGCAGGTTTCTGAAATCCAGACACGTGCTGTTCACACTTTGGCTTCTGAAGCAAGGATCAGCAGTTGAAAGAGGGGAGGGGCTGGCAGGAGGCTGGAGAGAGAAAGATCTTGTAATGCCTGCCCAGGGCTTAAGGCTGTGTCAGCTTTCTTCATCCCTTCTCCAGCTGGCGTTTGCAGGGTAGACTAAATCACTGTAGAGCGGTTATGAGCCAAACTCACTGGGGGCTTCTTTGAGGCACACCTGTGATGTCATCCTGTTATCACTGCGTGTTCCGCATAACCTCTTTTCACCTCTCCCATGAGAGAGGGTGATGCCCAGAACTCATGACAGGGCAATGAGCAGAGAGAAATGTTTGGTAATCATTGTTTCAAGATGCCTGCTAAGGACACAGTTACAGGCCATTGACAACATTCTTCAAGATTCCACATTGGAAGACAAAAATCTCTTTGCAAACATGACCTGAATACCCCTTGTGAATAAAACTTCTTTTTAAACATTAAGAGAAAGACAATCTAGAAAGACTTGAACCTCCTACTCTTATTCCCCTGTCTCCCTCCCTCCAAATGCAGACGCGCACACACACACACACACACACACTCCACTCTGTACGGCAGGGATTCTTTTAAAAACATCGGATCATGACACTCCATTCAGAATCTTCCACTGGCTTTCCATTTCACTGAGTAAAAGCCATAGTCTTTACAAGGCCTTCCTGTGTAGAACTCCTCCTCCTCCTCCCTACCTCCTACATTGGCTTTCTGACTTCATTCACGACTGTTCTTCCCCCGGCATACTTACTCTGCTTCAGCCACACTAGCCTTCTTGCTCCCACCTTTGGGCCTTTGCATTAGCAGTCTTCTCTACTTGGAATTCTGTACCTCCAGCTATCTGCATGGCAGATACCTCACCTCCTATAAGTCTGCTTAAATGTTACCTCCCTGAGGCCCACCCTGACCATTCTATCAACACTACTACACTCCCACCCTGTACTCCTCAACTCCCCTCTCCTGCTCTGCTTGCTTTTTCATAACACTTTCTAAATACTAGATAACTTTCTTATTTTTTGTGCTTTTTTTTTTAATTATTATTTAATTTTCTCCTACTGCTCCTCTGAAAGAATGTAAGCTCCCTGCAGATAGGGATTCTTGACTTGTTTTACTCACTCATGTATTGTGAGCATCTACAACAGTGCCTAGTGTGCTGTAAGTTTTCAGCTGAGTTCAAGTCAAGAATAAAGTTTGTCAGCAAGTCAGTCTGGGCAATGAAGATTGAATGGTAAAGCCAGGAGCATCTGTTATCTTGGTCGTTGCTCATAATCTTACTGTCTTTACTTGGTTTTTGTTCAGGTGACATTTCTGAAAATATAATTTCCAAATGTGTGTTTTGTATCCTGACATTAAATTAAAATACATTAAATGTGCGTTGGTATTTACTGTTAATCCTAGAGTCAGTGTCTTTGGGATCTGGAAAGCAAAATTTCTTTGAGAACAGCAGAAGTCCTGTCCTTTCTGGTCTCTTAAATCTTTCGTTTATTCTCTGTCTTTTGTTCCTGACCATGACTATTCTTTTATTTCTCCTTTTCTATTCATTACTGTATTTTTACTCTCACCTTACTGGAGCAACTCTGTCCTGTTTACGTAAACTAAATAATTTCTTTTTAAAGATTTAACATTTTGGATTTTTTTGAAAGTATTAAAAAAATAAGAAAAAAGGTGGAAACCATGTATAAAGCAACTTCCCAGCAATGACATTCCTTCCTATCTATATGTATGAATATTCAAGGTTTTTTTATACAGTTAAAAGGATACTGAATATAAAATGTTTGATTCTGTTGTTCGTTTATTATAAGTATTCAATTATAAAATTCTTTGTTAGCATGTTTAATGGCTGAATAATGTTCTCATATAAAAATGTTAACATTCATTTAATCATTGCCCTGTTTTCAGACACTTTTTTGCACTTTTCCAGTATTATAAATAATGCTGTAATTAACATTTTTGTACATAAAACCTTTGCATTTCATATAGTTTTATTAGAATGTATTTTTAGAAGCTCAGTTTTTAGATTAAAGGGTTTGAAGTGTTTTAGTGCTTCTGATACATAATACTGGATTACTTTCTTAAGAAGTTGTGCCAGCTTACACTCTCAGCAGTGTTTGAGAATGCCCAGCTACCACTTCTTGCTAGCACTGAGTATTTTTAATGTTTTATAGTCCTTGGCACAATGTAGGTGTCATATATTTGTTCAATAAATGGTAGAAGAAAATCTTTTTTTAAAATAGATTTTATTTTTTAGGCAGGTTTTAGGTTCACAGCAAAATTGAGTGGACAATACAGAGAGTTCCAGTGTATCTCCTGCCCCCAAACATGTACAGCCTCCCTCACTATCAACATCTGGAACCAGATTGGTACATTTGTTACAAGTGATGAACTTATATTGACACATCATCACCTAGAGTCCATAGTTTACATTAAGGTTCACTTTTGGTGTTGCACATTCTATGGGTTTCGACAAAAGTATAATGACATGTATCCAACATTATAGTATCACACAGAATAGTTTTGTGTCCCTCCAAAAGCCTCTGTGCTCTGCCTATTCATTCCTCCCTCCCCCTAACCCCTGGTAACCCCTGATCTTTTTACTGTCTTTGTAATTTTACCTTTTCCAGAAGGTCATATAGTTGAAATCATACAGTATGTAGCCTGTTCAGATTGGCTTCTTTTACTTAGTAGTATACACTTAAGGTTTTTCTATGCCTTTTCATGGCATGATAGCTTGTTTCTTTTTAGCACTGACTAATATTCCATTTGTCTGAATATACTACAGCTTATTTACCATTACCTATTGAAAGACATCTTGGTTGCTTCTGAGTTTTGGCAATTATGAATAAAGCTGCTATAAACATCTGTGTGCAGGTTTTTGTGTGGACATAAGTTTTCAACTCATTTCAGTAAATACCGAGGAGTGTGATTGCTAGATCATATGGTGAGAGTATGTTTAGTTTTGTAAGAAACTGTCTTCCAACCTATTTTGATTTAAATTGCATTTCTTTGATTATTAGTGAGAATGGACATTTTTTCCTAAGTTTTAACTACTTTTAGTTCTATGTAGTCTTGTTCTCTGCTCATTTTTCTATTCCAGCCTAGTATCTTTTGTATCAATTTATTTGAGCGTTATAGATAGTAAATATAGTTAGTTGTTTCTATATTCCTTGGTAATTTTCTTATTTGTATTTGATTTTAATTATGGGTTTTTTATTTGTTTTTTGTGAGGAAGATTTGCCCTGAGCTAACATCCACTGCCAATCCTCCTGTTTTTTTTTTTTTTTTTTTGCTTGAGGAAGATCAGCTCTGAGCTAACATCTGTGCCGGTCTTCCTCTATTTTGTGTGTGGGATGCCTCCACAGCATGGCTGATGAGTGGAATAGGTCCATGCTCAGGATCCAAACCTGCGAACCCTGGGCTGCCAAAGAGGAGCACATGGGACTTTAACCACTCAACCACGGGGCCAGCCCCTGTTTATGGTTTTTTAATGTACAAAAATTTAAAAATTTTATATAGTTAAAAATGTACTTTTTTGTTTGTAATTTATTCCATTGCTCTTAATCTTAAAAAGGTCTTTCCACTAAAGAAGGTTAACTCTGCAAATAGTTTTTTCATTTCCATCAGCTGGAGGGAATTCTAATAACCATTTGTTAGGTAGTTTCATTCAGTTGCTAAGAGATGTGAGGAATCCTACGCTCTTAGTTTAATAATACAACAACGTGTTGTGAGAGTAGATCTTTTGTTTCAGATATAAACATTCCCAACCAGCAAATCAGCCCATTTTTATACATTACTTTGAGTGAGGTAAGGGAGTCATCATGGACTGCACTGTCAGGGTCAGACCTTTCACTTCACCTCACCTCACTGCAGGTGAAAACTTGTTAGCTCTGCATAGCTCAAGCTTGGTGAGTAGTCATGTTGTCTTGTCATTTCAGGGAGGAAAGAATATGGTTGCCCTTTGTGACTTCCCTGCTTTTCACTAATGAATGAATCTTCGGTGCATAACAGAATGTTACTGAGGAAGTACATATTTATTTTGGAGTAAAAGCTCTTGGAGTAAACCATCTATTGATGATTTACTGAACAGCAAGAGAGTATGGCTGTGCTAGCCATCAGTACACGGGACCGTACTCAGCCAGTGACGTTTGGATACAGATGTTTCCCATATCTCTGATGGCCCTTTTCATTGGTTAGTCTTGGCTTTGGAAGCACTGCGGAAGGTATACTGAGGGCAGCATTTCTACTGAGTGAGTCATTGCACCTGACTGTCTTGGGCTTGGGGATGTGCAGGAGGAGGGTAGAGGATAATGAGATCTTTTTGAAATTTCCTTGCTTTAGGGAACTCAGAGAGAGAGGTATAGGGATGGAACGGACGTATTTTACCCAGTATGGTGAGTCAGGTCGTGGCATTTCTGTTTTCAGGTGATTGACTGTTGGGGGTGTCAGCTGCCAAAAATGTGATTTCTCCTTCCTCTTATGGCCATGTGGTCTCATGGTTATGAACGTTGCAATTGATCACATTTCTGTAAAATAATGCATATTATACATACATTCATAAAAAAGACTGATGGATATACATCAAAACTTAAGCATGATTCTCTAGGATGGTGGAATTATGGGTGTTCTTAATTTTCTTCTTGTGTTGTCTCTGCATTTTTGTAGTTTTCTGTAATGAACACGATATCTTTGTAATGAGAAACGTATTTTTAGAAATTGTAATGACAAAAAATATGAAGTTAGATAAAACTAGATTCTAATTCTGATTGCTATTTGCTGTATCATGCAAATTACTTAACCACTTCTAAATTTGTTTCTACATCTGTATTAGATGCATCTTGTGCATAGAAGACTATGCTGGGTCCACGCCCAGGATCTGAACCTGCGAAACCCCGGGCTGCCAAAGTGGAGCTCATGAGCTTAACCACTTGGCCTTGGGGCCAGCCCTCCTCTCTTGAATTTCAAACAAAGCAACTTTGGTTTTGAGGGTTTACCAACTGTTTTGTTTTCTTTTGGCATTGCTGATTCTTCTAACTCTTGTCTTTCGTTCAAGAAGAACCAACAACCTGATAGACCAACTAGAGAATATTCAGCTATTCTAGTAAATGCAGTTGTTTTAGCTTCATAAAATGGTTAGATCCTTCAACTAGAGTTTGTACTCCATGAGGACAAGAGATGTGATATTTTATCAAATCCCTAACACTGTTCAAGGCTGACTTCAAAATTAGGTACTTAATGATTGATTGATTGACTTATCAGGGTCTGGGCTTATATTAAAATGAGTTTAGGCATATAAGAAATTAACAAACTGTTAATTTAAAAAAATTATTGTCTGTCTTTTGGCTAAGTAACTATGCCTGCTAAAATCTTAGTGTTTA
Source organism: Equus asinus (assembly GCF_041296235.1). Lineage (NCBI taxonomy): Eukaryota > Metazoa > Chordata > Mammalia > Perissodactyla > Equidae > Equus > Equus asinus. The sequence goes on from NC_091802.1 coordinate 16,564,590, forward strand.
AAAACTTTTAAGACTGCCTTATGCAAGCTCCATGATGATAAAGCCATCAGAACCCCTTTGAGATGGTAGTGCTACAGTAGACTGCTTTGAGAAACCAGGATTGAAATCTTAGACACTCTTTTCCCCCTTTTTTCTTAGCCTTTAACTGTGGGGACCTTGCTTTCCCTCTGAAGATAATAGGAAGCCAAATTTATAAAGAAAGTCCTATTAATTACCTAATGCTCTCTAGCCCATGGATGCTCCTTTCCAAGGGAAACTGAAGCAGCTCATTCAGCCATTGTGGTCCCTGCTGTCAGGGTTTATCCTTGCTTTGAGGCCCTTAAAGGCAACAAGAGTCCTGTTGGGAAGTGGTGGAAAGGCCTCCACATATGTGTGCTATTTCTTTAAAAGAAAGTCTAGCGGAAGTGATGCTGTAGGGAACATCTGCACTTGGGGCTGAGTGGAGAGAGTGAGATGCGCTGCAGCTGGTGTAAGGCCCTGGCAGGCTGAGGCGCTGCTGTCTATTGGGGTTTACTTCTGTCTACATTGAAACATGGCTTAGGAGGGGGTTGGTGGCCTGCTGCCAGCCTCAGTTAGCTTGCCCTCCTCTTTCCTCTTTCCTCCTCACCGCCCCCCCCCCCCCCAGCTCCCCTCCCTCATGCTTTAAAGTCACATTTCCAGGCCAGACGTAGAATTAATCTCTGGGCACTTCACATTGCTGGCAGCTGAAAGCAGGATGTGGGATCTTTTTTTTTTTTTCTCTTTCTCTCTCTCTGCGTCTTGGCTGACTTTTTTACCTCTCGAAGAATTTGGAAGGCCGTGAGATCCCCCCCCTCCCCAGTACTGTGGAGTTTTTCAGCACGCTGATCACCCTGCTGCGGCTTCACCCTAATAGACTTCATATGTTGATGCAGTTGACATCAGTATCAAACTATTTTACATGTGATCTGGTGTATTTCCTGAGGAAATCTGCAAGATATTTATTAAGAACTAATAAAATAAACCTCTCCATGAGTTTTTAGGTAGTTTTCAATTTTTCATGTCTCTCTCGTTTCCTCTTATCAATGAGTTGCTATTTTCTCTCTCTACTCTGACCATCGCAAAAGGAAACAAAAATAAATGTTTTAAACTGTTCCTGAAGGGACAGAGAGAATAGTTCTGCCATGATGTATCAGCCGGGGCTGTATTTTTAGTGCAGCATTGTAGAAACTAAAAATATCCTGTTATAGTGGATCCTTTTTATAGGTCTGTGTGTGTATGTGTGTGTTTATAATGTTGTACGCGCAAGTGCCTTTGTGCATCGGCAGCCGCTCTTCCCATTACAGCTGGACTCCATTAGTCCTTGAAAATTAATGTAATCCCAGTTAAGAAAAAAATTAATTACTCTACCAGAGCTGCATTTTATCCAAAGCTAGTGTTAGCTCCCTAGCTGGCAGCTTAGTTTGAGAGGCTCCAGGGGCCCGTGGAGTTGTGGCTTTGGTATCACAGCATTTGCTGCTGTGCTTTTCCCGTTGAGAGCATTCTTGAGTTCTTTAGGGTTAGACATGTGGCATGCAGAGAGGAACTGCAGACCCCTCTGCCTCAGCGAAATGCCATGTTCTGATCTGGTCATCCCCAAAAGGAGTGTCTGCCACAGGTTTAACTCACCTGTCGTAGCAGGTTTTCTTATCAGGATTCTTTAAAAAAGAGATTCTTTGGCAATGGTTGATTTTTAGTATTCTCTGGAGGAGAAATACTGTTTATCAAAGTCCAAGAGATGCATGGGATTTGCCCAGGAGGGTTCTTCGTGGACAATTAAGAATGACAGTCACGTTTTGTCCTTACTTTTTGTCTAAAGTTGGACTAGTTTGTTTAATACACTAGTATATTAACTTTTATTATAAATGAGTGTGTCAGAGTTGACTGCTGGTTTCTAGTCAGGCTTCTCAGCACCAGCCCTGGATTAGGGGCTGACTGGCTCAGCATGTGAGTAACGTTTCCAGCTTTGTAATCAGTGTTCTGGGATGAGGTGCAGGGCACAGCCCAGAAGTTATTGCAGTCTGCCTCGCCTTCATGATACAGCTCTTGTGCAATTGCCTGCATTTGTTGTTGTTTTGTTTGTTTTTCCTCTTTGGGGGCCTGGATTGGGGTGGAAGGACAGAGTGGGATAGGTGGGAAGGATGGTTGTTTGTTTCCTTACTGGTCAGACTCTCCAGGCGCTCTGCTGAGAGTCCGGCCAGGATCCATCTGTCTTGGACTGCAGTTCTCTTTTTCTGCTGAGCTGGGGCGTGGGCAGCATAGGCCTGTGTAACTCGTGACAGGCCTCCCAAAATGCCATGATGGCATGGATCCTCATGGTGTAATCAGAACAAAAACAAAGTTAGTGCCCTTTGGTTTCTTTTTGGCATGGGCTCTGAGGCTCGTGTGTGGACTTCATCTTCTTTCCTGCTGGTGACTCTAAGTCCTCCCCCAATCCTCTCTCTGTCATCCCTTAGCTGACAACTGGTCGAGCCCTCGGCTTCTTGTACTTGATCCCCAGGCAGTGTAGTTCAGTAAAAGTAGTAATTAGGTTTTTTACAAATTTATTTTATTGGTGAAGAGAGTTGGTAGGTAATGGGCTGTAATTCTAACACAGCCAGTTTGGAGATTAATAAAAAATTTAAAAAGAGCAGTTTTTAACAGAGGCAGTGGGCCTGTTATTTCGACTTTTCAGCTGAGCCGAAATCAGAGCAGCGTGGGACCGAAGGCGGACTGTGCTGCTGGGAGGATGCAGAGCCACGTTCCTTGTTGTTACAGTCTGTGCAGTGCCCGTCCTTGAGGGTGTTTTACGCTGGCATTGGAAAAAAGGAAACCTTGTTTTCCAAGAACTCTGCTCTCTCTCAGCTTGATAAGCATTTAAAAATAAAAGCTGCACAATTGAAATTGGCAGTGCATCCTCATTCTTTTGTCTCTCTGTTTATTTTTTTCCCTCATCCCTCAACATGTGTGCTACAGCCCATGGTTATTACACCCTCAAAAATGATGGCCTGGAACTCAGCAAACTTGCACCAAGGTCTGCCCGCCCTCCACTCGGCTGTTTGAAGCTGGCTGAGGCATCAGGGCCTAGCACTGAGAGGCCTGGTGGATCAGCCTCAGCAACTCCATCTGTGGCACATTTCCCTTTTCCCCTGAAGCCGCTGCCTGGAATTTTTAGCTCCTCCAGAATCCTGATTGTCAGCTCAATCTTTCTTGTTAGTTTTTGCAGTTAACTTAATTGATTTGTTTACCTCTCCACTGGAGGAGCTCAAAAAGAAAGTGCTTTGACACTAATCAGGTGCAGTCTTGCCTTTTTAAAATGATTCTTCTGAGCTAAAGTTTTATAATACTGACCCAGGAAGAAGAAAATCTGCTATGGCTTTGGCTAGGGTGACAGTAAGTCCTGGTTTGCCCAGGGATAGACCCTGTTTTTAAATTATTAATAGCATACCCTTCCCAAGTATCCCAGTTTAGGAGGTAAGTTTTAGCATCACCCTAGCTCAGATGACTTTAGTAAAAAAAAAAAAAAAAAATGAAAGAAAGAAAGAAACCCACTCACTACAAACTGTTAATTCTTTGTCTAGAAATGTAATGGCTTTCTAAGTCAGCGCCAAACCCTTCCCTAAGCATTGCATGCAGATTCCACTGGAGTCATGCACATGTGACCTCAGAAAGAATTGCTATATCTCTGGCTCTGTGAGTGAGGACTGGCCTTCCTGCTTGAGTAGGTCCTGGTAAAGCCAACTTTGAAACACCATGTCACTTGTTTTAGCATTTCTGGTTATCATTGCCTAGTTGGTTGAGTCAGAACCTGGAGTCAGTTTTCGGTGGGGTGTGGTTTCAGGTTTGTAGACTTCCCGGTTGATGCCTTTGAAGGGTTGGTGCCTGATGTAACTGAATAGGGTGTTACTTCAGGTTAGTAGTCCTTGTTTTTGCTTGGCTGGTTGGGCTGAACCTGGTATTACTGTTTCCCAAAGAATATTTTTGGTTTGAAAACTGAAGGTCAGCAGTTCGCAAGTGCTGAACTTAAAGCCAACTCTGCGGTTTGTCTTGTGCCACTGGGCCAGCAGCACTGCAGCCTGATCGATTGATCTACACCAATATGAGACCACGAACAGCAACTGCCAGACAAAACTCCATCTCACCCCATTTCCCTGTCCAACCTGTCTCTCTGCCCAGATCCCCTTTCTTTTTCCTTGTATGTCTGTCTCACTCTTGGTTATGTATTTCAGTTTTTTGGGTCTATCTTTTTCCATCTCCCTGTCTCTTTCCATAACAGTTTTTAATAATGTTTTAGTTAGTTCCAGCCTTTTCCCTGAATGGATCCCATTGGAAAATGCATTTGAAAGGAAACAGTTATACACTTCCCTTCCTTTGAAACTCTGTTGGCACCTTTTCCACTGCAGTAAACCATACAACATGTATTTTCAAAGTTTCCAAACACAGACGTGCTGGCGTTAAATTTATGAAAAAATATTTTATTCAGCTGTATAGTGACTGTGACTTTCGGAGATGCTGATCAGATTTGAAATTAGTGCTGACTTTTGGAACTCCAACAGGTTTTCAGATCTCTGCAGGAAATACAGCCACACTGGCTCTTGGGGAGTCTGCAGTGCTTTGTGCTTTGGCTTTTGATTGCAGGTTGGGCAGGAGGAATTGGGGCAAGAGATGTAGATGTGGGGATCCCCCAGCCGCACCCACAGGAAAACAGAGGAAGTCAGTGAGTCATTGAAGAATATCACATAGCTGCATTGGGCATAGGAGCAGAAGGTAAATTCCTTCTATTCACAGAAGGTAAATTCTTTCTGTTTACTCCAGCAAGGATTGGAAGTCAAATAACACCTGTTTGTGTGGTATGTTATTTACTTCAGGGTGCCATGGCTAAGAAGAGTGTGTTTGTATTCAAAACAATGACGATGTTGCTAAAGTATATAAGTTATTATCTCACTTCTCCCTTTTTCTTCCTACAGTCTGACACACACACACAAAAATACTTATGTTAGAATCATTTCTGTCCGTTTGAGTGTCTGTGGGTTTGACTGAGGTTTAATTTAGTCCATAAGAACAGTGATCCTTCTCAAGGATCCCAGCTGTTTATTCAGAAGATCCCTGGGAATGCTTTTGAAAGAAGCCTTTTAGAAGGGGGTTCCTTCCAAATTGCTCAAGCAGCTGAACTCTGTCTTGGCTTCCTTAGGTTTATGTCCTTCACCATTTCAGCTTTTCTCTGCTTACCAGCCTAGCATTGGGTCTGCTTCAGGCGTTCTGATAGATTCTGTATCTGCCATCATAGAACAGAAGCTGCTGAAGACAACCCAACAAAAGCTGAGCATCCTGCAGGCCATATGTCCTACTCATTCAGTTAACAGGGCTTTATTAAGTATTCATTGTGTGTCTCATTCTTCTTAGCTTTTTTGGTAGCGTTTACCTTTGTTGACTGCAGACTTTTCAGAAATGCTTCCAGTGATCATAACTCTATATTCTCACTGCTCCCCTCTTCTTCTCCTGTTTCTTGGGTCTTCCCTTTCTCATCCAGTGTCCTAAATATCACCTCTTACTAAAGATATCACCTTGGCCTTCCTCTCTTCAGTCTTTCGCCATTGGTGTATTGTAAAATCTCATGGTTTTAACTGTCACCTCTCTGTGGATCACTCTCAAATCTCTTTCGTGCCCAGATCTTTTTCCTGAGCTTTAGTTCACACTTCTAACTTGTTGTTGGATATTTTCACCTGGAATCTCAAGCTTGTTAAAGATTGACTCCTCCTGTTTCTCAAGTCAGGTTCCCCAGGAAGCAAACTCTTTTTTTTGTTTGTTTTTTTGCTGAGGAAGATCTAGCCCTGAGCTAACATCTGTTCCAGTCTCCCTCTACTTTTTTACATGTGGGTTGCTACCACAGCATGGCTGATGAGTGGTGTAGGTCTCTGCACAGGAATCCAGGCCACTGAAGCAGAGGCCACTGACCTTAACCACTACGCCATGGGGCAGCCCCAGCAAACTCTTAAGATGGAGATTCAAACCCCCACTAAGGAAGTTGGTTGGGGAATGCTGTCAGGGTCGGCACCTGAGAGGATGGGAAGGAAGCAGGATGGGGCAGAGGGAGATGTTATCTACACTGCAGCTGTAACAGAGGCCTTAGCCAGTCCTACAAGGAGCCCTACAGCTGGGCTACACCTTCAGAGTAGCCCCAAATTGGGCCAAAGGGGCTGTATCTTTATACTCTTTCCTGCCCTCCATCAACCAGTGAATGGATGTGTTACCCCCAGTAGGCGAGAGTGACACTGGGGAGATGCTTTTCTTCACCTGAGAGCGAGTCTAGGAGAGGGATAAGCCGAGATCTGCGGCTGTCAACATTCTCAGCAGTTGGGAGATCGAGCGCTTTAGTCCCAGAGGGGATCTGGGCAATGCACCAAATGATCTACTGCCCCACCAGAACTGTTCCTCCTGTGTACACCGTTTCTGTTATTGGTACCAGTGTCTTCAGTATACTTAGGCTGTCTCAGCCTCACTGTTTCTATTTTTAAATTGAGGTATAATTTACATCAAACAATAATGCACAGATTTTAAATGTTCAGTTTGATGAGTTTTGACAGATGCCAACCTCACTTTTTATTCTTTTTTTTTCTTTACCCTGTGTGTTAGGAGTGTTTGAAAATATCAAGAGCCATCTTGAAATAGCTTAAACAAGAAAGGAAATGTGTTGCAAGGAACTTGAAGACGAGGATATAGCGAGGCTTGTAGAAGGGATTGGAACCAGGAAAGCCTTTTTTTGCTCCTCTGCTTTTTCTGCATATTATTTGCATGTCTGCCCCATCCCCTTCCTGGCACATAGTAAAGGTTCAGTATCTTTAATTATTATATCACTTCTGTATACATATATTTTTACAACTAGAATTATCTCACCCTTTTTAATGGCTGGCTGTTCCATTGTCTGTCTTGTAATTTATTTAAGTAGTTCTTTATTCATGAACATTTAGGTTGTTTGCAGGCTTTTCCTGTCCAAACTATGTAGCAGTGAATTTCCTCATTGTTACATTTCACACATTATTTTTACCTCTGAAGTTATTTTTCATTTTTTTCTTTGACTTATAGTTACCTGCATGCACAAATCCTATTAGTCTTCAGCTCCTTGAGGGTCCAAATCTTTGAAAGCTAAATGCCTACCACAGGGCCTTGCATGTAGTAGCTGCTTAGTAGATGCTGACTGTGCGAATAAGGAAATGAATTGATCCGGCACTAAGTGAAGTACTACCCAGAACAGATCAACTCTGATTACCAGGCACCGTGGTAAGTGCTTGGGATTTACTGGAGTTTGCAGTATAGACCCTGGCCTAGTGTAATTTCCAGCCTAGTGGGGGAAGCTTGATGGATTGTAAGTCTTATACTAGGGCAGCTTTGAGCCACATGCCTGCTGTGTGTCATGGATAGAAATGCTTCCAGTCTAGAGGAAGGAGGCCCATCGGGCACACAGTACAGGTGTGATATGTGTTGGGTGTTAGAGGAGGGCTTAGACAGTGGAGAGGAAAGAAGTGGCTTTGGAAAGTGGGGGTGGAGAATGTCCATTCGGGCACAGAGGCAAGTTTGCTATTTCTTCTTGGCTGTTGTCATTCACTGTCTTTTGGTGTGAGCCCTTTTTAAGAAGCAAGGCAGTGCTTTATAAATAAATCTGTTAGGTCTTTTGAACCAGGCGGAAGCAGGTCAGTTCTGTCCTCCAAATGGAGGAAATCTCACCAAGAAAATGAAGTTGAACTGGTGCTTAAAAACTGTCTATTTGGCAGGGGGTGGTAATCCTAGAATTATAGAGCTTTGTTCTCTGTACCACGTTCAAATATAAATTTAGCTTTTTAATCTCTTTGCTGTACAGCATCCTGTTGTACTTTTTGTTTTAGAAATATCCCCAAAATATATGTAAATTGAATTTTACAGTTTAGACCATTTCTCTTTCGTAGCCATATGTGTATGTTTATATATGTATATATTTAATAGCATATATCTTTTAATATATCATTTGGTCTTTTTAAGACAAGAATCTTTTATAGTGTATATCACTTTCTCATTTATCTGGGTCTTTTTCTTTAAGGTTTTAGGATATTTTAGTCTTTGCTCATCACCTGTGCGTAGCACTTGCACTTGGATTTCTCTGACCCTTAGTCTCTTTCTGTCCCATACTGAGTTTTGGGTAAACAAATGCATCAGACATCAGGGATCTCTCTGCTTAAAGAAACCCTTTATGGATCCTTTTAAATAGGAATTATGATTTCCTAATTTAGTATTATTTTAACTTAGTTTTAAAGATTTTCTTAAAGCAAATTGATATACCTATCAATGCTATATAAAATATTGCTGTATCTATGTTTTTGGAAAAACATTCTTAGATTACAATACATATGTATTTTGTCTTACCATACAGATTACTTTAGGATAATATTTCTTAGGTATCTCTTAGCAGTATGTAGTGTAAGACCATGTGTTATAACGACCTTCTCAAGATTATTGTTCATTTTTTTCACACAGTATCCCTTGCATAGCGTCCGTATTAAAAAAAATTATTTTAGAGCTCAGTGCTGAGAGAAGATTTGTTTTTCCTGAGAAACTGATATACTTATTCCTTTCCAATAATGACAACGATACAGTTGTTGATGTTTCCTTTTTTTGCTTTGACTGCCAGGAAAATCAGAGGCAAATTTTAAGTTTATTCATGGCAGACCATTAACCCACATAATTGACACATCTGTATTTTCCTTTTTCGTGGTCCTGATTTTCTACATCTACTTTAATGTTATTTCATTAGGTGATTTTGCCTTAAGTTGTCACAAATCTTTTGTGGAATAGATGATAAAAGAATAAATATAAACAAAAAAATTTAAATCTGGTTTAAAACAATGCATATAAGTTTCAGTAAGTAGGGTCCGGCCCCGTGGCCGAGTGGTTAAGTTTGTGCGCTCCACTTGGGCAGCCCAGGGTTTCACGGGTTCGAATCCTGGGCACGGATATGGTGCTGCTCATCAGGCCATGCTGAGACGGTGTCCCACCTGCCACAACTAGAAGGACCGACAACTAAAAATATACAACTATGTACCAGGGGGCTTTGGGAGAAAAAGGAAAAATAAAATCTTAAAAAAAAAGTTTCAGTAAGTATTGTTGACAAATTGACCAATCAGCCAACTAACTATAAATTTGGAAGGGCTGTTATTAAAGGGGCTCCCCTTTCCAGAGCTGCTCAGTCAGGGATCTAGGTGATGCTCAGTGGGTTTCTAGTTATCTTCTTTGAGTGCTCCCTTTCTCACTTTCAGCTTTGGCATAATTGCTTTATTTAGCTATTATTCAGCTGACCTCTTTTCTACTTTAAGACTGTATGTTCCAGGGCCAGCCTGGTGGCGTAGCAGTTTGCACGCTTCGCTTCGGCGGCCTGGGGCTCACTGGTTCGGACCCTGGGTGCAGACATATGTACTGCTTATCAAGCCATGCTGTGGCAGGCACCCCACATATAAAGTAGAGGAAGATGGGCACAGATGTTAGTTCAGAGCCAGTCTTCCTCAGCAAAGAGGAGGATTGGTGGTGGATGTTAGCTCAGGGCTAATCTGACCCCCACCCTCCCCCCAAAAAACTACCTGTTCCACGGTGGGTGAGGTTAGATAAAGTTACTTACTGCATCTAGTTTGGGCATTGATCCTGAATTGTAAAGCTTGGAGAACTTTTTAGGGTGAGTTGCTGGAGCAGAGCCAGATGAACCTGCAGATCTGGATATTTCCGAGGAATCCACCCAAGATTTATGTCTTATCTTTGGCCTCATTTTTGAGTACTGACTCCTCAAGATTTGTTTGATGGCTCTGATCTTTGCATTCTAGAAGCATCTCAAGAGTCCAAGAGATCCTTCCTATCCTGGGTACCTCTCTGCCCTATCTATCTCAGAACTGTTTTATTTTTGGCATTGTTTGCAAACTCTGTCAAAATCTTTTAAAAATTCTTCAGGAAGCTATAAAATGAAAATAAATTGAGTTAATCTGTTAAAATGGAAGCTGAGCACTTCTCTGCCCCTCTGCCAGCCATGTCAAAGGCGTTTTCTTTGAATCAGGATGTCCGCAGGCATTATCTCTCGTTAACTTTTACTTTGGGACCAAAGTGCTCCTGAAGCTTCATACCAGCAAAGGCGGGTTTCAAGCTGTTTGTCTGAATCAGCTGCCAGATCTCTGCCCGCTCTATCGGAAGGGATGTAGCTCTATTAATTCCTTCTCACTATTACAGCAAAAGCTTCCTTCTAGGTTTACTAATGGGCATGCATCTTAGGAAGCCTCCCGCAGTTCTCTTCTCCACAACCTTAAATAACTTTTGACACTAGACACCCCAGATCTGCTGATGGAATTCTATAGGGACTTACCTGCCTGATGTAATTAAGAAGCAGCCACTCTTTTTAACTCCTCCTTTACTTCCCCTAAATATTGGAAGAGAGGCAAGCTTTCCAAAACTTCTGGCAAGCAACGTAGAAAGCAGAAACTGTCCTGCAAGATCTATTTGTAACTCTTCCAAATGAGATGCTAGAATGGCAGGCCCTCTTCTGCTGGGCCCCATTTCTGAGGGGCTTGGCTAGTGTCAGCATGCCATTCTGCTGGCGGTGGCTCTGCTTGCCCAAGAGGGAATATGTTTTTGAATAACCCTGGAATCAGGCAGGAGATTCTGAGTGGCAAAAATATCAATCCTGAAACACAACTAAGGTGGAAATGGCCAGAGTATATCTTGACTGGTGATTCCTTCCTTCCTTCCTTCCTCCCGCCCGTCCTCCCTCCATCCTACCCTCCCGCCTTCCCTCCCAGGAAATCTATAGGAGCACTCTTTGTAAAATTGCATAGGTATTTCCTGGAAAAAGCTAAGCATTCATTTAGAAGTGTTTTCATTTCTCCTTTTAGAGAATAGAAATGGTTTGCTATCTGTCTTGCCAAGATGTATTGATAGAGCCCCCAGGACATTTCTTGGCCCTAGAGCTCCATATAAAGGAGGAGAGAAAGCCAAGCTGTCTTTTGGAGAGGGCCTAGCACTTCTGGAGATCATTTTCTCACCTTCCAAAGGTAGCAATTGTGTTGTAGTGCTGTAAAGAGCTTTGGAATCAACCAGATCAAGGATTTGAATTCTCCACTCAGCCATTTATCAGCTGTGTGACCTTGATGAAGAATGTTAACTTATCCTCTCTGAGGCTTAGTTTCCTTGTCTGTGAAGTGAGAGTGTCACTGCCAGTTCGAAGTTTTTCTGAGTATCAAATTAGATGTGATATGTATTAGGCACCCAGTAGGTGTCCAGTTTTCTTTATCAAATCAGCCTCTAAGTTAGGAACTCTTAAAACCTGAAATGATGAGTCAGACTAATAGCCTTTCAAATGTCATTCCTTTACTTTTTAAAGTCCTCCATTTTAAAATCCCTTTAACAGTTTTTTTGAGATATAATTGATGTTTTTTAGTCTACACATATTTAAAGTGTACAATTTGATGAATTTTGACGTATGCATACATTTATGAACCCATCACCACAATCAAGATAGTGAACATATCCTTCACTCCTAAAAGTTTCCCTTTCCCCCTTTGTAATCCATTCTTCCCTCATTCTCCCTCACAATTCCCAGGTTAATAGACTGATCTGCTTTCTGGCTCTGTGCATTAGTTTGCATTTTCTAGAGTTCGACAGTATGTCTTCTCTCTCTCTCTTTCTTCCCTGTTTTGGCCTGTCTTCTTTACTCTACGTAACAGTTTTGGCGTTCGTCCGTGTTCTTGAGTGGTTCAGTGGTCCCTCTCCGCTGCTGGACAGTCTTCTGTTGTATGGACATACCACAATTTGTTTATCCATTCCCTTGTTGATGGACATTGGTTTTCTTCCAATTTTGGGTTGTTGTGAATAAAACTGCTACGAACATTCAAGTGTAAGTCTTTTTGTGGACATATGCTTTCATTTCTCTTAGGTAAATACCTAGGAGAGGTATAGCTGGGTCGTTTGGTAGATGTGTTTTTCAACGTTTTAAGAAACTTACCAACTGTTTTCCAGAGTGGTGGTATCATTTTGTATTCCCAAAGCAGTGTATGAGAAGAGTTCCAGTTACTCCATATCCTCACTAGCACTTGTTCTCTGTCTTACTGATTATAGCCATCCTAGTGGGTGTGGAGTTGTATTTGTGGTTTTGATTTCCTTAATGATTAATAATGTTGAGAATCTTATCATAAGTACATGTTGAATGTGTACTTATTTGCCACCCATATATCACCTTTACTCATTTTTTTGTTTGTCTTATTAATTTGAAAGACTTCTTTATGTATTCTAGATATGAGTCCTTTGTCATAAATGTTTTACAAATATTTTCTCCCAGTAAGAACATTTTCTCTGTGGCTTCTCTTTTCTTCTTCTTCTTTTTTTAAAGTTAACATTTTACTTGGAACTATTTTTTTTTTAAGATTTTTAAAAAAATTTTTCCTTTTCCTCCCAAAGCCCCCTGGTACGTAGATGTGTATTTTTAGTTGTGGGTCCTTCTGGTTGTGGCATGTGGGACGCCGCCTCAGCATGGCTTGATGAGCAGTGCCATGTCCGCGCCCAGGATTCGAACTGGTGAAACCCTGGGCCACTGAAGCAGAGCACGGGAACTTAACCACTCAGCCACGGGGCTGGCCCCTTCTTTTCATTTTTGTCTTTTGAAGAGCAAGTGTTTATTTTAATGAAGCCTATTTTTTTTTTTAGTTTGATCTTTACAGATGTATTGGCAGGGGCAGTTTAACATCTTATTGCAGCTAATGCTGCCAATTAAAAAAACAACTTGTTAATATCCATCTGATTAATAGTTCAAAGCAATGCAGCAGTGAAAATGCTTAAGCAGTTTCATTTATGAAGAAAACAGTGCTAAGCCTCATGTTTCAAGCAACTTTTTTCCCTGGCTGTCCTTGTTTAAAGAATGCACATACCATTGGTTTGAGATTTATACCTTTACTTATTTTTTGCGCAGCAAGAACATGTTTAAACAGCTCACTTAGCTTCTGCAATTCATTCTTCTTGTCATCTTTCTTCACTTTCTCATCACCTTCACTTTATGCTGCTTGACATGGATTTTCCTGATCCTATGAGTCATAGCCTTGATGATGAAGTTCTCTTGCTTTACTCCATATTCTTTAGACAGAAGTTCTGTCTTCAGTGAACTTTTCCCTTCTTTTTTCTTATTTTTCTTTTGGTTGCCCCTGGCAATTTCTTGCTCAGTCCAGATAAGGAGCCACACAGCTGGGCATCTTCAGTAGCTCAGGCCAGCCAGCACAAGATGGGAACAAGGGGCTGGAGCATCTTTGCAGAGTAATCAACTAATTGAGAAAATGTCCCCATAATGTCTAAGTAGCCCTTTTCTATGTAGAGGAGAAAAGTTTCTGGAATCCTATGTCAGATCTTTTTTGTTTTTGTTGGCTTGCTTTTATTTGTTTACTTACTTTAAACCTATTTTGAAATAATTATAGATTCACAAGAAGTTGTAAAATAATATACAGAGAGGTCCTCTGCACCCTTCATCCCTGCTTCCCTAATGTTAGCATTGTACATAACTTTAGTGCAATAACACCACCATGAAATTGATATCATACAACCACAGACCTTATTCAGATTTTTTCACCAGTTGTACGTGCACTTGTTTGTGTTTGTGTATAGTTTTGTGCAATTTTATGACACAGCTTCGTGTAACTACTACCACAATCAAGATTCAGAACTCTTCTGTCACTACAAAGCTCTCTTATGCTACCCCTTTAGAATCATCCCTGTCACCTTCCATCCCCATATCCTAAGCCCTGTTTTCCATCTCTATAGTTACATTGTTTCAAGACTATTATATAATTGAGATAGTATAGTATGTAACCTTTTGAAATTGGCTTTTTCACTCAGCATGATTCCCTGATCATCTATCCAAATTGTTGCGTGTATCAGTAGTTCTTTTTTTTTTTTTTTTTTTTTTTTGCTGAGGAGATTTGCCCTGAGCTAACACCTGTTACCAATCTTCCTCTATTTTCTATGTGAGCTGCTGTCACAGGACGGCTCCTGATAGACAAGTGGTGTAGGTCCATGCCCGGGAACCTAACCTGGGTCGCTGAAATGGAACGTGCTGAATTTAACCACTAGGCCACCGGTCCTGGCCTAGTAGTTCTTTTCTTTTTATAGCTGAATAGTATTCCATGGTATGGATGTTTCACAGTTTGTTTAACCGTTGATGCCTTAAAGGGCTTTTGGGTTGTTTTCAGTTTTAGGCTGTTATGAATAAAGCTGCTATGAACATCTGTGTACAGGTTTTTGTGCAAATAAAAATTTTCATTTCTCTGAGATAAATGCCCAACAATATAATTGCTGGGTCATATCGTAAGTGCATTTTTAGCCTTAGAAGAAACTGCCAAACTATTTTCCAGAATGGCTGTGCAATTTTACATTCCCATCAGCACTATATGTGTGATCCAACTTCTCTGCATCCTCACCAGCTTTTTGGTGTTAGTATTTTTTATTTTAGCCATTCTGATGGATGTTTAGTGATATCTTATTGTAGTTTTAATTTTAATTTCCCTAATGGCTAATGATAGTGAATGTCTTTTCATTGCTAATAGTTGATCTATATATCTTTTTGATGAAATGTCAATTCATATCTTTTGCCCATTTTCCAACTGGATTGTTTCTTGCTTTTGAGTTTTGAGAGTTCTTTATGTAGTCTAATACTAGTCCTTTGTATGATGTGTAGTTTGCAAATATATTTTCCCAGTCTATAATTTGCCTTTTCATCCTCTTACAAGAGTCTTGCAGAGCAAAAGTTTTCAGTTTTTATGGAGTCTAGTATATCAGTTTTCCTTTTATAGATGGTGCTTTTGTTATCAAATTTAAGAACTCTTTTCTACGTCTTAGATCCTAAAGATTTTCTTTTATTCCTAAAAGTTTTATAGTCTTACATTTTACATCTAAATCTTTGATCCATTTTCAGTTAATTTTTTTCTTCTTCTTCTTCTTCTTCCCAAAGCCCCTCAGTATGTAGTTGTATATTCTCGTTGTAGGTCCTTCTGGTTGTGCTATGTGGGATGCCACCTCAGCATGGCTTGATGAGCGGTGCCATGTCTGCACCCAGGATCCAAACTGGTGAAACCCTGGGCCACCAAAGCAGTGCGCGCAGACTTAACCACTCGGCCACGGGGCCAGCCCCCTTTTTTCCAGTTAATTTTTATATGAGGTGTGAGACTTAGGTCAAGGTTCATTTTTTTTTGCCTTTGGATGTCTAATTGTTCCAGCACCATTTGTTGAAAGGCTGTCCTTTCTCTTTTCGTTTTTTTGGTGAGGATGTTTGGCCCTGAGCTAACATCCATTGTCAACCTTCCTCCTTTTGCTTGAGGGAGATTGTCCCTGAGCTAACATCTGTGCCAGTCTTCCTCTGTTTTCTTTATGAGATGCCACCACAGCATGGCTTGATGAACAGTGTATAGGTCCGTGCCCAGGATCCAAACCTGTGAACCTCAGTCCATGGAAGCAGAGCATGCAAGCTTAACCACTACACCACTGTGCTGCCCCCCCCCTTCTTTCTTTGACTTAACATTGGGAAGAATGATTCCTCCCACTTTGTTCTTCTTTTTCAAAATTGTTTTAGCTAATCTAAGTCCTTTGCCTTTCCATAGAAACTTTAGAGTAAGCTTATCTTTGTCTATGAAAAACTTTGCTGAGGTTTTGGTAGTAATTGCGGTAAACCTATAGGTCTATGTGGGGAGAACTGACATCTCTACAATGTTGTCATCCAATCCATGAACATGGTCAGTCTCTCCAGTTATTTAGGTCTTCTTTGAATTCTTTCATCAGCATTTCGTAATTTTCAGTGTAGATATCCTATACATATTTTGTTAGATTTTATACTTCAGTATTTCATTTTCTTTGGCATTGTTGTAAATGGTATTGTGTTTTTAATTTTGGTTTCCACAAAGCTGATATCTCAGAGCTTTTTGTGCTGAACTGTGGTTGTACTCCTCAGAGGTTTTCATCTTCATAGCAAAGGAGAGAGGAACAGTTGGAGTTTGAAGCTTGAATCGCAGGCATTTGAAAACCAAGTGTGGAAACTGTGTGGGTACAAGAGCAGACAGACTTGAATTCCAGTCCCAGCTTTGACACTTACTGGCTTGGCAACCCTGGGCAAGTCATTTAACTTTTCTGAGCCTGTTTCCTCAACTCTCAGAAAGGGAGAATAATACCTCCTGTACAAATCTTTTGTAAAGCTTTGCCTTAATGTATATAAATGCTCTATGCCTAACATAGGTCTCGTATATCACAGTGGAATCATGTCGTTTATGGTTAGCATCCACAAATGACAGAGGCAAGTGTGCCTGCTGTTATGAGCAGCACACGTTTCTTGAACTCCTTCATGGTGCTAATTTTCAAGGATGTGAAGTCTTGATATAGCTCTTGTCCTCAAGGGGCTTAAATTTTGTTGGGGAAACATGTTAAATGTATAAAAATTCTGGGACAAGGTATCACTTGTTAAGTTCCAAATGTGTGGGGCAGACGGTGGGTGCATCGAAGAATTTTCTCTTCCTGGGTTTTGTTTGCCCTTTGTACCCTCTTTGGTGAGGTGGCTTCTGGATGTTGCTGATGAGAGAATGTGTGGGAGTGGGGAGGGGGTGTGTACAGATTTAGGGGAAGGGAGTCATGTGGGAATATGTAATTAATTTTTATACTTTCCCCAGTAAACCATCGACCCTTTTTATGATGTCATGAGGGATTCCTTAATTTTGCAGCTGCTTCCTGATTACGTCAGAGAGGAGCCTCTCACCCCACAGCCTGGAGCTGCACTCATACAAGAATTGGAAACAAATGAAGTGCTGAATATCTAATGGCTTCCACAGGGAGAGCCAGTTCAGACTTCCCAGGCCTCCTTATGCAAGGTCTTCCTCAAGTATTTCTGACCCCCTGAAGTGTCTTTGTTCTGGAAAGACTGGACTGGCCTAGAGCCAGGTGGGCGGGAGTCTGGGGACTCCTTGATGCATACCTTCCTCTCTCCAGGTGTTCTGCAATCCCAAATTTCTGCCCCTTTCCTGAATCTCGTTTGGTGGGTGTTATCCTTCTTGAGGTCTCAGGGTCCTCTCAAACCTGCCGAGATTATCAGTGCAGTTGCCTGACCTGTTCCAGTTCATCCCCTACATCATCTCCACTTTCTCTTGATTTTCTTTCTGTAGCATTTCTCACTTCTGTGCACTTCTTTCCAATCCCTCTTCCACTTCTCTTACAAGAAAAATATTACTTTTATTTGGCATTATAAAGTTTATGAAGTGTTCTGCATATACTTTCCCTTAATTCAAACAAGTTCATGCCCTCTTAGCTTCCCAACTGGTCTACCCTCCTGTTATCTTTTTCCAGCTACCTTAGTGTGTCTTAAATGCTTTAACTAGATTGTTTTTTTGTTTTTTTTTTAAAGATTTTATTTTTTCCTTTTTCTCCCCAAAGCCCCCCTGGTACATAGTTGTACATTCTTCGTCGTGGGTCCTTCCATTTGTGGCATATGGGACGCTGCCTCAGTGTGGTTTGATGAGCAGTGCCATGTCCGCGCCCAGGATTCGAACCAATGAAACACTGGGCCGCCTGCAGTGGAGCGCGCGAACTTAACCACTCGGCCACGGGGCCAGCCCCTTAACTAGATTGTTCTTTATGAAATAGTCCCCTCTGCTTCATTCAGAAACCTTTAGCAAGTACCTTCCTCTCTGCCTATCAAGTCAAGTCTGTGTTCCTCCTGTGGCATCACGGGTCCTGTGCTTTGTGGTCCCTGTTACACAGCAGGCCAAGTACAGTGCTTGGCATCTGGGAACATGCCTGATGTGTCTCTACCTGCATGCCTCCTTAATACGCACAGTCCCTCCTTCATCCTGCCGGTTCCATCTTTGTTTATCTTTTGTGGCCCTGCTCAGAAGTGCTCTCTTCCATGAAACCTCCTCTGGTATACACTAGCTGGAAATGATTTCCTTACCCTCTGGTGACAGAAAGCATCTTATTTCCATCTTCTTTATGGCATGAATTACATTGTCTTAAACAGTAGTTATTTGGGTATCTATATATTCTTCTTGTCTTCCTCATTAGATTATCACCTTCTCATGGACAGGATCCTATTTTCTTTTATATCCTCCACAATTGGGCACCCAAATAAATATTTTTGGAATTAATGACAGAATTCGCTTTGTTAAAAGGTTGAGATTTCCTTTGCCCCCACATTTACCCACTGAAAGAAGTCAGAGTTTTACAATCCTATAAAATCTAAAGGGAGCAGCAGGCATAACAGTAAGGGCCCTTAGCGTTACCTTCCACATTCCTCTGTCTTGTCTCGCTGTACCCTGTCCAGGTTTGCCTTCCACCCCGTC
Source organism: Equus asinus (assembly GCF_041296235.1). Classification (NCBI taxonomy): domain Eukaryota; kingdom Metazoa; phylum Chordata; class Mammalia; order Perissodactyla; family Equidae; genus Equus; species Equus asinus. Next base: position 16,582,919 of record NC_091802.1, read on the forward strand.
AGCCTGTGTTCTGCCATTGTGCACTAGTAATTTGCTTGGGTGTTTTGGTGCCTGATTCTTCTGACTCATTCATTCTACTCTTCAGGGAATAAAATGATGCCCTGATGGCATGAACATCTCTGCTTTTGCTCTGAGATTTTGTCTGGTTCCTGTATATGACTGCCTCCTCCACCTCCTCTTCAGCCAACGACTGCCATAGGGAACTCTGTGGCTCAAACGGCAGCAGTTGAAAGATGTGCTCACTGCCCACTTCCTGTAGACAAAGGAGGTTTTGGTGGGCTGCTCAGGAACTGTGCCAGCCCTGCGTCTGACTGGTGACTGACTCATGAGAAAAGCAGTCTTATGTCTGAAAGATAAGAGCCAACAAATCGCCTCCAGGTGGTGTTAGTTTGGAGGTGACTGACCATTCATTTCCTCTCTATGGGAAGGGTGGGGGGAGGAGGGGGTGGCAGCGCGGAGGGGAGGATCAGTGAATAAGTGGTCTTGCCTGCATTTTTCTCCAGCTATTATTGAAGCAGCCAAGCAAATATTTGATTCTCTCTGCTGGAGTGGCTAGTGGATCCCAAGGCCCTCTGAATCCCTTCTGCTGCTGTCAGGGTATCAGACTTATGTGTCATCCATCCTCTGTCTTCCCTTCATTACTCTTCTCATCCTCTTGCCAGAAAGCTGGCTGTGTGCACCAGGGGAACTCTGCTTGTTCCATTACTGCCAGACTTTTCTGTGACTAGCCAAGCCTCATCCCTACTGATACTGGTTTCCTCCAAATCTCTCCTGACCCAGGAGTTATCAGAAGTGATGGTTCTGAACCACTGTGCCTTGGCTAGTCCTAGAGGGTCCAGGCAGGTGGGCCTGTCTTTCCTCCCCTCCTCTTCCCTCTCTACCCCTCCTGCCTCCATCCCATTTCCTGCAGGAGGATGCTTTGCCATCCTGGAGCCGTCAAGCACAGCTTTGCTTTGGCAGCACCGTCGCACACACACTGGTGGGAGAGGGGACGTGTTTATCACTTTTCCTGGAGATTATCTGTTTAAGCACTTCTCTGACAGTTACAATAACAAGGGCAGTGTGTTGTGTTTCCCAGCAGAAGGACACTTGCTGTTGAAAGATGTATAGCACTAATTAGAAATACATAACATCCGGCCACATGGCAGCCTTCTCCCGGCCGCTCCATTTCCTGATTTCATACAACTTTGACGACAGTTGGTTTATGTTTTCCATGAATATGTTCTCAGAAAAATGAGAAAGTCTCCCTGTTACATAGGAGGGAGAAGAGTATTTCTGCCTGAGCAGGTATTTGGCAAGAGGAATAGTGGGAGCTGTGGTCACCTGCCCATTTGAAAGCATGTGGGAAAGGGCAGAACCAAGTTCAAACCTTAGGTGACTTTCTTGGTAAGAAGTATTTCCGTCTGACTTTCTTAGCCAAAACCATCCCCCTAAACCCTTGAGCAAAGCCTGCTTTTGGAAAGAAGGGGAAAGGCTGTTTCACACTGTTAATGAGTTCCTCAGCTCATGTCAGGCTCCTGCTACCTGACACAAAGCCAGAGGAACCCAGACAAACACCAAGGCAAACAATGCTTTTCCTTCCCCACCCCACATCACTTGTTGGCCTGGCCCAGCCCAACTCTAGGGATATATATGGCCTTTCATCAGACTAGGGCTGGTTTCCTAGGTCTAGTTCTTAAGTGGGTGGACTCTGGGAATCTGGATGCTGTTTTCCTACTTGTATAAGAGCGAATATTTCTCAAGGAGTAGCATCTTAAGGCTTGTAGCCCACAGAAGCCTAAGTGAGGCAAAGAGCATCTCCTGAAGATACCATATAACTTAACATATTTCTCACTGAAGGCCCTGGGTCCAAGTTGCCGTGATTATTTGGGTAAATAACTATTTATTTTTTTTCACCTGACTGAAGTGTCCTAAGGTTGCAGAGCCCCTGTTTTATTTGTAGCTGTGTTTTCCACAATAACCCAGCACAGGGTTGAGCACACTGTAGATGCTCAGTTTGTGCTTGTGGTACCATTGAGCCTTGGAGAAGGGCAGGCCTTCCAGAAAGTACTCCATATGAAGTGGTCAGTCACAGGGCTGACTGAAACCCAGGCATTCTGACCCACAGAGAGCTGTGATATCACTACCTGCTTGATCAGAGCAGAAAAGCTTACTGGTTTGTACCTCCCCATCAGTTGGACCAGGTGCCCAGCAGGGAGTGCTGTATCAGACCCTTCTTAAGGTGGGGTGGGGTAGGGGAGGTATAAAGGATTGAGATGACAAAACCACGGCCAAGAACAGAGCACTCATGAAGCTTCCTTTCAGCTGCTGCTCTGAGAAGTAGTTGAGCCCTTCCAGACCTACAGGAAAGAGGCTCCTATTATTGCTACCCTACATGGTCCCTAGATCTTATTGTAGGACACTTAAAAAGGAACCCACCTGGACTGCCCAGAGACTATAGGTGACATTGTTCTTAAGCAGTTCATTCTTCCCCTTGAGCCCTAGTCCCCACTTTAAACTCTGAGAGATAGTCTAGCCTGAGATTGCCGTTTGTATGAAATTAGAAATGGGCTTGGTGAAAGTAATCTCCATTTGTCCCATCATACCATTATTCAGGCTAATGAGAGTGTCTTATTATAGTCTTGGTCTTCTTGAAATACCTGTCTCTTGAAGCTAAGTCACCCCCCTTCATCCCTTTTAAGGGCCTTCTGTGTTCAGGTAACTTCTGCCTAAGATCCCCGGTTGATGAGGGGGACACTAAATGTGTACTCAGTGTGTCAGTTACCAGGATGTGGCCTCCACTTGTCCTCTCCAGCTTCATCTGTTCTGGACTTACTCCTCCATTCCAGAGTTGCTAATTAGAGGCAGGCTGCTGGCGGTGCTTGGCAGGGCCTGGGGCTGAGCTGGGGTGGTACAGACAGTGCTACTGCCGATACTAAGGGGTGGAGGGGAGAAGTTGGCAACTTTTCTTAGGATGGCTTATGTATATCCCCCTTCCCTACTTTCCATCCTCCCTGCTCTTCGTTCCTGGATGCCTATTTTCTGTCTCTCTAACAGAGATTTAGGGCCTTACCAGAAGAAGAATGAGAGTGGTGATCTGTTCTAATCCCATGGATTGTTACCACTTCCTTACTGCCTGCCACAGTTGACTTAGGAAGTTAGAGGGTGACATTTGGGACCAGTAGGCATCTGGAAGGATGGTGGGAAAGCCACAATAGAAGAATTGCTACATTGATGTTATTCCAATGTTGGGACCCTTCTGAGCAGCAGCCTGCTGCTTCTCACTCCCATGGCTTTCTAAAGTGCTTTAGGGCTGGCTTTGTAGACTCCAGTCATGTTTGCTCCGGTGGCAAAGACGGTTAGGAATAACTGTGGTTGTGTAGCATCTCCTGGAATAAAGACTTCAATTAGGCCTCATTGACAAGACTACTGTTAATGAGGAGAGAGGGCTCCCCCTTGGCTATTGAGGTTAAAATGCAGGCAGGGACAGAGATCAAACAAGTGGCTAATTATCCTTTTAACACTTGGAGATTCTGAGAATTCTCCTGTATTATACAGGGAATTAACAGATTCGCTGCTGCCAGAGCTAGTGAGCCTGGCCCCTGATTCCATCTCCCGTGTGTATTGGGTGTCTCTTTTTCTGAGGCTGCAGGTTGGACTGCTGCCTTTTGTTTGTCACCAATTCCTCTCAAGTCTGGATGAAGTGGCTGTCAGGGAGGGCCACTTACAGTGAGTAGTACAGGCAGCAGTTTGGAAATGTGTATGTAGCTCCCACCAAATAACAGTTCTGGCTACCACTGAGGTGACTCCTTTCACTGACTTGCAGCCAGAAGGAAGTTAGCTAGGCTGAAAAAGTGAGGGGTAAAGGGTGCTAGTATTGGGAGCCAGATTTATTTGTTAGCCTTAGGGGAAAGAATTTGTGAAAATAAACACTAACACTGATTAAGTGCTTATTATGTGCCATGCACTCTCTTATATAAAGTAAGTCATTCAGTGAAGATAGGTTAATTTTAAGTGTTGTGTGTATTCTTTTAGGAGGAGGAACATAGAGGAAGGAGGTAATGATGGAACCAAAAGTTGGTGATTCAAGAGGATAACTTTTGCATTTGTATTTTTCTGATCTTAATTGGTAATTGTACTCCTGCTCTCTATACATTAGAGAGACTGAGTTAATTGAATATGAGTTTCTGTAACTATAATCTGACATTATCAGTAGCCAACTAAAGGTAGAGAGCCTGCAGCTCTGGCTGAAACTGCCCACCTTGGGATAACTGGTGCTGGGCAAGTGATGTGATGCAGAATTTACACAATTGATCCTTACATAATGTTATTAAGTACTTATCCATATGCCAGGCATTGTGGTAAATACTCCATGTGCATTGTTTTATTTGGCCTCACAACTACTCTTTGAGAGAGGGAATATTACTACCCTCAGTCTTAGATGAGGAAGAGGAGCTCAGTGACATGACCAAGGATGTGCACCTGGTAAGGGAGGGAGGTGTGGCCCTTGGCCCCCAGGTTACTAATGGAGTTTCATTTGCCTCTTCTTAGACTGCTTCTCAGAGGAGTGTCGCTCGGTGATCCAGGAGCAAGCCGCAGCCCTGGGTTTGGCCATGTTTGCTCTCCTGGTGCGGCGCTGCACCTGCTTACTTAAGGAGTCTGCCAAAGGTAAGCAGATGAGGGGCCCTAGGCTGGTGGGCTTTCCAGCTGCCTGAGCCCTGTACAGACAAGCTCAGAATGCCACACTGCTTTCCCAGTGTCTTCTCCTTCTATTCTCCATTCTTCCTCTTCCCAACATCCCTTTTTCCTTTTGCCCACTAACTAGTCCTACCTCCTTTTGCAGTCTGATTACTTCTGTGCCCCTGCTTTCTCCTTTAGTAGTTAGGATTTTCACTGTACCTATGAGCTGCTGTGTGTTCCTGCAACTTTAAAAAACCAGAAAAGTGAGTTTTCCCTTTTGTTCATAATTGATGTTTGGGTTTTCCCCCTCTTTGTGTCCCTCTTTGTCTGGTACCTGGTGAGTACTGTGAGCACTGTGGACCAGCCATCTTGGGAGACTCCCTGGACCAGAACAGGGGCTATCTTTTAGCCCTTGGGTTGAGCAGTGTCCTGTATCCTTTAAGGTTGTCCCTGGAATTCCTAGCCTAATTGCTGAGCCATGTAAGGCAGGGCTGAAGGTTGTACCTTTCTTTCAGCTCCTGGATCAGTACTGGTGAATAGTGAGGCCTTTCTGTTGTTCCCCCGCCACATCAGCTTTGTGAATGCCTCCAGCCGCTGGGTCTACCTTTTGTTTGAGGGAGGGAGGAGGTAACTTTTTGTTTTGAAACAATTTCAAGTTTATAGAGAAGTTGCAAGAATAATACAAAGAACTCTTACATACACTTCACCCAGATTCCCCTGTTGTTAACATTTGACCATATTTGCTTTGAGTTCTCTCTCTTTCCATACACACACATATACTTAACGCTTTTTAGTATTTTCTTCTGAACCACTTGATTGTAAGTTGTGGATGTGGTAGCCCTTTACCCCCAAATACTTGACTGTGTATTTCCTAATAACAAGGACATTCTCTTACATGACAGTACAGTTGTCAAAATCAGGAAACCAACATTGATAGAGTACTGTTAGTGAATCTATAGACTTTATTCAGTTTGTACCAATTGTCCTAAAAAAAATTTTTTTCTGGTCTAAATCCACCCCAGGATCACATGTTGCATTTAGATGTCATGTCTCTTTAGTCTCCTTCAGTCTGAAATGGTTTCTCAATCTTTTTTTGTCCTTCATGACCTTGACTTTTTTTGTTTTTTTGAGGAAGATTAGCCCTGAGCTAACGTCTGCTGCCAATCTTCCTCTTTTTGCTGAGGAAGACTGGCCCTGAGCTAACATCCGTGCCCATCTTCCTCTACTTTATATGTGGGACGCCTACCACAGCGTGGCTTGCCAAGCGATCATGTCTGCACCCGGGATTCAAACCGGGGAACCCTGGGCCACCTAAGCAGAACGTGTGCACTTAACCACTGCGCCACCAGGCCGGCCCCTGACCTTGACATTTTTGAAGTATACAGGCCATTTACTTTGTAGAATGTCACACAATTTGGGTTTCTCTGACATTTCCTCATGATCAAATTCAGGTTATGCAGTTTGGCAGGAACTCTGGTGCCATTCAGTACTATGCTGAAGGAAAGCTAGAAGTGAGGGGCTAAAGGCCAGATTAGCGACTTCAGCCAGGCCACAGGTAGAGCATAAATAGCTGTCTGCAGGGGCAGACCCAGTGCACTTGTTCTCTCTTTGTCCTGCTTTTCAGAATCCTCTTAGGTGCTGGCACTTGTCCTTCACTTCTGGGCCCAGCTTTCCTGTGGACTTGGTCTCCCTTCCCTAAGAGCTTGCTGCCGTCCCAGCGCCCCAGGCCTCACTCGGAGGCCACAGCAGACATAGGCAGTTCTCACCCTTTGCCTCTGCAGCTCAGCTGTCCTCTCCTGAGGATGAGGATGACCAAGATGACATCAAGGTCTCTTCCTTCGTCCCGGACCTGAAGGAACTGCTCCCCAGTGTGAAAGTCTGGTCAGACTGGATGCTCGGCTACCCAGACACCTGGAATCCTCCACCCACATCCCTGGATCTGCCCTCACGGTGAGCCAGTCTACTCATTCCTTCAGTACTGCTGGCCTTGGCCCACCCATGTTCCCACAGCTCCCCTCCCAGTCTTCTTCTTCATTTCTGCCACCCACAGCCCACTTGTTTCTCTCTTTCCTCCTCATTTTAACTTTGGTTTTTTCCCTTCCTTGAACACTTTCGTTGTTCCCTGATGTTTTAGGCTATTTTTACCTATTCTCTGATCTATATTCCTCCTCTCTCAGTCCCTTTTTTTGTCTCACTTCTTTGCTCTGTTTTGTTTGTCCTTGCTCTTGCTGTCTCATTCTCACTTCATATTGTTCATACTCACTGTCTCTGCAGCTGCATCTTGAGTCTGAGTGTGTGTTGATGTGTGTGAGACTTTGTCTCTCTCCCCCTTTTAGTTTATCTCCATGCATCTTTCAGGCTATCTCTTGCTGCTGCTTGTGCTGTTTTATGCACTCTGTCTCCTTGCCTTCCTCTCACGACATTATAGTATGTAGGAGGGGTGAGTGCATGCACCTCTGTGTTCCATTCACCGCGTTCCCTGTCTCCTCATCACACCCTGCCCCCATCTCCTGGTCTTTGTTTGTCAGTGTGATATCTGTCAGAGCATGTGTCAGATGTATGGGGTGTGTTGGTTTGGGGAGTATGTGTGTCTGCCTGAGTGTGTTTATGTAGATCTGTTTGTGTGTTCGTATGACTTTTTTCTTTCTTTTTGTAAATTATGGTAAAATTTGCCATCTTAACCATTTTTAAGTATACAGTTCAGTGGCATGTTACATTCACATTGTTGTGCAACCATGTATGGCCGTTTCTTATATCCATGTCTGTGTGTGGGTTGTATCTCTGTATGTGCCTCTTTGGGTCTGGTTGTCTATGTATGTCTGAGTGTCTGTGTCTGAGTGTAAGGGTCTGTGTGTGCTCTCTCTGGGGGTTTGTCTATCCAAGGGTCTTTTGGTGTACCTGTCCATGTCTGTGCCTGTATGTGTCCATGTTGTGTCCATATCTGTGTCTGTGTCTCTATTTTTGGGTGTGTGGGTCTCTTTGCAGAGTTCATGTGCCCCATGACAGGTCTGTTTCATTGTGTGTCTGTGTCTCTATGTCTTCGTGTCCATATCCATGTCTTTCTGTGTCTGATTTTGGGTCCGTGTCAGTCCATGTCTGCTTTGGTCCTGTCCATGTCTCTCTGTGTGTAACTGTGTCCTATGGGAATGTGTGTTTTTATATGTTCCTGAAAGTCTGTGTCCAAGATTGCCTGTGTCCATATTTGTCCATGACTGTGTCTCTCTGTGTCAGTCTGGGTCTCTCTGTTGGAGGGGGAGGGTTTCTGTGTAGTAGGTCTGCCTGTATCTGTCTGCCTCTGCCTGTCTCACTTCTGTCTGCCTGCCTGCCTGCCTGCCTGCCTCTTCCTGTCCCTCCTGCCTGTCTCTGCCTGTTTTGGCTTGTCTCTGCCTGCCTGCCTCTGTCTATCTCTGCCTCCCTCTGTTTGTCTGCCTCTGCTGTTTGTGTGTGTCTGTATCAAGGGTCAACAAACTGTGGCCCATGAGCTAAGAATGGTTTACATTTTTAAATGCTTGAAAAAAAAATCAAAAGAGTAGTATTTCATGACTCGTGAAAATTATATGAAAGTCAAATTTCGGTGTCTGTAAAGTTGTATTGGAACACAGCCATGCTTATTTGTTTACACTTTGTCTATGGCTGCTTTCACACTGCAACAGCAGAGTTGAGTAGTTGCGACAGAGACCGTATGGTCTGCAAAGCTTAAGATAATTATTGTCTAGTCCATTACAGAAAAAGTTTGCTGACTTCTGATCTCTATCCATATTCCCATGTTTCTCATTCTTCTCTGTGTTAGTGTCACTGTGTGTGTTCATGTTTGTACAATAGTGTCTTAATGTATGTGCATATAGGCACCTATCCTTGGTCATCTCTATTGACTGTCCATCTCTCTCTCCCCGCCTCTCCCTTTCTGTCTCTCTTCCTATCTCTACCTCTCTCTTGGTTTCTCTGTCACTCTCTTTTTCTGCCTCTCTCTCTATTTCTCCTTTCCCTCCCCCTTTCTCCCCTCCCCCCGCCCCCACACTCTTTCTCTCCTCCATTTTCTATATTGTCATCTCTGGCAGGTGTAGTACACTCAGAACTCCTTCAGGCTCTGTATTGGGTGTATATATGTGTATTTGAGAACAGGCATCCATGCCCAGCATCTCATCTTTCTTCTCCAGTGCTCTTCTCTGGGAGGGGGAAGATACTGGATGATAGAATATGGAGACATAGGCTCCTGCCAACAGCACTTCTAGGGAGTGGGTAGGGGTGCTTCTCTGGGCTGGGGGCCAGCCATGTCAGTCTCCTGGACTCATGGATGACCCACAGAGGCAAGGCTGCAGCAGAGATTTCTGACCACCAGTTATTGATCTTTCGTTGTGGACTGCGTAGTCTCACTCCTTCCTCAAATTTCTTTCTTGTTCCTCACCCCAAGAAGCACCCCTGGACTGTTCAACCCACTCTCCTCACACCCTCCTAGCTCTAGCTCTCTAACCATGTGGGTGATGCTCCCAGCATCAAACAGTTCTCTGCATCCTTCCTGTGACCCCTCCTAGGTTTCCAGAGTGCACTCTAGGCTGAGGTCTTGTGAGCCAGGGTTGAGCCCTGAACTGGGCAGCTGGCGCCACACAAAGGAACGGACAGATCTGCTGGCGAGGGAACAGCTATTTCCCAGCAGTGTTCCCCAAAGAGTTAATGTGTACAGCTTCAAACTTTTCAGGCTGTTAATCTATACTGCCGACTAGGCAATTTCCAGTCTTGGAAAGAAACTGACAAGGAAGGACTCAGCTCTCCAAGTATCTGAAGCCACTGCTTCTGAGCATGCACAGGGGTCACTGAGTGTTTCTCCCTTCCTCGTGGGGGGTGAGGAGGCAGACCATCTGTCCCTGGAGCTTGGGCCTTCCCTGGGTCACCTCACTACCACAGGTCCCTGAGATATGGTCCACCCAGCCCCTGTTCACTGGTATCCTGGGCTGTCAGGCCTGTTAACTCTCTTCTGTGGCCTGTCTCCCTTCATCCCTCCTCCCTCGTTTGCTCCCTTTGGCTTTTGTTTGGCTGAGGAAATGGAACACTCACACAGGAAGTGCTGGGCCTCATTTGCTTGAGGTGCTGAGTCTGTTTTCTCTTTGGATGCTGCAGCAAATGGCCCGTTGCCGGCTTATGCGAGCTGCTGCCCATCTTTGGGCAAGGGCTCAATCTGCAGCTGGGCACGTGGTCCAAACTACAGCCATCCCCAGCTGAACTTCACCTCCAAGGCTACAGAGAGGGAGAGGGGGTTGGGATGCTTGAATCAAATTTGCTTAGTCCTTTCAGACTTTTCTTCACAGGGAGAACAAATCTGGCCAAATAATATATTGAATCTGATTGCCCTATAAACAAGTTTCTGTAGCTGCAGGCACCACTTACTCTCTGTTGAACCTAGTCTAGGCTAGAGAAGTTGGTGAAATAGAGAATAGAGTCCCCTTTTGCACTCTCTCTCTCTCTCTGCAGTCAGATCAACAACTGGTTGTCTTTGGAATGCAAGTTTAAGCATAAAGGAGGGGATTTGCAGTCCTAGGGCCTGGCCATAAGGCATGGTAATTTGAGGTCTAGTGCCACTGTTGGACAGAGCAAACCTAACCTGACCACCACTGAGGGTAATCCCGCCTCATAGCCTTGAGATCCAAGCACTGGAAAAGTGGAATAAGAATTTACCTTCCTGCTGTCTAGTTTCTCATATAGCTGCCTAACACTCACTGAGTGAATACTATGGTTGAGAGATTGGCAAGATATGGTGGTTCTGTAGGTTTCAAAGTTGCATCTTATGCCCACTGATCTTCCATACTGTGGGGCCTTTTCTTTTAAGGCCACAGGGAATAACATACTCCAGATAGTTCTGTAGATGTCAGAACAGTAATCTCTCTGACAGTCTTAAGGTCCTTGTGCTGATCTTCCTTTTGGAGGATTTAGGAAAGCTCTTAAGAGAGTAGGAAGGAAATGGCTTCCACTTAACACCTCTCCTTTTGCATGCTTTCATTGGTCTTTGCCTGCATTTGTTGTCTACGAAGACAAATTCTTCATTGATGCTAAGATAAGGGGACCAGATAGCCTACATTTCAATTTCCCTCTCCTCCAGAAACCCCCACTCCCAAATTGTCTCCCTGACACTTTTAGACCCTTATTTAATCTTGCTCCCTCTTTCCCTCCTGGTGTTTGATTTTGTTACTGTCTTTCCTTGTACACTTAGAGAATCATTTTGAAGCATCCTCCACTTACCCAGGGAAATTCCAAAGCTCATTGTTAGTCTCCTTGGTTCTCTCCTCTTTGCCCATGTTCCTCTTCTTTCTGGTCATATCTACTTTTCCTAGGCAATAGACACTTAGGTACATATGGAACACTTAGGATGATGATGACAGAACATTATTGACACTGCCAAGTGATAAGGGCAGGATTTCAGAGCCATTTGTGCCTTCCCACACAGTGGCACTTAGTGGGTATGTGTGCTGGAGTCAGCATGTAAGTAGGTTGACTTCCCATTTGTACCTGTTAGGAGTTGTAATAGGATGGCTGTATATCCCAGGAAATTTCAGTACAGAGGATTGTAGCAGGGTGTGGAAAGTTGTCTTGGGCCACTATAAAAGACAGTGTAGAGTGCTTTAGTCTATTTAGAACAGACCACAGTGTTTGGAGGGGCCGTCTACTTGTAGGGGCTGGAGGGAAGAATGGGAGCACAGTTTCTGCGCCAGGCTTCTTGTTAGAACGGAGAGGCAGCTACTCCCCACTTTACCACATGAGCATGAGGAAAGTTGTAACTGTTAGGTGATGGAGAGGAGCAGAGCAACAGGCGTCCATGAGCCTAAGCATGATGACCCCTTGCATCCCAGGACCTTTGGCAAGGCCAGGGCAGTGGGACAACCTACCTCATTTCATAGTCTCTGCTGAAGCCAAATCTTCCCTCATCTTGATCTCTAGTTCTCAGTAAGTGAAAGAGTCAGGGGACTTTGAGAACATCCAAACCTAGCCCAGCTGTGGCAGTTGGTTTATTGCTTTCAGCTGGTACTTGAACCCAGGTCCTGGTCTTGGAGGCTTTCCCAGGTTTAATCCCCAGAGCTTTCTCTGCAGCTGTATGACACTGCGCTGACCCCGAATGAGGATAGGAAAATAGAACCAGTGCCAAGCCAGAGTCTCTTTTTCATTTGGAGTCTGGCTGTCTGCCCATGACCAGGGTTACATAATGGGAAACATAGCTGGGGCTCTAGAGAGCCCGCGTTTCACCAGGCTGCCCAGACCTTCGCATTCTGATGCTATATATCTTCCTAATTGTAGCTCGGATGCATTTATCACACTGTTGGATTGGAGTACTGTTAAAAAAAAATCAAAAAACTCCAGAAATTCCTGGACTTGCTGCTTTTCCATGGCTTGTCTTGTACAGTCTACAGAGCATGCTGGAAAATGCTTGTAGGGAGCCCTCTGAGGTATTGTCACATAGGGAAACATAGGGGTATGTAGGGAGCATGCAGTAAGCTAATTTCCTCAGGGAACCTACATGTGCTGACCCTGTAGACGAGATAGAAATTCTTGAGTTAAAAAACAGCTTGTTCACTTACCCTCATAGGGCAGCTCTGAAATAAGAACTAATCCCAAGTCTAATCAGCACCCCTTCAAGGACGCTTAATACGTCTTCCCAAAAGGGCATTTTAGGAGGTCACTAAGTAATAGTCCATCAGCACTTCCCTGAAGGAAGTGGTGGTGACTGTGGGAAGCCCCTTTGCTACCCTGGCTCCCCACCCAGTCTCCCTGGCTCCGGGTTGGGGCGTCAGCACTACAGCCTGGCACCAGGGGGTTCCTCTTCCTCCAAGTGCTGAGTGTGGAGCACACGTGATCTCTCCCACGGCAGGAACCTCTGTCCTCTCGCCACTCCTCCCACAGGACTCCTTGTGAGAGGAAGGGGTGTTGGCCTAAGGCTCCAGTCTGACCCCAGCAGGGTACAGCAGCTGACCCCAGGGAGAGTACTTTCCAGCTCTGGGCTGAGGTTATTTGGGTCCAATGTGTGCTAAACTAAGAAGACGTGTTGGAGTGGTTACAGCTAAAAATTTAGAGAGGCAGGAACCGTGAGAATCCGCACCAGGGAGGCCACTGAGGGCTCCACTCATGCAGTGGAGATGTCAAGGTCCCTGGGGGCTGCTCTTTCCCAAACACACAATGCTGATGGGTTTAACACACCACGGTGATGCAACAGAGGCTATACGTGTGAATATAGCTTGGGAGAACTGAAATAAGACACTGACCTAGATAGAGGTTGAGGGAGGCAACAGTAGAGGTGTGCCAGTACTTGAGAAGTCCTGGAATGAGGTTACCGTGACCTGTGGTTGGCCATAGGGCTCCAGCTGCACTGCTTAGAACATAGAGAAGTTTATGTTGTTGGAGTAGTACAGCGTGATTGAGCTTCAGAATTTCATTTGCCCTATTGAGCAGAAGGGCCCAAGTTGACTTGTTTATATAAACTAGAAAGGCAGAAGGGATCATCTTTAACTGAGTGTTGTATTCTTTCATGGTCATCTAATAAACAGCTGTTATTCTTGGAGGATGGTATCTTGCTGCCCATGCCTTAACTCCTAGAACAGTGATCTCTGACACCTTTGTCTCCTCTTTGTATCATGGTGGCATCTGGAAGATACGCTTTAGTTCCTAAATCTCAGAGAGAAAGCTGCATAGATTTTCCCCATCTCCATCCCATCCCAGGGCCTGTCTAGCTACCTAGTACTGATAACCAGAACCAGGTCTTCAGCTCACTGAAAAGACAGTTGGCGTGACATCTTGACTTTCCAAGAGGCTTATTACTAAGCAGTTTTAAGCCCAGGTACTGTTCTTTTAGCTACCAGACTTGTTGGATTCGGGTCCATTTCTGCTATTAGATGCTTACCACCTGTAGTTTTCTCCAGTGGATGGAAAGTTCTCCAGGGCTGCAATGGTCTTATGTTGGCCATTAAACCCTATGTGGAGAGGTACGGGCTAGAGTATAATGGTCCATAGGCAAACAAGTTTTTAAAAGAGGATATTTGCATATCTTAGAAGCATTTCTCTTGTTCTGGCCTTTTGTCTTTCTCCTTTGTATTTGTAGTCCATGGGCTTTCTCTTTTTCAGCTTCCTTGTGCCTAGTTTCTGTGCCATCTTGGCTCTATTTCCAGAGTTCCTCACACCAGGAACCAAAAGACCCAGCTCGTTTCCCATCTGTACTACTTCTCTGATCTTCCATAACTCCGAAACACAATGCAGGGCTTCTTCTCACTCAACTCTTTCCGGGTTTGTTCTGCAGCTGTGGAGTTTGAATGTTAGTGTTTAAACAAGCTGGTATTACACAGGAAATGGCCACCTCCACAGGCCCCTGCAGGCTTGTAACATGGGGTCATTGTACTTGATATTAATCACCAGTCAGTCTGTTCCCCCAGTAAAAATATGAAGGGGTGTGTGAGGGCTCAGTCCTCCTTAGACTTGCCAGAAGGATGGCCTGAGCCCTGGTCTGGCCTTAGCACTCCACTCTCCGTACTATCTCCCTCCCTCCGTCCCGCCCCGGATAGAGCTTGCAGAAAAGTTCCTACCTCTTCCCCATAAAACTGGCAGATCTGTCTTTCTGAGTTCTAAGAAGGACATAGATTGTTGTGTTATAACTTACCTCACATATCTCACACCTTAATCTTTCAGGGCATGTTATAGTTGAATAACATCTTGTGTGAGAAAACTTCAAAGTTGTAGAAACACAGAAACCCACTGGTCCACGTGAGACCAGGGCTTCTCAGTTCCCTGGACCAAAGCTGCTTTTCTAATGCTGTTTGCAGAGCTAACCCCAGCCTGAAGGGTTAATCCGATTCCCCAAGTCAATATCCCCCCAACAACCAGCCAAGAGTGTGTATTGGTTCATTTCTGTGAAATGTGTTTCCCCAGTCACCTGGGCTGGCCTGGGCTGCATTGTATCGGCCAGCAGCTGCACTGCACTCAAACTGACAGCTACATTAAACCTTGGAATTCTGAGGCAATAAAAAGTAAATTAACTCTTATTTTTTTCCTTTCCTGGTGGAGTAAGTGAATGCATGTCTGTGGGGAAGTGAGTGAGCCTTGGTCCTGAGTGCATACCTCTAACTAGCCACTGCTGATCTGTCCCAAGCTAGGATCTGGTGTTCAGACTCTAGCAAGGGGTCTGCTTTCCTGGTGTGTGGTGTGTTCTGTGGGGTTGGGCCACTGGGTCACCCTGCAACTGCTGATCCCTGCTCACTAATCACATCGCAGCTGTTGAGAGGCTCCCTTGCCACCATTCTGAGAGCCAGTAACAGACTCAGTGGATGCACTTTCATATTCTCTGGCTGCTTTGTGTCTGCTTGGTGAAGAATGCGCCCTAACTTTAGTAGGATTTTGTGGGCTCTGGGAACTTCTCCAAATATGAGTTGGGACCAAAGCAAGCCAAAGGGACTTGCCTGAACTTCATAGCACTCTAGAGGGTCCGTTTAGAACCAAAGGTGGTTTGAGATTGTCTGAAAAACCTCATGGGAAGTAATTTCCCAAGCATTTCCAGAAGATTGGGAGCTGGTTAAAGCTCCTCATAGCTACCAGAATTTGACTTTGGGCTCCTTGGCCCAGGCCAACCTTGAATCCTTAGAATCCAAGGGCTGCTGTGGGACAGAGGTTGGAAGGCACTCCTAGCTGGGATAAGGAACTAGAGGAGGAAGAAGCTAAGCTTTTCCCTTTCTGCTCAGACAAGAAACCGTTTGTTCAACCATGGAACTGACCTCTCAGCCCAAAAGCCTGATTGGGGAAGCTGGGGTAATGTTGAGGTGAGGGATTACCTGATCCTTTTGCATATCTCTTAACTTGAATTCAGGCATCTCGCCTAGTTTTTTGAAGTGCCTATTCATTTTACTATTAGTTTCCTGGCATTCCGCTCTTCCCTGCCCTCTGTGGAGAGTTGCCCTGTGGCCCATGGGTGCCTGGTTAGTTGTGTTCATTCTGCGGTGCTCAGCGAGAGAGGAGATAACTGATGATAAAATGTGAAGTGATCTTGGGCAGTCCCACTGAGACACAAGAAGAAAGCAGCTACTCAGAATCAGAGTTCAAACACAAGACCAGTCTGAATGGATCAGGGCAGAAATGCTCTTTCATTGAAGCGTTTTGTGTATTCCCTTGGTTCTGCTCAGTCTAGCTTGGCCCTTGGGCCACTTTATATTTCTGAGTTGAGAACTCAGGACACTTCTGTGTCTTTTGGCACCAGCTGCTGTCTTAGAAATCACCACTGGGGTTGGAACTCACTTCATTTCTGCAGTAAGTCTTAAGGTTTTGGCACAAGGTGGGTGGTAATGGGCAAAAGGCAGATGTGGGCAGGGGTCCCTACTGGTGGCCAGCAGTCTCTGGGAGGAGTCAGTTTTGGTTTATCTGAGCCTTAGGGGACAGGGGAGCATGGTAATGAGAACCACATGGTACCACATATTTGTTCGTCTTGGATCCAAGATGGTAGGGGTGGGAGGATGAGAGAGGGATGTGGGGCCTCCCACTGTGGCAGCCGTGGGTAATTTTCTGCTGCCTCTCCCTGGCTGGGGATGCTGCTGCCCACCCCCCAACCCCCAACTATGTTCTGAAGCACCTTTGACCTGCACAGCACCAACCAAGGCCCCCAAGCCAAGAATTCAGCTGGGAGACTTTTCACCTTCTTCCTTCTCACTGTCGTCTTTCCTGTTTATTTTCCAAATTGCTGCTCTGCAGCCGAGCAATGCCTGTTGGCCAGAACTCACCAGTGCTGTGGGATCAGACTCAGGCAGTGGGCTCAAGTGGCCAGCAGGGCACTGGGGGAGGAAGCGGGGAACTGGAAGAGCCTCCCTGTGCGTCTCCCATGGGCAGCGCTAACCTCGGAGGCGGCCCTGAGCAGCCCTATCACATCCGGTGCTTGTCTCTGCAGCCGGGACCGGAGGATAAACTATCAGAGCTGTGGGGCAGTGCATCATTCCTCTTATTATTTTCTTCTCTGCAGATGGGGTCGTGGAAAGTTCAGTTCCTTTTAACCCTCGAAGTTCTGTTTATTCTACAGCTGGTAGCCTGAATGCCGTGTTTCCCATTACATCACAAAGGGGCTCAGGCAAATCTCTGCACAGAAACGTGTTGCAACTGTTTATTTTTTTCCATATTTAAACATTTCTGACAGCCAAACCGGCTGAGCCAAAAGATGGAGCTTTGTGAATGAGTCTCGTTGTCAGTGTCTGTGCAGAGAGAGGCTTTAGAAAACTCTCATCCCTCCAGTGATTCTTCCCAAACATGTTCTTTTTCCTCGTCAAAGCCTGTGAAGCGAGTTACTTCTGCAGTAAACGTGTGTTGATTATGTGCTGTTGTGTGATTAATGGGGCTGTGTTCCACCGGGTTCCCAGGACACTCTTGAAAACAAGATGTTTCATTTCATTACCTTTTCCTAGTGCAGTGATTACAGTAAATAAACCAGTACAGGCTTCTTCCACCTGGAGCCAGTCAGGGAGTCCCCACACCTCTACTCCACTTTCTCCCCCAGCATCTTCAGTAACATGTCCCTTAAATGCCCTCCATTCTGCCGTCTCCCAAAGGTTTTTTGGTCTGAGGCCCCTCCCTAGCAGATTTGACTCATGCGCAGTAACTCTTCTGGGAAGATTCCGGAATGTAGCTCATTCGTATAGCTCTTTGCTTCTTTCCTCTTACCACTCCATCTCTTGAACCTCATTGTAAAGCTTTTCTTTGCGTTTCTTCTATGTGTCTCATTCCTTTTGGACTACAACTTACCATCCATAGGTTACTGCCTATTCCAGACTCCTTGGTTAGGTGGTCCTCTGGAGAAGAGAACCTTATCTGTAGACGTGGCAGGCCCAGGATCTGACCACAGTTTGGCTATTTGAGCTATGTCCTTGGCAAGCCTAAAGAAAGCTGTATGGATCCTTAGCACCCACCAAAGCGGGAATCTGAACCTCAGTAGATTTTTGACCAATGGTGATGACAAGAGAAACGAACCTTCTTTTTATAATTCTGTCCTGGAGTTTGAACTGGGGAGAGCCAGACTTTGCATTTTCAAGGTTTTTTTCTCAAGTTCAGCCAGGCCCTGGTGATATGCAATTAGGATGACCAGCCATCTCTGTTTGCCCAGGACTGAGGGGTTTCTGGGGCACGTGGGCTTTCAGTGCTAAAACTGGGACAATCCCAGGCAAAGCAGAACAGTTGGTCATGCTATATCTAACCTTCCACGAGTAACGGAAAGGAGAGGGGGTGGGAAGGCCAAGACAGCACTGATACTGGTTCATCTGCTGAAATGTGCAGGAAGCTTTACCTTCCTGGGAAGACCTTGTTAGGCCAGGGATGATATTTTTGTTGGGTGTGTATTTGTTTGTTTGTTTTCTTATATATAGGAAGAGATTTCTAAAGCATTGTAGGAGGGAAAAAAACCACCAGACTCTTTCTGTGGTGTGACTGGCCCCTCTGGCTGTGCAAGAGGAGTGGAGATTGGCACTCTGTTGCTGTCTGTGTGGCATATACTTGGCTGGATAGGAGTGAGGGAATTCTGGGAGCTGCCTCAGGCATTGGGTGTCTAGAGTGTTTGAGTAAGTGTCTCAGGCACACTGTCTGGAAAGGTGACAGGACCTGCATTAGGCAACTGATTTTCTAAATTCTTTTTCCTCTCTGGTTAGGATTAAAAACTCCCCCTAATCATTTTCAAATTTGCATATATGGACACACACCCACCAGATTGCTGCCATGGGTGCCCTTTTGTATCCTAGCTTTTTGGGTAAGATTTCCTGGCAGATGGCCAGCAGTAGACAACATTTGCCACAAGTATCTCCCTGCTCACAAGTGCTTAGAATACTTTAACTGGTCCTTCTTTAGAGCTGCTCTTCTTTTCTTACCTTATTTCTCACAGGGTTGCTGTGGATGTGTGGTCGATGCTGGCTGATTTCTGTAACATATTGACTGCGGTGAATCAGTCTGAGGTGCCACTATACAAGGACCCGGACGATGACCTCACTCTTCTTATCCTGGAAGAGGATCGACTTCTCTCGGGCTTTGTCCCCTTGCTGGCTGCCCCTCAGGACCCCTGCTACGTGGAGAAAACCTCGGATAAGGTCAGCCCCAGGCCAAACATCCCTCCCCATTCACCCCTCCTCTTAATTCTCCAGACTTTTTTATTCTTGGGAAGTTTTCTGTGCAAACGGAACATGATTAAGTCATTGAAGGGTGTTAAGGGAAAATATCGACCTTTTAGCCGCTGACATCCAGCTCTGTGTCCTGAAAAAAAGCCCTCTCGACTTCCTTTGGTGTGTGTGTGTGCTCGCTGGCATGTTGTATATACGATCATTTCCTCACTTGTTTAAATAGTGCAGCTTGTGTTGGCAGTGCTCTCACTCAGCTCCAAATGGTTTGCATCATGCTTAAAGCACCCTCCTTCCTCCCCCCTTCCTTCTTCCCCCCCAGCCACAAAACTCTGCAGTAGGAAAACAGCCAGGGCTTTTTCCCTTCTCTGAGGAGGAGAGTGATAAATAGGTGACTAGAGAGAAGCAGACACCATGTGTTAACTTAGAAAAAAAGCTTTTAGGAATATGAAGCATTCCCCGCTGCCTGGTTTCTATTTTTCTTCCTCTCAGGACTGTGTTTTAACCTGAACTCTTTTCTTGTCTGTCTGTTTATAGAAAACAAAGTTCGTTGCCTGTTGCCCTGATGGGGACTGTGGCACTCCTAATCTCTGCTTAATGGTCGGATCTTCAGCCAGGTGTGGAGAATAGGGCAGTCTGTTCTGATTCACATTCCCATGTAGTGGTTGCTAGGCTGGGGAAGTAGCACCCACAGATCCTGGGAGCAAAGTATCCTGTGCTGAGCAGGACTGTGGCTGACCTCTCTACAGAGTTGTTAGCATCACATCCCCTGGGAGAAAGGCATTTGAGGAAGAATCCACAAATGACTTCATGGGAGGAAGTCTTTTGACCTAAATGAAGTATATATAGAGATGCAGGTAGATGCTTTTTCTAAAAAAGTCAGATAATAAAAACTAAATTCCAAACATAAACTGCAAATATGAGAGATTTTATATTGAATATAAAGTTTTCTTTACTTAGTAGAGAAGAGTATAAGTTCATCGTAGACAAGTGAAAAAGAAGAATAATTTATCCACAATCCCTCTATCCAGAGGTAACATCACTGTTATTTTTGCTAATCGTATTTAATCATGTTCAACTTCTAGTATACACATATACACACACTTTTTTTTTTAACAAAACTGTGGGGTCCTATTATACATACTATTTGTAATCTGCTTTTTTCACTTAATATTTTTAATGTATTCTTATATGGAACCATTTTTGATGATCACTTAGTGTTCTTTCATATGCCAAGATTTCTTTAACCGGTCTTTGCTTTATTGAACCAAGGGATTGTTCCCAATTTTTGCACTACTATAAACACTGAAGTGGTTCCTTAAGCAAAATTTTTGTGTATATTCCCTTTGTAACTTCTGTATGGAAGTTCTGTATGGAAACTTCTGTAAGTAGATAAAGGTTCTAGACATTGACATATCACAAAACCCATACTCTTTGGATGTATCTACTGGCTAATGGATCTTGGGAATGTGAGAACCTCTCTCTCCCAAGAGGAATACTCATTTTATGTTTTTCTGATGAAAAGTTGGAGTGAAATCCTGCTCTTCTAGTCTCAGAAGGGGATAATAATGAGGAATGATAGTACGTGAGACGGAAGACAGCTAATACAAAGTTTATACATTGTGGAAGATGTTCAGTGTAGAAGAGTTGGAAGAGAAACTGGATAATGGTGGCTTGGGCCAGGGAATCCTAGTACTGTTCCTCTGTGACCACAAGGTGGTTTTGACTCTGGAGGGTGCTTCTGGGGATTGGCTATTGGGTTGTCTGTCTTTTAGTGCAGAACAAGGAAGGAGTCCTAACCAGCTTCAGACTTGCTAAGCCCTATCTTCTCATCAGCTCTCCCAGCTTTAGTGTCATATATGATACATGTATACGATAAAATACAGTATATGATAAATATATGATCTGGCCAGAGAAGAACACAGAGCCAGCAGTCTATGCCCTCAGCCTCTGGTAGTGATTCATAGGGTACCCGAGCAGTTGCAGCTCATTGAGACTAAGGTAGATCTCCACTTCAAGGACTTGAAATAGGTATGGCAAGCATAACATCTCCAAATCCAAATTCCTGAATTTCTCTCCCCCAAACCTGTCTTTTTTCAGTCTTCCCATCTTGGTAAATGGCAACTTTGACTTTTGGGTTGCTCTTGTCAAAATTCTTGGGCTTATTCTTGGTTCCTCTCTTTTCCTCATACCTCCATATCTAATCCAGCAATAATTCATGTCTTCTCTTTATCTTCAAAATAAATGCAGATACAACTCTTTCTTACCACTACACCCTAGTTCAATTCATCAAAATGCCTTCTAACTGGTTTCTCTAGTTCCTCCCTCCTCCTGCTCCGCAGTCTGTTTTCAGCACAGCAACTGAATTGATCTTTTTAAAACATCAATAAAATCATCTTGCTTCTCTGTTCAAAACGTTCTGATGGCTACTCGTCCCACACAGAGTAAAAACCAAAGTTTTAATAACGGCCTACAATGATCTCAGTGATCTGATGCCGCCTTCAGCCTTTAACTCTCTTGCCTCAGCTCCTCCTGCTGTCCTCGTACCCAGTATGCTGTAGTCACGTTGACATCCTTGCTGTTCCTCAGACAAGCCAAACACTCCTGCCTAAGTGTCTTTGCACTTGCTTTCCTCTTAACCTGGAACAAACACTCTGTCCCCAGATAGTGTGTCTCTCTCTCACTCCCCTTCTAAATGTCACCTTGTTAGATAGGTCTTCCCTAGCTACAGTACATGATGTTACCTGCCTTTCTTTTCCTTTTTCTCTACGTTATTCTCCATGGCAGGGAAAATAACATCTCTTGAATATCTAGCATGTGTCAGTCCCTGGACTAGGTACTTCCATACAGTATTTCATTAAGTTATCACAATAAGCCTGCCAAGTAGGTATTATTAGTACCTTCATTTTTTAAAAGAGGAACTGAGGCTTAAGAGAAGGGTGAAGAATGATGATAAACTCATATGGATCATCTCCATGGCTGACCTAGAAGATTAGTATGGATATGTCAGAGGGAATCTTTAGAAATCTGAAAAAGATAGACATTTTCTCCAGCTTCTAGTGTTAAGTACTGAGAAATGTAAAATAGCTCAAGAACTCATCAGTAGCAGCAACATGAGCAGTGTCATTGCTGGTCAAGATTAGTCGTGGGGCCAGCCCGGTGGCGCAGCGGTTAAGTTCACATGTTCCGCTTCTTGGCGGCCCGGGGTTCACTGGTTCAGATCCCGGGTGCAGATGTGGCACCACTTGGCACACCATGCTGTGGTAGGCGTCCCACATATAAAGTAGAGGAAGATGGGCATGGATGTTAGCTCAGGGCCAGTCTTCCTCAGCAAAAAGAGGAGGATTGGCAGCAGTTAGCTCAGGGCTACTCTTCCTCAAAAAAAAAAAAATTAAAAAAGATTAATCACATGTTTGGTCCAGCCTTGATGCTCATTCAGTAGATATTTACTGAGCATGTCTACATTACACTGTCTTGCACACACGACATGAGAGATCTAGAGATATAAGGCAAATGTCCTCCTAGTTTGGGAGGCAGTTTGTGGCATATACAAAGATGTGAGAAGCAACATAAGTTCATTTGAACCTATAATTAAGGAGGAACTCTTGACATTTTGTTGAGCTGATAGTATCCCAGTGAAGGCATTGCTTAAGGAGCACTGATCTGACATTAACATATCATTGTATTTCCCAAGCATGTTCTGTGGGACTCTAGGTTTATAGGTTCTTAATTGTTGGGTGAAAAAAAAGAGTTTCATGATCATATAAGTTAGGATAAAGCAGTGTTAAACAGGACCCATTACTGCAAAACTTCTTTGAACTTTTAATATAGTACATATTGCAAGAAACAGCATTTTCAGTCTTTCCCAAACTTGCTTCTCCTTTGATCTTTTTTATTTACTGAACATTTTTCAGACTTACTATTCTGCCTACAATAAACCACAGTAGGAAACCCAGGTATGGGATGAACAAGAGGTGAGAAAACAAGTTGCTGTTGGGGTTATCCAGAAGTAAGATAAAGAGTACCGATTAGGGAAAAAGCAATAGAGTAGAGCTGATTTCATTTTGAGAGAAATGTCACAGATGTTGAAACCAATTATAACAAACCAGGGAAAAGAAAGTGCTCTTAGATTGACTGAGTGGCTGCTGGGCACCTAAACTCAGAGGTTAAGTAGCTTAACCGAGGTCTTGTAGCTAGTAAGGAAGTGTAAAATTAGAACTCTTGTCTGTATGACTTCAAAACCTCATGTTCTGATGAATGATTTGATGTCTAGGGTTTGCTTCAAAATAATCTGGGGAGGGAGGTGGATAGGAGTATAAATGAAAAAATTAAAGGTCAAATATTGATCATTATTAAATTTGAATAATGGGTACATTGACTTCATTATGGTATTCTACTTCTGTGTATGTATGAATTTTCTACAATAACAAGTTTTAAAAGGAGTAGTAAATAGCGATCCTGAAAGCAAAACAAATAAAACTGTGTCCTTTCTGCTGCATTATAGTGCATAAGCAATTGAAAAGTAATCGAACCATAATGATAATAAACTACTGGTTTGTCTGCCTATTTGTTAAATGACATTTTTGGCATGTTGTTCTTTGTACGTATGCCAAAAAAGTTTTAAATAGAAAATATAGAAAAGCACAAGAAAATAAAAATCACCTACAAACTACCACCTAAAATTAACCCGTATTAATAGTTTAATATATTTCCTTCTAGGCTTTTTCCGTCCATGCTTCTATGTGTGTGCTTATTCTTTTCCTTTCATAAAATGGGACTGTAGAGCATATGCTTTGTTCTTGTTTTATGTTTTTAAATACCCTTGTTGTTTATATATATAATTTGGGGAGAAATGTTGTCTTCGTTGTTTGGTGGTCTAGAAAACACTTATTTTAAGTGCTGTTGGTGACTAATTTTTTGAAAAACATACTTGATCCTCCATTCTCAAAGTATCAACGTCAAGAATGAAAAAAAGACTATTGACTATCCCATATTTAAGATGTGTAAATTAGGACTGCTTAAAATATGTATTTTCTTGGGGCCAGCCCCGTGGCATACTGGTTAAATTCGGCAGCCCAGGTTCACGGGTTCGGATCCCAGGTGGAGACCTACCCGACTCATCAGCCATGCTGTGGTGGTGACCCACATGCAAAAAGAGGAAGATTGGCTCAGTGCAAATCTTCCTCAGGGGGAAAAAAGTGTATTTTCTTTGTCATGCAATTGCATTTTGTTCTTTCTAAATTTACAATCATTATTTAGAATTGATTTTATGTTAAGTCTTTTCCATGCTCACCATCAGTCTTTTTGTTCTGTGGCTTTCTCATTCTTATGTTTTTTACTTTGATTCATCTGTTATTCAAATACAACATGAGGAATTTTTTTCAGCGAAGATGACATGGATGCTTTTTAGAAATTAAGATGACTGTTGTAAAATACCATAGTAACACACATACTCATGCAAAAGAATCAATTCACAAAAATATATAAAGTCAAAAACCACCCTCCAGTGATAGCTGTTAAAAATTTGATATTTATCTTTTTAGACCACTTATGTGCCCATTAAAACATATTTATACACATTTATACATATGTGATCAAAATGATAGTGTAGTATACATTTTCTTCCTTAGTTTGCTCTTTTCGTTAAATAATATATCAAGGACATTCTTCATGACTACTTTTTGAACAGTTCAGTTTGAAATTGTTCTTATTTTGCCATTGCACATGAATGGCAACTTAGCTCAGGCCAGCTTTTTTTGCCCCTTAAAACTATGGATATTATTCTGTTGCATTAATGGTTAGGAAAATTGAGAGAAGTCTGATAATTTGTAAGTAAACTTTTTTTTCATCCAGCACGGGCAACTTACAACTTTCTTTAATCTTGAATTTCAAATTGTTTGAGGATTTGTTTAGATGTTGGGTTCTGTACTTTAATTTTTTATTGTACCTAATCAGTTTTTTGTTTTGTTTTGTTTTTTAGATTTTACTTTTCCTTCTTCTCCCCAAAGCCCTCCAGTACATAGTTGTATATTTTAGTTGTGGGTCCTTCTAGTTGTGGCATGTGGGACACCCCCTCAGCGTGGCTTGATGAGTGGTGCTAGCTCCGTGCCCAGGATCTGAGCTGGTGCATCCCTGGGCCACCAAAGCACAGTGTGTGAACTTAACCGCTGGGCCATGGGGCCTGCCCCTCAATGAGCTTTTTAATATGCAGATCCAGTTCTATCTTTGGATCAGAAAAATTTTCATCTCTTATGTCCTTCATTGCCAGTGTTCTGTTTGTTTTGTTCTCTTCTTTAGTAATTTCTGTTCTCCTAATATATTGTATCTCCATTCTTTGTCCTGTAGATCTCTTTTTCTGTCATCATTTTAAGCCCTTTTGGCTTTGCCTCTGCGTTCTCAGAGAGCTTCTCAAATTTATCCTTTGTGTAATTGATTCAGGTTTTTCTAGTGTTGGTTCTGCTCTTTACTGCTTCTGATTTGGTTTTTAAGTCTGCTATTGTATTATTTGTTCCCTTACATTACTTCCCTGGTTTATCCTGTAACCTGTATATTTTTGCCTGCCTTTTATCGAGGTCCCTTTAATCTGTCTCTGTTTTATCATTCCTCTTTTAGCATGCTTCACAGAATCTGTGATTTTAAAAATTCAGTTGTAAGAATAAAGCAGATACTGTCTCCTTCATCTTTTTTCCCCAAATATGCTTTGTTTCTCTGGCCCTGTATGTGCTGATGTTCTCCCTTTCTTATGTTGCAGACTCTTTTCATAGGCCCCAACTTGGATTTCTACAGTCTGATTCAGGCCTTTTATATTTCTTTGAACAGGTATGGTACTTGCTCCATAACAGGTTAGGTAAATTCTAACTGGGTGCCTTCTTTGTCTACAAATATTATTTAGAATGCTCTTCTCAAATCTAAAGCTGGTTGATATAAGTTTGTATTACCAAGTCACCACCCTGAAGGGAGTGGGGAGGAGGAGGCCAGGTGGTGTGCAATCTCAATACATGGATTTATTTTCTATATTTTCTGTACTGTATGTAGTGGAGTTACTATACCAGAGCTAGTTTCTTGTGCCCAGTCTCTGTTTCACCTAAATGATATGGCAATTTCTGACCTCATTCTTGGAGCTGTGGCCTACCGTGTCAAGAAGAAATTCCACCCTCTGGCCACTTCTCATTTAGTATGGTGGTTTACCTTGGGCCTCCCTGAACCTGCTGATTGTGAGGGGTGCTGATTTGTAGCAATGAAAAAGCGTCCCAAGGCCTCACATGTTGTGGTAGACAGAATAATGCACCCCCAAAGATGATCCATATCTTAATCCCTAAAACCTGTTAAATGTTATCTTACAAGGCAAAGGGGTCTCTGTGATTAAGTTAAGGATCTTGAGGTGGGAAGATAATCCTGGATTATCCTAGTGGCCTTAATATAATCACAAAGGTTCTTATAAGGAGGCAGGAGTGTCAGAGTCTGAAAAAGGAGAAGTGATAATGGAATTAGAGGTCACGAGAGAGAGACATTTGGAGATAACGTGCTGCTGGCCTTGAAGATGGAGGAAGGGACCATGAGCCAAGCAATGCAGGTGGCCTCTAAATGCCTGCATAGAGCCTCAAAAAGAACACAACCTTGTCAACATCTCTTTTTTTTTTTGGAGGAAGATTAGCCCTGAGCTAACATCTGCTGCCAATCCTCCTCTTTTTTTTTCGCTGAGGAAGACTAGCCCTGAGCTAACATCCATGCCCATCTTCCTCTACTTTTTTTTATATGTGGGATGCCTACCACAGCATGGTGTGCCAAGTGGTGCCGTGTCCGCACCCGGGATCCGAACCGGTGAACCCCGGGCCGCCAAAGCGGAACTTGTGAACTTCACTGTGCCACCCGGCTGGCCCCTCCCTGTCGACATCTTAGTTTTAGGACTTCTGGCCTCCAGAACTATAAGATAATCAATTCTATTGTTTTAAGCCATTAAATCTGTGGTAATTTGTTGCAGCAGCAACAGGAAACTAATACATCCTTCCACACTGGAGAATTTTGCCAGGCTCTTCATTGTTTACTTCTCCTACTCCTTTCTTTTTCTTTTTTACTCTTTTTAATTATGAAATATACATATGGAAATGCATAAAACAAAAAGGCTCAACTGTGTAAACACCAAGCTGGTCAAGAAATAGAATGAGACCAGAGTGATTAATTACCAGTTCCATTCAGCTTATCTTGGAGGTCCTAGCCAGTAGAATAGAAAAGGAAAGGAAATAAAGTATTAAAAAGATGATTAGAAAGGAAGAAAATAGTAAAGCTATCTTTATTTGCAAATAATGTGATGCATACTTGGAACATAAGAATAATTATTAAAATTAATAAGTGAATTTAGCAAGGTTCCTGGATATAAAGTGAGTATACAAAAATCAATTCCATAGCTATGCACTACCATCAAACAAAATGAAATTTTTTTAAAGTTGCTTTCTTAGGAGGAGAAGCTGTGAATTGGTTCTTAATGACCTGCTTCCAGCTACCCTCCATCCATATCTAGCAGTAATTCTTTATGGTTTATGGCAGATGGATGGCATTTTCCCATTTAATAGCTATTAACTGTCTGCTATGCATCAGGCACCACTATTCTAGGTACTGCAGCCATAGCAGGGAACACAATAGACAAAGGAGGCATCATGGATCATGGAGGATGTACTCTGTATGTTCAGTTTGGTCACTTCAGTTGTGATATTGGAAGTAGGGTTATTTAACTCAAAAGTCTATGCATTTTAAGTTTTTTTATTATAAAAGTAGTCTTTCTTTGTTCATGTTAGAAATACTAGAGGGGCCACTCCTGTGGCCAAGTGGTCAAGTTCGTGCGCTCCACATCGGCGGCCCAGGGTTTCGCCGGTTCAGATCCTGGGCACGGACATGGCACCACTCATTAGGCCATGTTGGGGCGGTGTCCCACATAGCACAAGCAGAGGGACTCACAGCTAAGGTATGCAGCTATGTGCTGGGCAGATTTGGGGAGAAAAAGCAGAAAAAAAGAAGATTGGCAACAGTTATTAGGTCAGGTGCCAGACTTTAAAAAAAAAAAAGAAAAAGAAAGGAATACTAGAAAAATAAAGATTTGCAATAAGGAACGAAAGATTTCTTGATCCTTCTATCCTGGTTGAATAGATGAACAGACAGACATGTGAAGTTTTTTGCTTTTTAACAGAAATAGAATCAACCTTTATATACTGTTTTGTAATCTATTTTGTTGCCTTCACAAAAAATACATCTTGAATATATTTCCATGTTCCCCTATAACATGAATTTTAATGGCTGCATTATATTAACTTGTATGGACATACCCTAATACTTGTTTAGTCCTCAATCAATAGACATTTTAGGAAGTTACTGACTTTCAGTTTTATAAATGATACCATCTCGGGCAAGCTTATACAGAAATCTTCAGATATATCTTTCATTGTTCACAAGGTAAATTTTCAAAGTGGAATTACTAGGTCAAAAAGGGCATGCAGATTTTTAAGACTTTTGATAGATAATGCCATATTGCCCTCCAAAAAAGGTTATAGCTGTTTAAAATGCAGAATATGAAAGTATCTGTTTTCTAGCATCCTCACCAATCCTGAATGGTTTTTTTCTAACTTTGCTAGAGTTGGGCAAAAAACGGCATCTCACTGTTTCGATTTTCATTCTTTGATTACTAACAGGGTTGATTTTTTTTTTTTAAGTATCATACTTATTGGTTATATATAGTGATATTATATTTATTATAAATTGCCTTAGGTTCTTTGCACATTTTAGAATGCTCATCCATTTTTTTCTTAATGATTTGAAAAATTGTTTATGAATAATTTTTGAACTTTCTTTGGTTACCCTTGTACAAGAGGTGTTTTATTTTTATATTGAATGAGATGAGAGCTTTTGGAAACTTGGAAGGGAGAGGTATAGTACTCTGTTTTTCAGGCAATAAGAACATGTCTTTTCCTTCATCACACCATGTTAGGTAAGATCCTTAGTTTGTTTTCATCCTGTGAGGTAGTTTCTTGCTCTTATACCTCGCTCTCTATCAGTCCATAGATAATCTAAGGAAAAATCATTTCCAGCCAGATATGTAGTTCATTTCTAAATGAACTAAACTCTATCTATTTCCTTCTCTATTTTGCCTGTTAAATTGAAGGAGCCCTTGATATGGGTATAGTTAAACTTAGTAAAAGTTATACAGCGTTTTGAAAAATCCTCTGGTTTATCTCTAGAAAACATTATAAATTCAGAGGGTTTTTGTGGGTTTTTTTGCTTATTCTCGCTTTAGGTGCGGTAAATACCTTGATGCACCAGTTTGTTTGATGATTCATTTCACCATTGGTCCTTTGGCATTGACTGTTTCTCTCTGCCTTCCTCATTATTGCCCTCCCTCACCTTTTTTGTGCATTCTCTCACCTCTTTACTAATTGTTTATAAATTGTTTATAGAATTACTAATTACGCCTTCCATTTACTCCAGTCCTTTCAGATTATATCAGTTACTGCCTAATTTATAAATCTGATTTCCCAAATGGGTCCTGTTGAGCTCGGTTATCTTTATGCTCATGCTATAGATAGGTCAATGACTAGGTGTTCTTTTTGTTCTAGGATAGTAATTCTCACACTTTAGCACTCATCACAATTAGCTGAAAGGCTTCTTAAAACACCAATCACTAGACCCCACCCCAACAGTTTCTGATTAGTCAGGAGGAGGAGAGACTAAAAAATTGTATTTCCAGGAAGTTCCCAGGTGATACCGATTGTCTGGATTTCGCTCTTTGAGAACCACTGTTTTTAGGAATGTGGTGGCTGCCAGCATTGCAGCCATCAGGCAGAGATTTTGGCCCAGGTAAAAGTAAGATTTCTGGTATAAGTCGTCTTCCTAATTCTATCTTCAACTTTGGAATGCAGAGCCTATTATCTGAGGGTTCATATACTTTGCCTCCATGTTTCCAGAGAGCTTTCTGAGCTCTTCAGAAAGAAGTTAAATTCAGAATGCTATAAATATATTTTTCCTGAAATAAATGAAGAGTCTTATGTCTTATTCTCCTTTTCCAGGAGGACCCTGAGTAAAACACCTGACTTCACTGAGTGTTTAGCATGTGCCAGGCACTGTTTTAATGCTTTACATGAACTCATTTGCATTTTACAAAAAGCTGTGTGGGAATTTGAACTACAGGGAAGAACTTGCCCAAGATGACACAGCTAAGAATGAAGGAATCAGATCCAAGCAATCCACGTCTAGAGCGCACTCTTAATTGAATATAAATATAATAGTAGAATGGTTGAACAAACATCGCTTAGTACTTCAGTTCTCTCCTCAACTTTGACAGTTCTTTTATTTTCACTGGGAGCTTGATTTCTCACCAGGTGCTTGGGAACTATTGACCTGGTTTAGGGAGATCGTCTGATCTCGCACAATAGTTTCTGAGGATGAACAGAGTAAAAGTTCACATGACGGGAATGGATGCTCAAATTGAATTTGCCTACTTCTTTCTCTCTGGGTTGGATGTTCTTCAAATCTTGAAATGTCCTGGATCCAAAGATACCTGAGTGGCTAGAATATGAGTCTTTGGAGAAAGAACTTGATTTATTTCTCACAAACCCTTGAGAGTGTTCTCGGAGGGACTGAATATATGCACAGGATGATCTCCATTATTTTGGAAGTGTGTCTAAGGGCAAAAAAATCTAAGAGTGGGGGCCGGCCCCATGGCCGAGTAGTTAAAGTTCCCCACACTCCACTTCAGTGGCCGGGGTTCACAGGTTTGGATCCCAGGTGTGGACCTACTCCACTCATCAGCCATGCTGTGGAGGCATCCCACATACAAAGTGGAGGAAGATTGGGAGAGATGTTAGCTCAGGGCTAATCTTCCTTACAGGAAAAACAGAAAAAAACTAAGAGTAGTGGTAGTGCAACTTCTAAGGACCACAGGATCAGGACAATGCACTGGACTCCCAACTTTGCAGGCAGGACTGTTGATAGATGAATGTGGCTCTTGGAGTTGGCTAATGGGGATAACTGATGCATAAAAACCTAAAGATCAGAGATGTAATCATGCCTACCTATCTACATTCATACATACATACAAACAATCTTCTGCTCAAGATTTAGTAAATATGGGCCATAATGAAAAATAAGATTGAAATTGGTACGGGGAAGACATACAGTACTTAGAGCAAAGACTTAACTATTGACGTAAACTTCTCCCTCAGTCCTTCCTATTCCACTCTTTTTTATTTTCTTTGCTAATATAATCTGTCATACATATAAAAAAATATGTATTATATTTTTACTTCATAACTATAGATATCTGAAAAAATTAATCTTTATTTACAATTGATACCTTTACTTTTATTAATCAACTTATTGGTATATAATTTACATACAGTAAAATCATACTTTTGAATATATTGATATGTGTATATTCTGTGTAAGGATCTCCCCAATTCCACTCCCCACCCCAGGCAACCACTGATCTAATTATTCTTATTATAGATTTGTCTTGCCTGTTCCAGAATTTCATGTAAATGGGATCATACAGTATGTACTTTTATGTGTTTGTTCTTTCAGCATAATATCTATGAGATTCATCCATGTGGTGTGTTTTTCCAGTAGATTTTTCCTTTTTATTGATGAGTAATATTCCATTGTATGGATATATTACAGGCTGTTTATTCATTCACTTGATGATGGACATTTGGGTTTTTATTTATTTTTGAGGAAGATTGGCCCTGAGCTAACATCTGTGCCCATCTTCCTCTACTTTATATGTGGGGTGACTGCCACAGCATGGCTTGATAAGCGGTGCTAGGTCTGAGCCCGGGATCCAAACCTGAGAACCCCCAGCCACCAAAGTGGAGCGTGAACTTAACCACTGCACCACTGGTCAACCCCTGGGTTTTTATTTTTTGGCTGTTATGAATAATGACGCTGTGAACATTAATGTACAAGTCTTTTTGTGGACATAAGTTTTCATTTTTCTGGGGTAAATAGCTAGAAGTAGAATTGCTTAGTCATATGATAAGTATATATCTAACTTTAGAGAAACTACCAAACTATTTTCCAAAGTAATTGCACCATGTTATACTCCCATTAGTAATGTGTGAGAGTTTCAGTTGCTTCACATCCTTGCCAGCACTTGGTGTTCCTGATCTTTATAATTTTAGCCCTTCTAGTAAATGTGAAGTGGTGTCATTTTAGTTTTAATTGTCATTTCCCTAATTAATGATGAGCATCATTTCATGTGTTTATTAGCAATTCATATATCCTCATTTGGGAAGTGTCCAAATCTATTGCCCCTTTTTAAAAATTGAGATACTAATGTTTTCTTATTGAGTTGTGGAAGTTCTCTATATATTCTGGACACAAATCTTTGTTAGATATATGTCCTGTGAATATATTCTTGCAGTATGTGGCTGGCTTTTTTTTTTTTTTTTTTTGGACAGAATCTTGAACAGCGAAAGTTTTTAATTTTGATGAAGTTCAGTTTTTTCAAAATTTCACTTTATGATTAATGCCTTTTCTGTTTTAAGAAATCTTTGCTTTTGTCTTCTTCACTATATCCTTTAAAAAATTTTTTTTCCAAGTGGTTGTTCTAGGGCTAACAATTTGTATCCTTAAATTTTCAGAATATATTTAGGGTCAGTATTGTACCTCTTTACACTTCACACCTTATGCTTCCTGTTTCCTGCTTCACACTTCACAAATGTAATAACCTTAAAACACTAAAATTCCATTTACCTATTCCCTCTTGTTTTGTGTAGTCATCTTCTGTTATGCTTTTTTGTATGTTATAAACCCTACCATACATGTTATTTCTATTTATACAATTGGTTGAGTTTTAAGTAAATTACAAACAAAAAGAAAACATAGACTTTTATATTTATCCACTTATTTACTGGTGCTCTTCATTCTTTCCAGTATATCCAAGTTTCCATTTGGTATCATTTCTCTTGAGCCTACAGGACATAAGCAGGTTGGCTGGTGACAAATTCCCATAGCCTTTGTTTATATAAAAATGTTTCTGTGGGCTGGCCCCGTGGCCGAGTGGTTAAGTTCGTGCGCTCCACTGCAGGCGGCCCAGTGTTTCATTGGTTCGAATCCTGGGCGCGGACATGGCACTGCTCATCAAACCACGCTGAGGCAGCGTCCCACATGCCACAACTAGGAGGACCCACAACGAAGAATATACAACTATGTACCGGGGGGCTTTGGGGATAAAAAGGAAAAAATAAAATCTTAAAAAAAAAAAAAAAATGTTTCTGGGTTTTTGAGGGTTTTTTGCTTGAGGAAGATTTGCCCTGAGCTAACATCTGTGCCAGTCTTCCTCTATTTTGTATGTGGGCCACCGCTGCAGCATGGCTGCCAAAGAGTGGTATAGGTCTGTGCCCAGGAACCAAACCCTGGCCGCCGAGGCAGAGCATGCTGATCCTAACCTCTAGGCCATAGGGCCGCCTCCTTTTTTTTTCCTTTTTGTCTGTGGTTTTAAGGAGGTGTGCTGTTTTTTTCTTCTGGGTATAGAATTCTGGATTGAAGTTTTTTTCTTTCAGTGCCTCCAAGATGTGGTTCTATTAGTACCTGGCACCCATTGTTTTCTTGTGAGAAATAAGCATTCTTATGCCTCTGTATGTAATGTATCTTTTTGGGGGACTGCTTTGAATATTTTCTTTTTATCTTTGGTTTTTAGTAGTTTGATTGGGATATGAAGAGGTGTAGTTCTTTTTACATTTATCCTGCTTGATGTTCACTGATCCTCTTGGATTTGTAAGTTGGTGTTTTCCACCAAATTTGGAGTATCTTTCAGACATTATTCTCTTTTCTGCCTCAATTACCCTCTCTTCTCTTTCTGAAATTCCAATTGTGTGCATGTTAGACGTTTGATATAATCTCATACATTTGTGAGGCTCCATTTGTGTTTAGTGTTTTTCTCTCTAGTCTTAAGAGTACTTAGTTTCTATTGATCTGTCTTCAAGCTCACTGGCTGTTTTTTCTCCCATTTCCAGCATACCATTAAACTTATCCAGTGAACTTTTTCATTATTTTGCTTTTCAGTTGAAGAATTTCTACTTGGTTCTTTTTTGTAATTTCCTTTTCTGTACTGACATTTCCTGTTTGTTTACTCATTAAGACTATATTTTCTTTTAGTTCTTTGAACATCCTTCCCGTTAATATTTTGGACATATTTATAATAGGTGCTTTAAAGTCTTTGCCTGCCAATTCCAACATCTGGGCCATCTCACATTTGATTTCTGTTGAATATGGATTGCATTTTCCTGTTTCTTTGTGTCTAGTGATTTTTGTTTAAAATCACTGGACATTGTGGATAATTTGTTAGAGAGATTCTGGATCTTGTTACCTTCCTCTGGAGAGTATTGTTTTTATATTTTAACAGGCAGTTAAATTATGCTTGATCATCTTGAACTGGCGTAGGCTTGATTTTTACACATTATTAGTGCAGCTATGTAGAAACATAGGCTGTTTCCCGAGCCCCAGTAACTTGGCAATAGTCAACCTTCAAGCTCTGTCTGCCCTGCAGATTTTGTTTTACGCTGGGTTTTAGGATTTATTAATGCAGATTTATATTAGGTCTAACTCTAGGGTGTGTTTTCTCTGGAGTATCAGATGGTTGCCAAGGGGTGTTAACAAGGTGTTAAGATCTCTTCACTCTGTCAGTGTTGGAACTCCAACTCCCCCATCCCTAGGCAGTGCTCTTTCCCCAGCACTGCTGGACCTCTGATACCTCTCTGTTCCACTCTCAGCCCTGTAGCAGCTGCCATCTGGTAAGCCTCTGATGTTCTTGGCCTGCGTGTGTATAGTCCAGCCTTCACCCCCTTATTCACTAAGGATTCTCACATATACTTCATGCCCTTTCTTTGCACAACTTCTTCCTGTCCGTTTCCTTACTCACAGATTCCAGCTACTTCACCTGCCTCAAATTCTGCTCTCTGCCTCTTCATCTCAACAGGACCACCGTAATTTCCTTGAGATTCAGCTTTTTGTGTTATGATTGGAAAATTATCCCCAAGCAGAGGACTGAGTGATCACAGACTCATTTCATGAGTTTCTCTTCTCTCAGGGATCACAGTCTTACAAATGCCTGTTGTCCACTGCCTAAAAAAAGTTGTCTCATATATTTTATAGCTGTTTATGGTGGGAGGACTAGTCCAGTACCAGTTACTCCGTCATGGTCAGAAACAGAAGGTAGACTGTCTTTACTTTTTAATTACAAAAGTAATCTATGCTCTCTCCATCTACTTAAAATAATATAGAACTACAGAAAATAAGAGCACAAGTCCCTCCCTTCCAAAGATGATTGCTATTAACAGTTTGGTAACCATCTTTCCAGATGTACATATACAGAGTATTAGTTTTTCTAATAAAAATGCATGCTATTATATACATTACTTTTTTTTTTGCCTAATATGCCTTGGAACTGTTTCTAAATCAATACATATAAATCTACACCATTCTTTGTCAGGTTGCATCATATTCCATTGCATAGATACAATTTATCCATCTTTTAGGTGATATTTAGTTATGTCAAATTTTTGTTATTACAAACAATAGTCAAGTGAACTTCCTTCTACTTAAATATTTTTATACTTATATATTTCTGTAGAATAGATTCCTACAAGTGAATTTGCTTTGTCAAAAGATATGTTTACTATTTTGACAAATACTGTTAAATTGCCCTCCAAAATGATCATACCAATTTACACTCCCATTAACAGTAAATGAGTGTCTTGTTCTTTATACTGTCACCAACACTGTGTATTATTACCAATATTTTCATTTCTGCTAATCTTCTGGGTTAAAAAAATGTATTTCACTTTAACTTACCTGTATTTACTAGTGTAACAAAGAATCTTTCTGTTAATTTGTCTGTTTATATTTCGTCCTCTCTGACTTGCATATTTATGGCCTTACCTTTTTTTTCTTGCTGAAGAAGATTCACCCTGAGCTAACATCCACTACCAATCTTCCTCTTTTTGTATCTGAGCAGCCACCACAGCACAGCCTCTGACTGACGAATGGTGTAGGTCTGCACCTGGGAACCGAACCCGGGCTGCCAAAGTGGAGTGCACTGAACTTAACCACTAGGCCACTGGGGCTGGCCTGCTTTGCCCATTTTTAACTGTTATTTATTATTTTTGTTGATATGTAGGTGTTCTTTATACACTGTAGATAGTTTTATTTTCTGTTACAAATAGTTTCTCCTGGTTTGCAACTTGTTTTATAATCTTATTCATATTTTTTACAGTGTGCAACTTAAAATTTTTATAGTCAGATTTGCCTTTTCCTATATGACCTCTGCATTTTTTTGTCATGCTTGCCTCATCTGTCTACACACCTATTATTGTTCCTTCTGATTGTTTAACTTGATTTCTCTAAAAAGAAAGATTTGTGATTAGCAAGATACACTGTGATTTACCCAGGCTTCTATTGGACTTTTGGCTGTAAAGTGGAGACTGTGACTTTTTTTTTTTTTTTTGAAGAAGATTAGCCCTGAGCTAACTACTGCCAATCCTCCTCTTTTTGCTGAGGAAGACTGGCCCTGAGCTAACGTCCATGCCCATCTTCCTCTATTTTATATGTGGGACGCCTACCACAGCATGGTTTTTGCAAAGCGGTGCCATGTCCTCACCTGGGATCTGGACCAGTGAACCCCAGGCCGCCGAGAAGTGGAACGTGTAAACTTAACCGCTGTGCCACCAAGCCGGCCCCAAGACTGCCACTTTTACATAGTCCAAATATTCCAGAATTGCACTCATTTGGGACAGAGGCTTTTGAAGGTTTTATATTTTTGTGGAGAGTTTTTTGTGATATTATTATTGTCAGTGACAGAAAAAAATGAATCTTTAGCTGCCTAAGAGTAAATCCAAATGTTTTCTTAACTACAAGTAAACTCAGAAATAACCAGATGAAATAGTGTAAAACCTCATTTGTAGTGAATGCTTATCTAGCAGTAGATTTTTTCTTGCTCATGCACACAGCCCCCTCTAAAGTGAAGAAGAGAAAAATGAGAAACTGTTCTTAATTCTAGAGTGCAGTGGAAAACGTGGTTTGCATATGTACAGCAAAAAACTTTGGAAGGTTAGAATTGCACAATGAATGTAAGTTGAGCAATTGCTTAACAAGGCATACACATTGGGGGGGTGTCCTTTGCTCTTGTGCAATTAGGGAACTCCAGAGCTGCCTGAATAGGGGATTTCCTTTTATTTCTTACATGCCATTTTAAAAATTCACTTTTTATCTTCTTTTCAGTGTTCATTTTTGGTTTTCATTCCCTTGAATTCTTACTTGTGGTTTTCTTTTCTTTTTTCTTTTTTTTAAGGAAAGAGATAAATTAGCCAGACATCCACATGTCCCCACCTCTGTGACTATGACTGGAAATGAACCTGGGCCAGGTTCTACAGATGGTGGGAGGATGGTTGCTGATGGTTTAAGGATGTCTAGTTCAGCTTCTTCTCATAATTGCAATACTCAGCTGGTTCTCAGTGTTTGAAATATGGGTTAGTGATCAGCCAGCATTCCCTGGTTTCTTAGTACTAAGATTTTGCAGACTTTGTATTGAGTTTTCTGAGGTTTTTGCCTGTTTTGCTTTTAATGGTGACCGATACCTAATGAAGATCAACTGCAGACTTTACTAGAAAGGTAAAGCCAAACTTTAAGCTGAAAGCATAGGAGCCAATCAGTGAGAGCCAGAGCTGTACAGTGCTTTTTTCTCTTGGCAAAAGAAAAGTCCTTGTTTTCTCCCTTCCCTTTTGCCTGCTCAGTCACACTCAGGGTAAATGGTACTTAGTAATCATGATTCTGTTCCGTTTACCTTTGTGCTGGGGGTACTGGAATCTCTTTGCTCTCAACTTTGCTCTGTTCCAGAGGAACAGGAGAGGTAGTTGGGTCAGAGTGCCAGAAAAGCTGAAGTTAAGTATGTGGATTTCATAGCCGCATGTATGAGTGTTTGTGGGGCAGGGAACTTCTAATGGAAAACATTTGTGTTGCATCGAAAACAGAGCGAGGCCTGGTTAGAGTCTGTCTGGTCTGTCTGTCAGTCTGTTCCCTACCAGCACTAGTCATTGTTCTCCTGGGAGTCTCAGGCGTATTGTGGTTTCTTCTGCTCTTGCTATCCCCTGATCTTGCCAGAGTTTTTGTGTCATGGGTGGCCCCATTCTCAGTTTGGAGTGAGACTGCAAGGGTGGTGACTAATGGCTTTGAAGGCACTCAAGCCCACATATTGGCTTGGCGACCCTTCTTAGGGTGAGCCTGAGGAGAGGGAAGGGTCCCCAATACAGACAGTGGGAGAAGCATGCTTAGACACATACAGACGCTTTTTTAGCCCCTGCTTTTACTGCTAGCAAAGCATAAACCAGAAGAATGGAGACTAGAGGCAAAGGCTTGCTGTTTGGACTTGCCATTTCATTTGTAAATGCTCCTAAGGGATGCACCTGGGTGCCCAAGCTTGTCTCTGACAGGCTGATGTCAATCAGGTTGTGTGGCTGGATCCCCTTTAGGAAATACAGAAGAGAAAGTGCTAATTTCCCTGAGGGGTAGTGTCACTCTGAGATATGAGGGACCTGTAACTTGAGCTGTTTCTTTTTTCCCCTTCAGAACCTCTGAAATTCACATTTGTTCATCATTTTAAAAAAAGAAAGAAAGAAAACAATAAAAAACAGCAGCTCAGAGTTTTTTGGGTCCCTAAGAAGGTACTTCACCAATGTGGTTTTCACATTTTCAGGTTTTTGGCTGGTGAATAAGATTGAGCAGAAATGCTCCTTCCCCTGATAACAATACATTCAGATGCAGGATCAGGAGCGCGTGGATTAAAACCAGACGGTGGATGATTAATATTGTTACTTATAGAGGTAGACATGGCAGCTTCCTCTATTTAAATGAAAAAGCCCTTTCTCTGCATTTGTATGTGTGCATATGCTTACATACTTGTGCTCTTCGAAGGTGGAGCTAAGAGTTACTAGCTTAGTTACAGTTTCCAAGTACCATTTCCTTCCTCTTGCTTGAAGCACCCAAGAAGTACTAGAAGGATTAAGCTATGAAGCAGAGGTGTGAAGATAAGCCACTCAAATGAGAGTGGGAATGTTTTCTTTTTCAAGCTGTTTTCACGGCTTTCCACGTACTGCTGTAACACACATCTTTATCCACCAGACTATTCTCACTCCCTATGGTCCTGTGACCTCATTATAAGAGGCATAATTTTTTTTTCAAAATGTTGCACCTTTGGAGGTACCCATTCCCATCATTTCATTATTAGATAATAATGATATTAAAAGGAACTTTGTTATTACAGATATACTTGTTTTTTTGATCTCACTGACAACATGACATGAGATTTCTTAGAGAATACTTTTAATGAGAGCTTGATAGGTGTTTGTTATTTTTCAAACTATGTTTCAGGATTTATTTTTATTAGGTTCTGTGCACATTAACCTGGTTAGCCTAGGCCTCTGATTCCCCCCGTGATTTTTAAAATTGTATACATTTTGCCCTTTGTAGAAACGAGACCTCTGCCCAAATGAAACAGGAAATGAAAGGGGGAGGCGGAAAACCAGACTGGGACTTGATATCTTTTTATCTGCGTAAAGAAGATTGCATTGTCTCTGAAACAGTGAAAAGTTTTGGGGACAAAGAGTATACTATAAAGTTCCTTTTATTCCAACAGCAATATGGGTCTTTTTTTTTTTTTTTTTTAAAGATTCTATTTTTCCTTTTTCTTCCAATGCCCACCAATACATAGTTGTGTATTTTTAGTTGTGGGTCCTTCTAGTTGTGGAATGTGGGATGCCACCTCAGCATGGCTTGATGAGCGGTTCTCTGTCCATACCGAGGATTCGAATTGGTGGAACCCTGGGACCCCGAAGTGGAGCACGTGAACTTAACCACTTGGCCACGGCCGGCCCCCTGGGTCTATTTTAATTTTGCCTCCAATATCAAGGTGAAAGTGGACTTTGTCAGCCTTGTCACACTCTAGCTGTATGCATTCCCAGGTATCCCCAATCATAGAATGAATTGATGTTCCTCCTGTTCATCCCCTTCCCCAGAGACCAAGATTTGTTTGTTTGTTTACATAGATTAAAATCCACTTTTGTTCTACAGTTTTGACAAACATTCAGTCATGTAGCCATGACCACAATTAAGATATGGAGCATTTTCATCACTCCAAAAAACTTCCTCAGGCACCCAACCCTCCCCCACCCCTAATCCTTGACATCCTCATGTGTTTTCTGCCCCTATGACTTTACCTTTTCCAGAATGTTATGTAAGTAAAACCATATTGTAATTAGTTTTTTGAGTCTAGCCTCATTAACAAAGCATAAACCATTTGAGGTTCATCCATGTTGTTGCACGTATCAGTAACTCTTTTTTTGTTACTGCAGAGTAGTATTCCATTGTTTGTGTATACCACAATTTGTTTATCCATTCACCACTTGATGAACATTTGTATTGTTTGCAGTTTTTGGTAATTATGGATAGAACTACTACAAACATTCATATATAGCTTTTGATGTGAACTTAAGTTTTCATTTCTCCTGGTAAATACCTAGGAATGAACGAATGGGTCGTTTGGTAAGTATGTGTTTAAATTTGTTGGAAACTGCCCAGTTGTTTTCCATAGTAGCTGTACCACTTTGCATTCCCACCAGTAGTGTATGAGAATTGCCGTTCCTGCACGTCCTTGCCAGCACTTGGTTCTGCAGTTTGTTTCAGTCATTCTTA
Source organism: Equus asinus (assembly GCF_041296235.1). Lineage (NCBI taxonomy): Eukaryota > Metazoa > Chordata > Mammalia > Perissodactyla > Equidae > Equus > Equus asinus. Next base: position 16,623,397 of record NC_091802.1, read on the forward strand.
AAGGTACCTCACTGCAGTTTAATTTGCGTTTCTCTGGTGGCTAATGATGTTGCACATCTTTTCATGTGTTTATTTGCCATTTGCGTAACTTTCGTGAAGTGTCTTCAAATCTTTGTCTTATTTTTAAATTGGATTGTTTGTTTTCTTACTGCGTTTTGAGATGTCTTTATATGCTCTGGATGCAAGTCCTTTGTCAGATATATATGTGTTGCAAATATTTTCTTTCAGTCTGTGCCTTGTCTTTTCACTTCAGAGACTAAGTTTTGACTGATTAAATGCTGAGAGCTGGAGGTTTCAGGCTCTCTTGGTAGAGGAAAGTAAGGAAATTGAGACCTTAGTCAGCAGAAAGATGTGAGGACCACCCCTTTTGAAGTTGTTTATTTAAAATAAAAGAGGGGGAAGAGGAGTGGGCCAAGACTGAGTTGTGCAGACAGATGCCTGAAGCTTTTTTAATTCTTCTCTCTCTCCTGTCCCCACCTATGATGTGGATTCTGAGCTCTTACCTTCAACCAGGTTCTTCAGTTTCTGCCTTCACTTCATACCCATTGAGGCCTCTCCAGCTCTGCAAACTCCAGTGGAATACCCGAGAGGGTCGGTCAGCTTCTTGCCCAGAGTATATTTCAGACTGAAGTCATTTTTGATAAGTAATCATTCCCAAGCCCTAAAGTGATAGCCTCCAAGGAGTCACCCACTTTGAAGAGCTGCTTTCATCTCCAGCTGGACTCTTTTCCAAATAAGCGTTGGCAGAGCCTAGTCAGGGCTCTGCCACACAGGGTTCTGCCATGAGAAGCAAATTGGCAGCAACAGGCAGCCCCCTGAGGCCGTGGAATTCAGTTCTCAGAACATGCATTAAATGTGGATGAGATATTTATTTAACATGGGACTCTTTCATGTTGCATGGAATTCTTTCCACAGGGCAGCCCACTTAGGACCTGCCCCATTGGACAAAAGTCAAGAAAAGGTAGTATGTGGAATCTTGTCACTTTTTAATTGCTGAGACCATTAAGGTGTTTTTTTTTAAAAAAAAAAAAGCATTTGCCACTGACTAGACACTAGCAGAATTTCTTTCCTTTCTGCACGTGACGTGGATCACTAACACTGTCTGTGATGGTTGGAGAAGGCCTGCTTTAGTCCTAGAGATTTGTCCATTGCTCCAGGATAATGCATTCTGGTCAAGGCTCTCTGGCTTCTGACCCCAGTAGGAGTGATGTGTACAGAGAAGAATTTCTGACCATTCGCTAAAATCTCAGTTATTTGAATGTCTTTTTGTAAACAAAACATCTTTTAGGCAGGCTTAAAGCTTTTTCTGCTCACGTAGGTACAAATTTCTCACTTTACCAAAGACAAGTAAATTCAATTAAAGATAAAACTATAATGTGGAATAATAGTTCAGGCTTTAAAAACAAAGGGAGGGGTTAAAAACAAGTTCTGCAATAAATCACCAATTGCGGAATCTAAGGGAAATGATCCCATCTGGAAAACTCTACCAGTGGTGCCGCGGCTGGTTTGTGGAGCGATGAGAATCGTGGAGTGAAAAAAGACCCTGCAGTCTTGAGAGATGACAGGCTCCTTAATTGATGTCCATTTCAGCTGGTGCTGTGCCAGCTTATCTTGGCCCCAGTCCAGCGTTCCTGTAATTTGGGAGCCAGGTGTGAAGCATTTTTGTTCCATCTTGTTCCCTAGCATCTACAGAAGCCTCACGCATCTCACTTGAGGCAGCAGAACTCTGTAGGAAACAGATGTACAGGTAGAGGTGGAAGGAAGTGTCACAGCTGGGTTATGGATATTAAAAAAAAAAAATCCTCCCCCACACTCAAGTGAGATCTGGGCTTGAGAGATGGGGGAAAGAGTATTTCACAGCCTCAGTATGGGTGTGACTACCAAGTACCTTAATTACTCTGATACTCATTTGTGATTTCTTAAAACATGTCTTATTACTTTAGAGTTACACTTCATATAGGCAGAGATCCCTAGTGATTTGCCTTCTCTCTGACTCTGGGAACAGCAAGTGCAATAAAAAGAACTTCTCAAGATGCCCATCAGAGTTGGGTCTGATTACTTCCATAGCATCTAAGACAACCTTCTGAGAGATTAGCTACCCCTGACTAGGAGGGGACATAACTGTATTTTGGGGGGGATCTTGATGGACCCAGTGAAAGACACTAACATCATCTGTCCAAAGCATTGATATTAGGCCCTTGATGCTCAAGAGTATGGATGCAGTTGGCCCAAGAAGACATTCTTCCCAGAATCCAACCTGTATTCTTTCTAGCCCTCAGGCTAAACTGAACATTAAAGAACAGGCAGTTCTGCCTTTCAGGATGACAAAACATAAGCAGGATCCTCCCTGTGGGAGTATTAAGGTCCTGTGGACATAGAACTTAAATGTTGGAATTGGTGTTTTGCCACTGGCTTACATTTTTATATAAGGCAAGTTTTAGCCCTCTAGAACTGAGAGTCAATTCTGTTTCCTGGAGGGCCCAACCCTTTAGCAGACAACTGAAGGAATGCTTCTTTATTCCTTCCTTTAACTCAGAATCTCACGCAGACAGAGCTGAGGGTAGTTTTTGGCCTTGAGAATCAGGCCATAAAGTCAAGGAGTAACTACAAGCCTGGGTTGCTTTTTGCTCTAAATGTGCCAGGGTGACTGGGCAGCCCTTGGTTCACTGATAGTGTTAGTCTGTTCTTCCTTATGTTATCAATACCAGAAGCTGGAAAATGCCTATACCAGATGTTTCAAGAGGTTGAGGAGCTAGGAAGGGTGGTTTTCCATTAATTCAAGTCTTATTCTTTAGAACAGGCTCATTCCATTTCTTAAGATTGTAATTGTTAAAATATACATAATATAAAATTTACAATTTTTAAGTGTACACTTTTGTGGCGTTAAATATATACACATTGTTTTGCAACCATCATCACCACTTGTCTCCAGGCCTTTGTCATCTTCCCCAGCTGAAACTCTGCACCCATTAACCACTATCTCCCCATTTCTTCCCTCCCCGAAGTCTCTGCCAAGCACTATTTTACTTTCTGTCTCTGAATTTGACCACTCTGCAAACCTCATATAAGTGGAGTCATACAATATTTGTCTTTTTGTGACTGGCTTATTTTATCTAGCATAACGTCTTCAAGGTTTATCCTGTTGTAGCAGTGTCAAAATTTCCTTCCTTTTTAAGGCTGAATAATATTCCATTGTATATATACACCACATTTTATTTATCCATTCATCCATGGATGGACACTTGAGTCACTTCCACCTTTTGGCTCTTGTAAATAATGCTGCTATGAACATGTGTGTATAAATATCTGTTCAAGTCCGTGCTTTCACTTCTTTTGGTATGTACCCAGCAGTGGAATTGCTTTATCATATGGTAATTCTGTGTTTAATTTTTTTGAGAAATTGCCATACCGCTTTCCACAATGGCTGTACCATTTTACATTTCCACTAACAATGCACAAGGGTTCCCATTTCTCCACATCTTCACCAACAGTTGTTATTTTCTTTTTTTTTTAAATAGCCATTTTAATGGGTGTGAAGTGATACCTCATTGAGGTTTTGATTTGGATTTCCCTAATGACTAATGATGTTAAACATCTTTGCATGTGCTTATTTATTGTGTACATTAAAAATATAGAATTTCTGCTTTCTCACTTGATTGTCTTTGGGATGTCTGAGCATTAACTTTTTCCCTTTGAGGCAAAGGAAGGCAGGGTGGAATAAAAGAAAGTGTCAGATGTAGGCTCTGATCCCGATTCTGCTAAAGACTAGTTGTGTTGCCTTGGACAATTTATATAGCCTCTCTGAGCCTCTGTCTCTTTTTCAATAAAACTAGGAAAATTATAAGTGCCCTGTCCAACTCAAACAGCTGTTGTGAGTATAAAAGGAGATCAGGTCTGGGAAAGTATTTTGTGAAGATTTTATAAAAGTGGAGAAATGTGTATTCAAACAGTTTGCCTGTTTTAAAAGTTGGATTATTTGTCATTTATTGTTGAGTTGTAGGAGTTCTTTATATATTCTGGATAAAAGTCCATTATCAGATAGATGATTTGCAAATATTTTCCCCCATTCTATAGATTGTCTTTTCACTTTCTTGAAATTTTTTAATTTTGATGAAATCCAATTTATCTGTTTTTTCTTTTGTTATTTGTACTTTGGTGTTGCGAAGACATTTTTAAACAGTAAAAACTGGGAAAGTTTATCACCAAAACACTTATAAAGGAAGTTCCTTCTACCTGAAGTACATACTTTAGAAAAGTATTCCAGCTGCAAAAAGGGATGGTTTGCCATAATGATAATTATAAAATTGGATTGGATTGATTACAAAAGAATCATGAAGTTAGGAGGCCCCTTCAAAGACATCGCAGGCAGTCTTCTACCTAATTAAAAAATAGTCTCAGGGGCCAGCCCAATGGCACAGCAGTTAAGTTCATGTGTTCCACTTCAGCAGCCTGGGGTTCACCAGTTTGGATCCTGGGTGCGGACCTACACACCGCTTATCAAGACATGCTATGGTAGGCATCCCATGTATGAAATAGAGGAAGGTGGGCACAGATGTGAACTCAGGGCCAGTCTTCCTCAGCAAAAAGAGGAGGATTGGCTGTGGATGTTAGCTCAGGGCTAATCTTCCTCAAAAAATAAAATGAAATAAAAAATAAAAATAAAAATAAGCTGTATGCTCATTAAAAAAAAAAAAGTCTCCTAGTGTCCTCATAGCCTCTGCTTCAGATACTTCCCAGAGTTTGCTATATACAACAGTCACTATTAAAAAGTTCTTTCTCAGGGCCGACCCCGTGGCCAAATGGTTAAGTTTCAGCGACCCAGGGTTTCGCCAATTTGGATCCTGGGCGCAGACATGGTGCCACTCGTCAGGCCATGCTGAGGTGGCATCCCACATAGCACAACCAGAAGGACCCACAACTAGAATGTGCAACCATGTACTGGGGGGATTTGAGGAGGAGAGGAAGAGGGGAAAAAAACAAGATTGGCAACAGATGTTAGCTCAGGTCTCAGTTTTTTTTAAAAAAAGTTCTTTCTCAAACTGAGCACAATCTGCCTTTCTGAAATTCTCACTCAATGGTTTTAGAGAGATTCTCTTAGAGTGACAGTCTTTTTTTCCATACCTGACACATCTTAGTATGCTTGAAATTCTCCGCAAGTTTCTTTTCTCTAGAGTAAACTTTCACCAGTGCAATCAAATAGATTCTTGACCAGCGCTATCAAATAGAACTTTCTGTGATGATGTAATGTTCTGTTTCTGTACCATTCTGTATGGTAGCCACTGGTCACATGTGGACTACTGAGTACTTGAAATGTGACGAGTACACCAGAGAAACAGAAATTTTAATTTAATTTTAATTAAATTGAAATATCCACATGTGGCTAATGGCTACTATAGTAGACCCTTCAATTCTAGATCATTCTCCTGGCCAGATTTTTCTATACCACTGGTTCTCAAATTGTGGTACTGGGACCAACAGCATGAGATTCACCTGGGAACGTATTAAGTATGTAATGTTTTAGGCCCTAGTCCAGACCTATGAATCAGAAACTCTGAGGGTAGAGCCCAGCAATCTCTTTTAACAAGCTCTCCTAGTGATTCCAGTGGACTAACACTTGGAAGCCAATTCTAGTTCTTCAAGGTTCTTGTTAAAAGTACTGCTCAGACATGGTCTGACATGCATGGATTTCACCTGAAGAAAGTTTCAATGGCTTAAAAAAAGTTTGACTACTATTACCTAGATAGCACATTGACTGTATATTATAAAATAAGTAAAATGTGGTTATGAAGTTTTTTTTTTTTAAATAAAGTGCCAGCTGCAGTTCAGAAGAAAAAGAGTTAATGAGAACTTTCCCCTCGATCTCACACACAGTCTTATAGTGCTGGAATTAGAACTCTGGGCTTTTGATTCTCAGCATGTTATGCTTTCCGTCTGTCAGGCCGTTTCATGAACTAGGCCCCATTGTTTGTTTGGTTTGGTGTCTCCCAGAAGAGAAAAATCTGGTTCCTTGGCATGTATTTCACCCTACCCCCTTTGGGGGGCATTCCTGCCAGCTCTTGTACCACTTCTCCATTGTTAGGGTACCTCTGTGGTCACACCCAGTGCCCTGGGAACATCTCTCGTTTTCAAAATTTAACAGACTTCACCTATATAGTTATCTTCTTTTAATATGATTTTTGTCGTCTTATGCTTGAAACCTAGAAGAGGAGCTGGCTTGTTCTGTTGCTGGCCTTGAGCCAGATGTCATAACTTCAGGCAGTGCCACGCTGCATATCTCCAGCAGTTTGAAATGGAGAGCAGAGTTAGAGATAAGATCAGCAGCTTTAGGTGATGGCATTGTTTCAAATAAACCATGCATGACCCAAAGCTTCCACTTCAAATGGGGAATGAAATTGCTTCATCCTTTGACAGCTTGCTCCATGAAAGAAATTTATCTTCACTTAATTGCTTTAGATCCCAAGAGGCTACATTCAGTAATTTCTAGGAGATAATTATATCAAATTTTTAAAATATGTGACTGTGAACGTGAATATGCAACTGCAGTAGACAGGAAGGGAGAGCGGTGGGGACCAAAGGTCCTGCTGAACTTGCTGGTAGGTTTCTGTTCTCATTCTTGGGGTCCCTTTGGGTCCTAGACCACTTACTCTGAATCTGCTGATTGAGATGCACATGGGTCCTTACTATAACCCTGCGTTGCTAGGGTTAAACTATCTTGTCTACTACTCGTGTAGCTGGGTAGCATTTTGTTCAGTCTCCTGGAGAAGCTGGGAGGGGTCAGGCTGGCTGGCTGACTTCCGGCTGCATGTCTTCATGTAGTCCGGCTGGGCACAGTCTGTCTACACTGTGGGCCAAAGCCACTGGGGGTTCCGGTCAGTGGCAGCTGAAAACCAGCAAACTTGTTGATTTTAAAACATGACTATTTAGATGTTAGGGATAAACTTCCTGTAGATGGGGACAGGCTCCTTAATCTAGGCATGTTTTAATTTCCAGGCCTCCTTTCCCTGGCCTTTATATTTGAAAGAGTCTAAAGTTTCCAGTCTGTTGATTTCAGTAGCCTCAACTACTACCTGCTTTTACCTGCCTTTTTTCTCTCATTTCTGAAATTCCAGGTGTTTTTTTCCCCCATCCCCTACTAAATAACTATATTTCCACGTTGTGATATAACAACCTCTAGAAAAGACCAGAGTTACTTTCTGAGCGTGCACACAGTTCTCCTGGGTCATCTCTCACCCCTTTCTGCTGCATTTGCCTGTAAGACTACACCCTGAATATTAGCGTGAGAGCTGTTGAAACTACTCTCTTATAGACAACCCCAGGTATCTGGTGTGGGGCTGCAGATCTCATGAGAGCTTGATAAGTACTTCCTGTGTGAGTACAAGCCAGTGGGGCCTAGTTGGATGACATAGTTTATGGGCACTCCTGCCCTAAAGACAAGGGAGATCTGACTTGGGGGTCTGGGGACTTTTAGAGTCTGTTCTAAGATCAGTGAATACCTGAGCCAACATAGGAGGGGGGGACTGCCAGAATCAAGGTGGTCCAACCCAAGAAAGAATCTTCAGAGTAGAGATTTCCATTCCCATCAAGTTCTGTCCAGGCCAGTCCCATAGAGCCTTCTGTTCACAGGGGTCATTCTCCAGGTATCCTTTGTCCCTCCTTCTCACTTAATCAAGGTTTGCCATACTCCTCAGATCTGTCAGAGGGGAGCGTTGCCTTCTCTTTTCAACTCCTCCTGAAGAAATCTGACAGCTATAGTGAGTAAGCCAATTTGCATTTGAAAAAGGTCATACTGGTTTGCCTCTAAGGGATATCTGCCGCGAGTACTGTCAGATCATTTCTTGGATTCACATCAAGGAGTTTTTGAATTACACTTTTGCTCACATCTAAAACACAAGCACCTGAGTAGCAGCCTGATGGGGTCATCAGGGTCAAGATTTTTTTTTAGAGTGTGTTTTTGGTGCTATTATTACCACCTCTAGCACCCTTTTCTTCTGGAGCTTTTTCTCTGTCCTGCCTATCAGCTTGCTAGTAGACACCTAAGAGAAGTTGCCCAGTACTGAGCTGAAATACATAGATCTTAGTTAGAAATGTCTAAGGTTGTCTAGACAGATGGGGCAAGCCAGTAAATTGTTGATCACTTGTCCTTCATGGGATTTGGTTAGCATTGTTGAGAGTTATTAGTCCTTCATTAGGAGTTAAATCACCTGCAGTATTACTTTAACCAACCTCCCATCCCCCATCACGAAGATAATTCCTCAGGTTGACAGATTGCTTATTTTGACAGCTTTATTTACTATACCAAGCTTTCCATGGTCAGTAACCTTGCTTCAGGCCATTTCTTTTAGTTTGATCTCTCAGAAGTAGAACTTGCGTGTTTCTCCTCCTGTTTTGTTTAATTAAAAGAACATACTAGACTTGTATTGGATACGTAAGGACTTACCAAGAAGGATAATTGAACTTCTGATGTCTTTAGACCAAAAAGTCAGAAGGATCTGGCCTTTTCGGGGAACTAATCATCTTTGGTGCATTTTTTGGTTGATTCCATGAATCCAGTTATTCTGGTGTGTTCAATAAAGCTTTGCCCTAAGGATGTCTGTCTCACTCAGGAAAGTGTGTGTGTGTGCGTGTGTGTTGAAAAAATCTGTCTATTCCTCTCGAAATAAGATAACCCAAATCTCAAATAGAGAAATAGGGACTCCCCAAGGATTTAGGGCCTTATCAGGAGTAAACTAAGAGAAAGCATTTTACCACAGATATTATGAAGAAGTGGAATAGATTAAACAGGATGAGGAAATAATGCACCATTTACTTCTTTTCCCTAGAGCTCACTCTGTAGGCTGCAGTGTCCAGTGGTAGTAGCCACTAGCCATGTGTGTCTATTTAAATTAAGTAAAATTAAAGTTTAAAATTCAGTTCGTTAGTCACACTAGCCATCTTTCAAATGGTTAATAGCCACATGTGACTAATGGCTACCATATTGTCAAGAGTAGGTATAGAAAAACTTCTATCATTGCTACAAGTTCTATTAGACAGTTCTGCTTTATGGTAAAGTCAAGAAGTATGACGTTATTTAGGTTGGAGGTAATGGCAAGACAAATGTAGACATGCAAGGCATTGGGATTTGAAGGGAAAAGTCTCTGAGAATGAATCAGGATCAGAGATAGTGGACTCCAAAAAGTGGAAAATTATGAGATTCCTACCAAGATAATTTAATAGTGTATTTAGCAGGATTCCGGATATAGGGTATTATCTCACCGAAGGTGTTAATTTTCATGATCTCTAAGAAATTTTTCTACTCTTAAAAGCACAATATCTTTTCCTAGACTCTTTTTCTAACACTTTTCTTAGTCTTTATCTTTGTGCCCTCTGTCATTATCACCTGCTTTTCCTTTCTGAGTGTCTCTCTTATTTTCATTGATAAAAATTACATCAGCATTCTACATAGTGTTGTTATGATATGTTACTTCACTTAATTCCCACAACCCTGTGAGGTATTATCCACATTTTACAGATAAGAAAACTAAGATTTAGAAAGACTAAGTTATCTAAGATCATATAATAATAATAGGCCAGAACCCAGATACATTATTAAGTATTAAGTTTGAGTGAATATGAACCACAGCTAGAGAGGCCTAAACACATCAGTTTTTATTCTCTGACATCAGAGTCCAGAAATAGGCAATCCAAGACCAGTGTGAGGGCTACACAAGTTGGCAGACACCGAGGCCTCTTCCAGCTCACTACCACAACATCCCTAGGATGTGGCTGCTGGAGCATAAGTAGGCAGTATAATGGAGGAAGATAGATAGAAAGGATCCCCCTCACACTTTTGAAAAGATTTCTTTGAGGTTTTACTTAAAACTTCTACATACGTCTTAGTCACATGGCTACCCTAGCTGCAGAGAAGGATGAAAATATAGTCATCTAGTCAGACAGAAATATACCCAGCTAAAAATCAAAATTCTTTTACTAAAGAGGAGAAGACTGGGTATTGGGAGGTAACTGGCAATCTCTGCTCCTCCAGGCACTTTGATTTTTGGTCTAGTGCTTTCCCACTGTTACATGTTGTCGTCCCTGTTTCATTAGCTAATGATTTAGTCATCCAAGCCTCCAGGGCCAGCGGTTTTTCCAAAGAATTAACCATAAGTTCTCTCTCCGAGATGAATAATTACAGTAAAAGCTACCATTTGTTGAGGACTTGCTATGTCTTAGGTATTATTCTAAGAGCTTTACATGTGTTAAAACATTTAATCCTCATAACAACCCCATGTGGTAGGTATCATTATTAGCATCCATTTTCTTCTTAAGGAAATGAGATACAGAAGTGTTAAGTGACTTGCCCGGAGTTACATAGGTAGTATACGGCCAAGTCAGAATTCACGCCCAAGAAGTCTAACCCCGGAGCCCATCCTCTAAACCACTGCTGCTCTACAGGGCATCATGGTGAAGTGCTGTAATTGCCTAAAGGTCGATGGTGGCCTTCACCACAGCCCAGGAGAAGAACCTTTCCAGACACCTCCTTATAGGCATGCCATTCTTCTTTTCGGTATTTTTCAGAAGCTGTTTTAAAAGCAATATATTTGATGTGTCTTCTTGTTTTTCCACTCCTTGTTCCCTTTCTTTTTCTGTCCTTCTCCCAAACTTGAGGCTGGGGAAAGAGGTTAAATGACATGCTTTAGGTTTTTAAAAAGTTCATATCCCTGAACTCATGTTGGAACTTGCCTGAGAAGATTGTGCTAGGTAATTAATTAGGTATCTGTAAAGAGTCCAGAAGTTCAAAGTTTCTATATCTTGTTCGTAGAAATTTTGTTTCCAAATATAATTTTTGTTTTTCTCTTCACTCCCACACCCCTGCTCCAGGTTTCTAGTTCTAGCTGTGGCTGGAAAGAGCACCATCCATTTGTCATTCATGTCTCTTTCCCATGGACACTTCACAGAGATAGGTGCTTGAACTTACAGTCGATATGTAGCCTGGGCTTCTCTGCAAGGCTTAGATGTTTCCCTGTAACTTATTCTGGTAGGCTTGTCTTCTAGCATTCACTTAACATTAGATATTTATTGAGCACTTATTATTTGCCAGTCGCTATTCACAATGCTAGGAATTCTGTGGTGAGTGAGACAGACACAATCTCTTAACTCATAGATTTTATGTTCTAGTTAAAGGGAGACAGGCAGTAAACACGTAAGTATGCAAAATAAATTCAGCTCGTGTTAAATATTGTGAAGGAAATAAAATGGGGCAATTTGATAAGAGACTTAACTGTGGGAGTTGATTCACTCAGTCACATAACCTTGTTTCAAGTTTCTTTTGAAAAAACAGTATACTGTTATTTAGTCTGTTTGGACGTGATACACATGGCATACTGTGATTATCATCTGCCTTGCTTTTCTTACTTAACAATACAGTTTTTAAATTTATTGATGTTTATGCATGTAGTTCTGTTTCTTTCATTTTAATTGATGTATAACAGTTCATTATATGAATATACCGCGTTAGTTATCTCGTCTCCTATAGATGCACAATTTTTTACCACTACCAACAATACTTTGTACCAATGTGTGAGTTTCTCTAAGGAAATGTATCTAGAAGCAGAAATGCTACATTGTAAGGTATGCTCACCAGCTTTGCTGGCTCTTGCCAAATTGCTTTCCAAGATGATCATACCAGTTTGTAATACATGTAAAAGTATATGAGTTCCAACTTTTCCACATTCTCACCAATACTGGCCATTTCCAGACTTTTAATTTTTGCCAATTTGATGATTTAAATCGTATCTTGGTTTGTTTTTTTTTTTAAAGATTTTATTTTTTTCCTTTTTCTTCCCAAAGACCCCCGGTACATAGTTGTATATTCTTCGTTGTGGGTCCTTCTGGTTGTGGCACGTGGGACGCTGCCTCAGCGTGGTTTGATGAGCAGTGCCATGTCCACGCCCAGGATTTGAACCAACAAAACACTGGGCCACCTGCAGCTGAGTGTGCAAACTTAACCACTCAGCCACGGGGCTAGCCCCTAAATCGTATCTTGTTTTATTTTTTGTTTTCCTTGTTACTAAAGGGGTTGAGCATTTCTTTCTTTATTACTAGAGGGCTTTATTAGCCATTTGAGTTTCTTCTTCTTTGAATTCCATGTTTATATTCTCTGCTCATATTCTCTTCCTGCTTCTTCTCATTGGTCCTTATTGATTTGTAGGTCTGGATGTGAATGCGTTGTCAGCTATGTGCATTGCAAATCTCCCAATCTATAGTTTATCTTTTAAATTTATTTGTATGGAAATTCTTTTTCTGACAAATTTATCAACTCTTTCCTTCATGTTTTATATCTTATTTGAGAAATTCTTCTTAGATGTGCATACAGTAATGGCCATGTATTGCTAATTGTTGAAGCTAGGTCATGGTAGACAGGTTTGTTTATTATACTAGTCTCTACTTTTGTGTATGTTTGAAATTTTCCATAATAAAAATTTTTAATTAAAACAAGTCCACTGGAATGCATTTAAGTAACAAATGTATTTGAAATAATGCATTTGAATAATAATACATTGAATAATAGAAAAATCAATTCCCTAATAATAAGCCAAAGCTTATAATTTGGTGGGATGAAAGGGTTACTTTTATGTCTGTATAAGATTTTGTCATTTGATCTTTTCTTTTTTTAACCACTTGTTGTCACATTAAAATATTACAAGAAGAATTTCCATTCAACCTGGGGAAAAAAAAGAAGACCTTATCTAATCTGAGGTCACAAGGAATATATACCTACATTTTTTTTCTTCTAAAAGTTTTATTTTACTTTATACATTTATATCTTTGATCCATCTGGAATTTATTTTTGTAAATCAGGTTTCCCTGTATATGAGTCAGTTTCTTAGTTCTCTATTCTGTTCTATTGATCCAGTGAGCCAATCTGTACCACCATTCTGGTTTATAAGTCTTTAAAACTAGTAGGGCAAATTTCCCAACCTTGTTATTGTTTTACAGACATGGCTTCACTCTTCCTAAGTCTTTCTTTCAGATGAGATCAACTTTTCTAATTCTACCAAAAACTCTGTAGGGATTTTGTAGGTAATTGTACTGAATTCAAAGATTAATTTGGGGAAAATTTCCATATTTACACTATTGGCTCTTCCCATCCATGAACATGATATACTGTTAATTTATTCAGGTCTTCTTTTATGCCCTTTGAGGATGTTTTGTAATCTTTTCTAAAACTCTTTTTCTAAAGAGTTTTGTAATCTTTTCTAAAACTCTTGCACAGCTTTTATTGCTAATTTGAATATTGTATTTTCTAGTTGACTATTAATGGTATAAATATGAGTATTATCTTTTCTTTTGACCTTCTGTCTGCCAGCCCTACTGTTAGTTCTGGTAAGAGTGGCCATAAGAACAGAAATCCTTACTTTGTTTCTGACTGTAAAGGCAGTGCTTCTAAAGTTATATCATTGGATCTGCTATTTTCTCTAGATTTCTGGTAAATGTCTTTTATCAGGTTAAGGATGTTCCTTTCTATTCCTGGTTTGCAGAGATTATTTTTAATCATAAATAAGCGAGGGTTAAATTTTATTAAATTTTTTTTCTTCGTCTGTTGATGATCATGTGGCCTTTCTTATTTGACCTCTTAATATGGAGATATACATTAATGAATTTCTAATGTAGAACTATCATTTCCTTCCTAAAATAGCTCAATGTGTTCTTATCTTTACCCTGCCACCCCCAAAATGAACGTATTCTTAACCATACTTGTTTCATGGGAGATAGATCTTATTTTTCATTTATTTTTTAAATGTTTTTATTCTGCTGCCTACATGCAATTTATTCTTTCTGCATATGTTATTTGAGCACCAGCTATGTGTTTTATACCATTCATTGTGCTAGGGGAATACAGAAGAAGTAACTTGGAATCAAATCTGAGTATGCTACACTAAAAGGATAACCTTACCTTAGTGTAGGGTTGTGGGAAATAAATTTTAAAAGTGTAAAAAAATACTTGGTATTTTTTTAAACTATTTTTTATATAAAAAATAAAATGTTTGGGAATAACCTGACAGAATTGGAGATACAGAGGACTGGTCTGGTGGTAACGTTTAGGAGAGGAGAACAGTAAAAGCAAGAGACCAGTTAGAGAGCAAGGTGGTATCTAAGACTGTGGTGATGAGAATCCAGCTCAGACCAGCAGCAGCAGTACTGAAAAGGAAAGGACAGGTATGAGAGTAGTGTTACAATATGACTTGATATTTGTTTAAATATAAATAAGATAAAAGAGGGAAGAATATAATATCTTTGCTAAATTTTGAAGCTAAATAACTAGAAAATTTGAGCCACTGTTGATTAAAATGGGAAAGTTGGAAAAGGAAGCCTTTGGGGATATGACATGTTTGAGATTGGAAACTCCTGAGGAGATGATTACCACCTCTGTGCAGCCTCCAGGATGCCACCGTATGCAGCTCAGTGACTGCTTTTTGGAGATGTCAGTGTTGGTGGGAATGACAAAACCCTCTGAGAAGCAGTGTGATGTAGAGGTGGAAAGAACACAAAATGCAAAAGCGACAGTTTGAATCCCAGTCCCAATTATAAAATTTAGGGTCTTAGTTTTTATACCTAAGAGAAAGGAAGGCCATCGCCATTCAGTTTTTTTTTTAATATTAAATGAAATAGCACTTGTGAAATAATATAAGCTTTAAAATTTACAATAGTAAGGGGGTTTACAATGCTTAGAGAGGCTATTAGAATAACAAATAGGCAGGATGGTGGTGCACTGGAATAAGGGATAAAGGAGCTGGAGACAGCATATAGGATAGCTCTGCTGAAAGCAGGGTCACGTGGTCCTTAATAGAGCTCTAGAGCAGTGCTGTCCAATAGGAGTTTCTGCAATGATGAAAATGTTCTGTTCTGCACTGTCTAATCTGGTAGCCGCTAGCGACATGTAGCTATCGAGCTCTTGAAATGTGGCTAGCACACCGGAGGAAATCATTATTAAAATTTTTTTAAATTGTGGTAAAATATACATAATATAGAATTTACCATTATAGCCATTTTTTTTCTGCTTTATTTCCCCAACCCTCCCCCCCCCCCCCCCCGCCCCGTACACAGTTGTATATCTTAGTTGCAGGTCCTTCTAGTTGTGGGATATGGGATGCCGCCTCAACGTGGCCCGATGAGCAGTGCCATGTCCGTGCCCAGGATCCAAACGCTGGGCCGCCGCAGCAGAGCTTGCAAACTCAACCACTCAGCCACGGAGCCGGCCCCTATAACCATTTTTTAAGTGTGCAATTCAGTAGCATTAAGTACATTCACAGTGTCGTATAGTCATCACCATTATCCATTTCCAGAACTTTTTCGTCATTCCAAACAGAAACTCTATTAAGCAAAAACTCCCCATTCTCCCCTCCCCAGCCTCTGGCAACCTCTACCTACCTTCTGTCTCTATGAATTTACCTATTGGAGGTACCTTATGTAAGTGGAATCATACAACACTTGTCCTTTTGTGTCTGGCTTATTTCACTTAGCATAATGTTTTCAGAGTTCATCCATATTGTAACCTGTATCAGAATTTAGTTCCTTTTTATGGCTGAATAATATTCCAGTGTATGTACAGTCAGGCACTGCATAACGACATTTCGGTCAGTGACAGACCGCATATATGACAGTGGTCCCACAAGATTAGGACCATATAGCCTAGGTGTGTAGTAGGCTAGACCATCTAGGTTACTGTAAGTACACTCTACAGTGTTCAAACAGTGATGAAATCACCTGACAGCACATTCCTCAGAACGTATCTCTGTCATTAAGCAAAGCGTGACTGTATATACTACATTTTGTTTCTTCATTCATCTGTTGATGGACACTTGGGTTGCTTCCACCTTTTGGCTATTGTGAATAATGGTGCTATGAGCATTGTGGTGTGCAGTTGGTGTATATAGTGGTGTACAAGTACATATTTGAGTCCCTGCTTTCAGTTCTTTTGGGTATATACCTAAGAGTGGAATTGCTGAATTATCTGGTAATTCTGTGTTTAACTTTTTGAGGAACCATGAAACTATTTTCCACAGCAGCTACACAATTTTACATTCCCACTAGCAGTGTACAAGGGTTCCATTTTCTCTACATCCTCACCAAAACTCATTGTTTTCTTGTTTTGTTGATAATAGCCATCCTAATGGGTGTGAAGTGGTATCTTGTAGTTTGGGTTTGCATGCCTCTAATGACTAATGATTTGCCTCTTTTCGTTGGAGAAAGAGGATTTTTTAATCAGGTTTTTTTTGTTGTTGTTGAGTTGTAAGAGTTCTTTATATATTGTGGATATCAATCCCTTAGCAGATATGTGATCTGCAAATATTTTCTCCCATCCAGTGAGTTGTCTTTTCACTCTCTTAATAGTGTCCTTTGATATATGAGTAAGTTTAGTTTTAATAAGTCCATTTTATTTTTTATTTTGTTGCCTATGCTGTTGGTGTCAGATCCAGGAAATCATTCCAAATCCAATGCCATGAAGATTGTCCCCTGTGTTTTCTTCTGAGAGTTTTCTAGTTTTAGCTCGTAAATTTAGGTCTTTAATCCATTTTGAGTTAATTTTTGTATATGTTATATGGTAAAGGTCCAACTTCATTCTTTTGCATGGGGATATCCAGCTTTACCAATACCATTTGTTGAAGACTGTCCTTTCCCCATTAAATGATCTTGGCACCCTTGTCAAAAATTGATTGACCATATGTGTGAAGGTTTATTTCTGGGCTTCTGTTCATTCTGTTAGTCTATATGTCCTTATACCAGTACCACACTACTTTGGGTTTTGGTTTTGGGGGTTTTTTCACTTATTTTATTGATGTCATAATGGTTTATAACAGTATGTAATTTCCGGTATACATTATTGTTTATCAGTTTCTGTATAGACTATGTCGTGCTTACCATGAATAGTCTTAGTTTTTATCTGACATCATACATATGTGCCCCTTTACCACTTTTGCCTTTCCCCCAATTCCTTTCCCCTCTGGTGACCACTAATCTGTTTTCCTTGTCTGTGTGTTTATCTTCCGCATATGAGTGAAATCATGTGGTGTTTGTTTTTCTCTATCTGGCTTATTTTGCTTAATGTCATACCCTCAAAGTCTATCCATGTTGTTGCAAATGGGACAGTTTTGTCTTTTTTATGGCTGTGAAGTATTCCATTATATATATACCACATCTTCTTTTTTTTTTTTTTTACAGATTTTATTTTTCCTTTTTCCCCCCAAAGTCCCCCAGTACATAGTTGTAAATTTTTAGTTGTGGGTCCTTCCACTTGTGGCATGTGGGACGCTGCCTCAGCTCGGCTTCATGAGTGGTGCCATGTCCGCGCCCAAGATCCGAACCTGCAAAACCCTGGGCCACTGAAGCAGAGCGCACGAACCCAACCACTCGGCCATGGGGCCGGCCCCCATACCACATCTTCTTTATCCGTTCATCAGTTGACAGGCACTTGGGTTGCTTCTATGTCTTGGCTGTTGTGAATAATGCTGCAGTGAACATAGGGGTGTGTAAATCTCTTTGAATTGTTGATTTCAAGTTCTTTGAATACATACCCAATAGTGGGCTAGCTGGATAATATGGTATTTCCCTCTTTAATTTTTTGAGAATTTTCCTGTTTTCCATAGTGGCTGCACCAGTTTGCATTCCCACCAGTAGTGTTCCCTTTTTTCCACATCCTATCCAACATTTATTTTTTGTCTTTTTAATTATAGCCATTCTGACAGGTGTAAGGTGATCTCATTGTAGTTTTGATTTGCATTTCCCTAATAATTAGTGATGTTGAATATCTTTTCATGTGCCTGTTGGCCATCTGTGTATCTTCTTTGGAAAAATATCTGTTTATATCCTCTGCACATTTTTTGATCTGGTGGTTTGTTTTTTTGTTGTTGAGTTGTATGAGTTCTTTATATATTTTGGAAAATAACCCCTGCTCGAAAATATGATTTGCAAATATTTTCTCCCAGTTGGTGGGTTGTCTTTTTGTTTTGTTCCTGTTTTCTTTGCCTTGCAGAAGCTTTTTAGTCTAATGTAGTCCCATTTGCTTATTTTTTCCTTTGTTTCCCTTCCCTGAGTAGACATGGTATCCGAAAAGATGCTGCTAAGACTGATGCCAAAGAGTATACTGCCTGTATTTTCTCCCAGGAGTTTTATGGTTTCAGGTCTTAGATTCAAGTCTTTAATCCATTTTGAGTTAATTTTTGTGTATGGTATAAGATAATGGACTACTTTCATTCTTTTGCATGTGGCTGTCCCATTTTCCCAATACTATTTATTGAAAAGAGTTTCTTTTCTCAATTCTATGTTTTTGGCTCCTTTGTTGAAGATTAGCTGTCCATAGATGTTTTTATTTTCTGGACTTTCAATTCTGTTCCATTGCTCTGTGTCTATTTTTGTGCTAGTACCACAATGTTTTGATTACTGTAGCTTTGTAGTAAGTTTTGAAATTGGGAAATGTGAGTTCTCCAACATTTCTTCTTTTTCAAGATTGTTTTGTCTATTTGGGGTCCCTTAAGATTCCATATGAATTTTAGGGTCTATTTTTCTGTTTCTGAAAAAAATGCCATTGAGATTTTGATAGCGATTGCATTGAATCTGTAGGTAACTTTGGGTGGTATTGTCATCTTAACAATATTAAGTCTTTCAATCCATGAAGATGGGATGTCTTTCTATTTATTGGAACTGAATTTTTAATTATATTTAATTTTATATAACCTAAGTTTAAATAGCCACATGTGGCTAATGGCTACTGTATTGGACAGCATAGCCCTAGAGTATCATCCTCAGATTTGCTTTCCTTTATAAAACATTGGACTGTGGTGACATCTGCAGAGACCTTGTAGTACCTGAATCACCACTGGTCTCAGGATGACCGCACCGCATGGAAGGCGTGGTTAGAGGCCTGCATCCGGGAGGGTTTAGGTCCCTCCGGGTGATCTCTTCTCTTGGAGATATGAGATAGCCACAAGTCATGCAGCACCAGGCCCTGTCTCCTTCTCTCTTCCTCTTTTGGAAATGTCTGGCTTCCTCTAGAACCAAAGAGAACCTATTGCTTCCAGAAAATTAGCAAAAGACAGACTCTGCTTCTGGCAAAAATGGAACTCCTTCTGCCTCCTCCTGTTTCCATATAAGCAGAGACCATGCTGCCCAAAATGGGGCAAGTGTTTTAAAAGAAATTCCCTCTCTAAATGAAGATAATGATTAGTTTAAAGCACTTATACCTTGTTCGTCACTCTGATGCTATTCTCATGGAAATAACAACAAAAAGCACCTTTAGATGCCAGTAATTATTGTACTCTCAATTCCATGTTCCTTGAGCATCAAGAGTCCAAGAGATCCCTGCACATCCAAAACAAAAAATAAAGGATGAACATTGTAATTAATTAAACTAGGAAACGTCCTTTCCATATTCGTTCTCTCTTTCCTGCCAGATAAGAAGTAATGTAGGATGCAAAAGAGCTGTGTCCTTAGGACTGTTCACAAGTCTCCCTGCTGCCCCCTCCCTAGCATCTCTCTAAAGACTCCCTTGGGAGATCTGCATAGCTTCTGAGAATAAACAGGAAAACTTAATAAATAAAATTGGGAGTCCTAGAACATAGAGGCTGTCAGACACAGCTCTCCAGGAAGAAGATGCCTTTGGCATTGGATAACCAGGAGCTTTGTGGTGTTTTCTATAAACATCTGTTATGACTCCCCTGCAGAGGAGCCCTCCAATCAACTTCCAAAGCAGAAATGGAACTTGTATGTCTTGCCCTGCCCATAACCACTCTCCATCAGTCTCTCCTAAAAAGAGGCTAGAACATCCCTTGTGTGTTCAGAATTGGACCAGCTCAGCAGCTACCCAGTTCTCTAAAAATGATTTCTCTACCTTACTGCCCTATAGCCTACACCCCTCCCTCATTCTCACCTCTCTCCTTGTATAGAGGTAACTTCTTTGTAATAGCATTTGAGTTTTCCCACACTAGAGCTGATCTGTCACCAGTCTACCAAAGTGCCTGTGCTAATCATTTGGGTCTTCTGGTGTCAGAACTTAAAAGTGTCCCGACTGTCCCACCCAGCCCACTCAGCTCTCCTCTTTCTCTCCTGGGTTATTGTGCTGGAATGATAGTCCTCTTGAATTTCAGTGTGTGCATTATTATTTGGGTGGAACCTTGAGCTGTTCACAGGAATACTGGTAATGTCTGGCCTTCAGTGCTGCCAAAGGCAAAAAGCTGGCCTCTTCTCAGTTTAAAGCACATAGTTGGATTGCTGGAGCAGTGTTAGATGGAGGGTGGGGTCAGCAAATACCACTCTCTTCCTACTGTGTTTTCAGGAAATGATTATAAAGTAGCTGTAAGTGCAAATGAAGTTAAAAAAATGAATTGGCATCCCCCCCCCACAAAAAAAAACAGATGAACACACAACTCCTACACTCCTCCTTTAGGCTCCATCCCAGATCCACACCCTTATTGTTCTGCTGGGCTTAACTTTGGTACTATTTCAGAGCAAAGAACCATTGTTAAACTATCTCTGTTCTCTTCCCTAGAAGAGAATTCAGCCATAGTCTGCTGAACGAGAGCTGAACTTTCCCTTTAGGCAAATTGTGGGTTCCACGTCCTTGTCCTCTCCCCTCCCAAGAGGAGTGTGGGCAGAGGCATATAGACAGGAGGAATAACCAGTGCCAAGATTTAATCCCTCAATTAGGGAATGGGGTTTTCAGAACTAGTAGTAAAATTGTTTACAAAGACAGTTGTCAATGAAAGGAGTCTCTGTGCCATCAACACACCTCCATTCCTTTCTTCCAGCTGCCTCTTTCTCTCATACAGCCCTTTCATCTGGTACCTCCATGGAGTTTAAGCCATATGGCTCTTGTGAATCTTGTCTGGAGTCTCCTAAAGTGGCAGATTTTGCTTTGCAGAACACAGCACTGCTGGGTCTGCCCCTCCCCTCTCAGCAGCTGTTTGCCACTGACTGAGGTGGCGACTGAGCCTGTGTGTGGCCAGAGTCAATGATGAGCCTCCCACCCAGGCCTGGGGAAGCCCTCAGCCAGTGTGGTTCCTGTGGCAGCAGCCAAACACGCCAGAGCTCCTCATACCTTCAGGGCTGTGGTGTAACAGCCAGCTTTATGCGGTGGCATTGTTTAGTGTTGGTTGATTTGACTTCTCTGTCCCCACCCTCTCTGTTTAAGGGAATCTGGCCATCGCCCAATAGAGAAGAAGCTGGCATTTGCAGAGTGGTTTCCTGCCACCTCTCTTGTAGTAAGAGCCAGGACCACCTTCCATCTCTGCCTTCCTACCCGTGTGGCAAAGGCAAAGGGCTCCTCTGTACTCAGCCTCCCGTTGTGGGGTTTCAAATTGCCTAAGATCAGGACGCGGCTATCTGCCAGGTTATCTGCCCAAATAAACATTTATTGTTTACAAGGACGTGTTTCAGCTGCTCTGGCTGATCCCACTGGTGAGATCTTCTAGTTTTTTGAGGTTTTAAGCCAGTATGTGGGGCTGATGTCCAGACACAGAACTGCTGGAGCTTGAGACGCTCTAAGTGACTAGCCACTTCTAACTTAGCTTAGCCATTGCCCCCTCCCTACCAAGTGCCAGAGCCAAATTTTTATCTCACTTCCCAGTCCTGCCTCCTGGGTATTGAAACTGCCTCTACATTTTCAATATTTAGCCTTTAGAATTTAGGGATTTATATAAGAGCCAATGTTATGACACAAGCAGCTGAAGACTTCTTTTAGGTGGCAAAACCAGCTTTCCAGCACTTACCATCTTTTCCTTCACAGCTGGTGAGACAGCCATTTAGTGAAGGCAACAGGGATAAAGACAGATTTTCTTCTTTTAATCCAAATGACCATGTCCACTGCATCCAAATGTATATTGTCCTTTTTAGTGATATAATTGATTTCTAATGTTTTATTATACTGCAGTGTTGAAAGAATTTTACAGTGAGCTCACTTATCCTCTGCATGTAGATTCTCTTTTTCATTTTACTATACTTGTTTTATCGTATATCTATCCATCTCTGTCTCTGTCCGTCATCAATTTCTTTTTGATCTCTGTCACTAATACGTTTTGTCTAAATATTTCAGTATGCATAACTAGAGTTCAGTATTTGTTTATGGCTTTTTCTTTTGACGTAAAATGTACATAGAATGAAATGGACAAATATTAACTGTACCTTTGAGATTCCTCTGTGTTGTTACGTTTATCAGCAGTTTATTCTTTTATATTGCTGAGTAGTGTTCCATTTTATGAATATGTCACAGGTTAGTCATCTTCCACTTGATGGGTTGATGGACATCTAGACTATTTCTAGTTTGGGGCTATTATGAATAAAGTTGCTATGAATACTTGTACACAATTCTTTTTGTGGACATGTGTTTTCTCTTGGGTCAGTGCTGGGATTGGAACTGCTGAGTCATAGGGTAGATACATGTTTTTTGTCAGAGACTGCTGACCTTCTTCCAAAGGTGATTGCACCATATGACACTCTAACAGTGTAGGAGAGTTCCAGTTGCTTCACATCCTCATTGGTTGGGGGTTGAGGGGTGATTTATCATTTTGGTTTTAATTTGCATTTGTCTGATGATTAATATGGAAGTTGCATACTTTTTCATGTTCTTACCAGCCATTTGTATATCTTCTTTGTGAAGGGTCTGTTCAGAGCTTTTGCCCATTTTCTTTAATTGTTATTTTCTTGAGTTATAAGATTTCTCTATGTGTTCTGGATACAACTACTTTGTCAGATATATGTTTTGTGACTATTTTCACTCAATCCATGGCTTGCCCGTTTATATTCTTAACAATGCCTTGGTGAGCAGTTTTTAATTTTGATGAAATCTAATTTATCATGCTTTTCTTTTATGACTGTCACTTTATGAGAGCTAAAACCCCCAAGTCATACTCTCTCCCTCCATGATTTTCTCTGTTATTAACTTCTTGCCTTAGTGTGGTAGATTTGTTACAACTGATGAGTGAATATTCATACATTATTATTAACAAGTCCATAGTTTACATTAGGATTCACTCTTTGTGTTGTACAGTTCTGTTGGTTTTGGTAAATATATAATGACATATATTGACTATTATAGTATCATACAGAATTGTTTCACTGCCCTAAAAATACTCTATGCTCCACCTATGCATCCATCCCTCCGTCTTCTTTAGCCCCTTGCAACCCCTGATCTTATCACTGTCTCATTAGTTTTGCCTTTTCCAGAATATCATATAGTTGGAATCATATGGTAGGTAACCTTTCAGATTGGCTTCTTTCACTTAGAAATATGCATTTAAGGTTATTTTTGTGGCTTGGTAGCTCATTTCTTTTTATTCCTGAATAATATTACATTGTATCAATGTACCTTACGTTTGTTTATCCATTTACCTATTGAAGGACATCTTGGTTGCTTCCAGGTTTTAGCAATTGTGAATAAAGCTGCTGTAAACATTTGTGTGCAGATTTTTGTGTGGATATAAGTTTTCGATTCATTTGGGTAAATATCAATAACTGCAATTGCTAGATCATATGGTAAGATTATGTTTAGCTTTGTAAGAAACTGCCAAGCTGCCTTCAAAGTGGCTGTACCATTTTGCATCCTCCTAGCAATGAATGAAAGTTCCTGTTGCTTTACATCCTCAGTAGCATTTGGTGTTGTCTGTGTTTTGGATTTTCGCCATTCTAACAGGTATATAGTGATATCTCATTGTTGTTTTAATTTGCAATTCCTTAATAACTTACGATATTGAGCATCTTTTCATGTGCTTATTTGCCATCTGTATGTCTAGTTCAGTGAGGTATCTGTTCAGATCTTTTGCCCATTTTTTAAGTGGGTTGTTTGTTTTCTCATTGTTAAGTTTTGAGTCACTGATTGATTTTTAAATGTTAAAAACAGTCTTGCATTTCTTGAATAAACCCTGTTTGCTGCATTGCATTTGCCAGTATTTTGGTAAGGATCTTTGTATCTGTGTTCACGAGAGACGTTTATAATTTTGTTGTTGCTGGTTATATCTTGTCAGGTTTTGGCATTAGAATTATCCTGACCTGGTTAAATGACTTGGAAAGTGTAACCTCCTCCTCCATTTTCTGAAAGAGTTTATGTAATATTGGTATTACTTCTTCCTTATATGTTTGATAGAATTTACTGGTAAAACCCTCTTGGCCTGGAGTTTCTGTGGGGAACTTTTTGATAATGAATTCAATTTATTTAATGTATGTAGTTATTTATATTTTCTCTTTTGTCTTATATCTATTTGGATAAGCTGTAGCTTTCAAGGAACTTGTCCACTTCATCTAAGTGGTCAAACTTGTTGACACAAAGTGCTTCATAATAATTCCTTACTATCATTTTGAGATCTATAGGATTTATAGTGGCACATGGATTGTTTAGAAGTGTGTTTAATTTCCACGTATTTGGGATATTTGGATATCTTATTGTTATTGATTCCTGGTTTAATTCCTTTGTGATCAGAGAGCATCCTCTGCATTATTTCAGTGCTTTTAAATTTATTGAGACTTGTTTTATGGCTTAGCACATGTCTGTCTTGAAGAACATACTGTGTGTACTGGAAAAGAACATAGTGGTTGGGTGTAACATTTTATAAATATCAATTAGGTTAAAGTGATTGATAGTGTTGTTCAGATCCTCTATGTCTTTACTAATATTTCGGCTAGGAACTTACTTGGTCATATTGCATCCTATTGGAAGTAGAAGTCCTGCATTGGCTAACTTAGGAATTTGTGCACATTTATATTAGTGCTATTTCTATCACTTAGAGTTTTGGGACCTCTGCTTTCTGGACCCATGACACATTCTTTTGAATATCCTTAAGGATGGCAAATCTTTAGACTTTAAGTCTAGCTTTGATTTTTTTTTTTTTTTTTTTGAAGCCAGAACAACACTTGGGGTCAAGAACAGTAAATATATTTTCCAGTGAACAATAATCACAGTGAGCAAGTTGAGTTATTCCTTTTTAAGGTCAAAAATAAAATTGTTTCTGAAATAATGAGAATTACCACTATAACTAATAAACTGATTTTGAAAATGTTTAAAAGAGGAATTCTCAGGCACTTTTGAGCATTGACATTTGTATATCTTAGTGAATTACCGTCCCTGTTCTTTGCCCATTTTTTATTGAAATATTTTTCACGAGTTATTCTTTTAAAAGGCCTTTCTAGGGGCCAGCCCTGTGGCTGAGTGGTTAAGTTCACACGCTCTGCTTCAGCAGCCCAGGGTTTTGCTACTTCAAGTCCTGAGCGCAGACATGGCACCATTCATCAAGCCATGCTAGAAGGACCTACAACTAAAATATACAACTATGTACCGGGGAGGGGGGCTTTGGGGAGAAAAAGGAAAAATAAAATCTTAAAAAATAAATAAATAAAAGGCCTTTCTAGCAAGAGTTGTAGCCCTTTTTCAATAATTTATATTGAAAATATTTTGTATAAGTGTCACTTACCTTCCGTTATCTATGGAATTTTCTCAAATGCAAATGATTTAAAATTTTGTGTGGTCAACTCTTTCCATTGTCCCTTTGTGAAATTTTGTTTTTATGCTTAGAAAAGTCTTCCTAATATCAAATCAGATGAATAATCATTTTCTCATTATTTTACTTTTTGAAAAATTATTATTAAAATTTTATCTGGAATTTATTTTGCTGAATGATTGAGGTAGAGATCTAAGTTAATTTTTTCAAAATAGTTTACAAATGGTCTTAGCATTGTTTATTGAATAATTTATTCTGCCCCTGTTTAACTAAAAGCTAACTTCATCGTATACTAGATAATATATACGCTATACTAGAATCTATGTATAGATAGATACAAGTGCATACTAGCATCTGTTTCTGGGCTTTTTATTTTTATTTTTTTTATGTTTGTCTCTTCTTGGAATGTAATTTTACTGTTTTAGTTACTGTAGCTTTGTAATATGTTTTAGTACCAGAGATGTGAGGTTACACACAATATTTTATTTTATTTTATTTTATTACAATATATCTTTGGCTTTTCTCACCTACTTATGCTCTATACAAACTTCAGAATAATTTTAAACCCCTTCAACTCGCTCTCAACCCCCCAAAAAATTTTATGGTATTTTTTAAATTGAGATATAGGGGCCAGCCCGGTGGCACAGCAGCTAAGTGCGTACATTCCGCGGCGGTTTGGATCCCAGGTATGGACATGGCACTGCTCAGCAAGCCATGCTGTGGTAGGTGTGCCACACATAAAGTAGAGGAAGATGGGCACGGATGTTAGCTCAGGGCCAATCTTCCTCAGCAAAAAGAGGAGGATTGGCAGATGTTAGCTCAGGGCTAATCTTCCTCGGAAAAAAAATAATAAATTAAAAAAATAATAAAATAAATTGAGATATAATTGACATATAACATTATATTAGTTTCAGGTGTTATATAACATAATGATTCAATATATGTATATATTGCAAAATTATTACCACAGTAGGTCTACTTACCATTCGTCACCACACCTAGTTAGAAACTTTTTTCTTGTGATGAGAACTTTTGAGATCTATTCTCTTAGCAATTTTCAAATATACAATAAAAAATATGGGACGCTTCATGAATTTGCCTGTCATCCTTGTTCAAGGGCCTTGCTTATCTTCTCTCTGTCATTCCAATTTTAGTGTATGTGCTGCTGAAGCAAGCACTCCTCATGGTGGTGGTGGTTTTTTTTTTTTTTGAGAAAGATTAGCCCTGAGCTAACATCTGCTGCCAATCCTCTTTTTGCTGAGGAAGACTGGCCCTGAGCTAACATCCATGCCCATCTTCCTCTACTTTATATGTGGGACGCCTAGCACAGCATGGCTTGCCCTGTCCACACCCGGGATCCGAACCGTCGAACCCCAGGCTGCCCAAGCGGAACGTTCACACTTAACCACTGCGCCACCAGGCCAGCCCCCCCTTTTTTTTTTTTTAAGATTGGCACCTGAGCTAACATCTGTTGCCAATCTTCTTTTTTTTTTTCTTTTCCTCCTCCTTCTCCCCAAAGCCCCCCAGTACATACTTGTATATCCTAGCTGTGAGAGCCTCTGGTTTGGCTGTGTGGGATGTGGCCTCAGCTTGGCCGATAAGCAGTGCCATGACCGTGTCCAGGATCCGAAGTGACAAAACCCTGGGCCACTGAAGCGTAGCACGAGAACCTAACCACTCGGCCACGGGGCCAGCCTCTCCTCATGGTATTTTGATTGGAATTGCATTCACTTAAATTTCTTTGGAAGAAAATTGACATTGTTATGAGATTTTCCTATTAGAACAAAGAATTCTCTGCATATCAGTTCTTTTTTTAATCTCTCACATTTTTTCGTTAAAATTTTTGCTATAATGAATGGGGTTTTTTTTTCCCATTACCGCTTCTAAATAATACTTGGGAAAAGCTAATTTAGTTATATCCAACCATCACTTCAAACTCTCTTATTTTTAGCTGATCACTTTGGATTTTCTAAGTATATTCACTTCAGATAATGACAATATTATTTCCTTTTCAGTAGTTATATATTTTATTTTCTGATTTTTACCTCATTGCCTTGACTGAAACTATTATTTAACACTTTTAGAAGTGTTAAATAATAATGCTGGTAGTAAGAATTCTTTTGTTTTTAATTTTAATAGGTATACTTTAGTATTTTAAACATTTGTATAATGTTTCTTTTGTTTTAAAAAACATACTACTTAGCATATTAAGGAAGTGTCTATTTTTAATTTACTGAATGTCTACTTAGAAAAAAAGTTTGCTGAAGTTTTAACAGATGCCTTTTTAGCAACTATTAAAATACCACATTTCCTTTTTTAATTTATGTGATGTGTTAAATTAATATATTTTCTAAACTTGACTTGTCCTTTTCTTACTGGGATAAACCCTCTTTAGACTCAATATAGTTGTATCTGTATCTGCTAAATTTGATTTGCTGTTTTTTTACTTAGGATGTTTACATCCATTTTCGTACTTGCCTGGCTGCTTTTTTCTGTCTTTGCTGTTTTTTCTTTGGATATTTGAGTATTAGAGAGTGCTGACTTTATAAAAAGAAATGGGAAGCAGCTTTTCATTTTCTTTGACCTGGAAAGTGTGTATTACTTGAGGAGTCATTCTTGACTCTTTCTCTGCCTTCAGTCTCTCAGCAATCCTGTCGCTCTACCTTTGAAATATAAACAGAATCCAGCCATTTACCCATTTCGGCTAGCACTACCCTCGTCAAGCATGTTAACTTTCTCTTGCTTTGACTGTTGTAGTAGGCTTGTGCTGATCTTTGCCCCTTTTCAATCTAGTCTTAACACAGCAGCCAGAGTCATCTAAGATGTAAATTGGATTACTTAACACCGCTGCTCCAAGCCCCTCCAGAGGATTCCTATCTCACTCAGAAAAAAAATATCAAGCCCTGACCAAGGCTTACTTCCTTTCTTACCTCATCTCCCGTCACTCTCCCTCTTCACTTACTCTTCACTGGCCAAACTGGCCTACTCATTCTTTAGTCATGCCAAACAGCTCCTGCCTCTGGGCCTTTGCACTTCTGTTCTGCCACATTCACTATTACCCCATTGCACAGTTTACTTTCTGATGTCCTTAAGATGCCTCTTCAGAGTCAACCTTATCAGAAAGTTCCTTACCCCTGAGCTATAGAAATGAACACCCTGTCCCAGGCACTCTCTCTCCCCTTTCTGGACTTTATTTTTCTTTTTAACACTCACCGTCACCTGACAGTTGGTTTTTGTTTTTGTCTTGCTTATTTACTGTCCCCTACTAGAATGTGAAAACTTTGTTTTTATTTACTGTGTTAATCCCCAGTGCTTAGAACAGTTCCTGGAGAGCAGACCCCCTCCTCGTACCACTAATAGATATTTATTGACTGAATACGTGAATGAACTGAGGGAACTTACCTATAAAGGCATCTCAGCCAATAGTAGTTTTTGAAAGAAATCTTTGACACTTCCTTTTTCTATTTCTTCCCCTAATATTGGTCTTTTCAGGCTTTTTAGTTCTTGTGTCAAATTTTTAGGCAGGATTATTGAGATACAACAAATACATATAATAAATAATTCAACAATTTTAAATGTTCAATTGGATGAGTTTTGACAAAAATATACAGTAGTGTAAACACCACCACAATCATGATATGGAACATCTCCATCACTTCTTATGTTAATTTTGTTATATTATCGAAAAAATAATTTATTTCCCTAAAACCTTCACAATTTTTAAGCTCTTAAATAATTAAAAATTAAGGATATATTATTATGCCCACTTTCCATTCCTAATTTTATTTGTATGCTATTTCTTTCTTAGTTAGCAATATGCATTTTTTAGTTTTTAAAAACCAGCTCTTATATTTGCTTTATATTTTTTTAATTTTTATTTTTAATCTTTATTTTCTTACTTTTATTTTTCTTAGATTTGTTTTGTTCTTCTTGTGTTGAATCTTCTCTGTTCATTTGTTTTTGATTAGTTTGCTTAAAAGCTTTATGGCTTTCAATATGCCATTACTAATACTTTGGCCACGTTCTGATCCATTTAGATGTGTACTGTTCTAATGATCATTTTCTAAATAGTCTTTGATTATCATTTTGATTTTTTCTCTTTGATTCTAAAGTTACTTGGGAGGGTTTTGTTTTTTTAAAGTTGGATTTCTTAAACTTTTGTTATTAATTTCTACTTTGGGATATTTAAAAAAGATTTCTGTGACCTAATACTTAACCCTTTCTTTAAAAAGTTTCATGGATTTTGAGAAGAATGTATTTTTGTAGCATACAAAATTCAGCCATATAGCTATTGAATCGTCATTATTAATTACACTATTCTCATTGTATTATTATTTTTACCTGCTTGGTATGTTAAAAAGTGAAACTGGGGGCCGGCCCCTGGCCGAGTGGTTAAGTTCACGCACTCTGCTTTGGCAGCCTGGGGTTTCACAGGTTGGGATCCTGGGTGCAGACATGGCACCACTCATCAAGCCACACTGAGGCGGCGTCCCATGTAGCACAACCAGAAGGACCTACAGCTGGAATACACCACTATGTACTGAGGGGATCTGGGGAGAAGACGGGAAAAAAAAAAAGATTGGCAACAGATGTTAGCTCAGGGCCAATCTTTAATAATTTTGTTTTAAAAAAGCAAAAGTGATGGGGCTGGCCCCGTGGCCAAGTGGTTAAGTTCGCGCACTCCCCTGTAGGCGGCCCAGTGTTTCGTTAGTTCGAATCCTGGGCGCGGACATGGCACTGCTCATCAGACCATGCTGAGGCAGCGTCCCACATGCCACAACTAGAAGAACCCACAACGAAGAATACACAACTATGTACCGGGGGGGGCTTTGGGGAGAAAAAGGAAAAAATAAAATCTTTAAAAAAAAAAAAGCAAAAGTGATATTAGTCTTCCACTACAATTGTGTTTTTGCCATTTACTCCTTGTATTTCAAAGGTTTTTGCTTTCTGTATTTTCATTTCAATTCATTCTTGCCTTGAATGCAACTTTGTTTTTTTTGTTTTGTTTTGATGTTTCTCTGCCTTAATATATTTTTGCCTGTTCTCCCACACCTTTTTCTTAAATCTCATTGTTTTAGTTGTATCTCTTCTAAACTGTATTTACACAGTGCATTTTTTTAAAAAAAAATTTTATTGATGTGAAATTCATATAACATATAAAATTAACCATTTAAAGTGAACAATTCATGGGCCAGCCCAGTGGCGCAGCTGTTAAGTTCACACATTCCACTTTGGCTGCCCAGGGTTCGCCGGTTCAGATCCCGGGTGCGGACATGGCACCGCTTGATAAAGCCATGCTGTAGTAGGCGCCCCACAAAGAAAGTAGAGGAAGATGGGCACGGATGTTAGCTCGGGGCCAGTCTTCCTCAGCAAAAAGAGGATTGGCAGCAGTTAGCTGAGGGCTAATCTTCCTAAAAAATAATAATAATAATAAAGTGAACAATTCAGTGGCGTTTAGAACTCTCACAGTGTTGTGCAACTACCACCTCTATACTCTTTGCATTTTAATTCTACTTGTTTGTCTTTAATTTTTAAAATAAAATACTTTCAGTTATTTTTCTCTGCTTATCAAATAGAAGAATTAAACAGGATATAACAGTCTCTCATTTTAGTTAGGATTATGTTGAGCTGCAAGAAACAGACAATCCCAAAATAACAATAACTTAAATAAGTTAGAAATAGATTTTCCTCCCAAATCGAAGAAGCCTAGAGGTTTTCTAGTTTGGCACTCCATGGTGTCGTGAACTGACGTTCTTCCTATTTTGTTGCTCTGATTCCCATGTCTTTCATTTCCAAGGACCCCTCAAAGTCTAAGATGGCTATTGGAAGGCCAGCCTTTTCATCTGCATACAAGCCTGTGGGGAGCAGAAACACTTAAAGAAGGAATGCAATTTGTAAAAAATTTTTAAGACACCTCTACCTTTAAGGACCTGTCCTGGGAGTTCATACACACTTCTGTATACATTCTGTTGGCCAGAACTGAATCATGTGGCCAAAGCTAGCTGCAGTGTAGACTGGGAAATATTTTTATTCTAGGCAGCCATATGCACAGCTAAAAATTATTCTATTACAGGAGAAGAGAGAGAGAACAAATAATGGTGGGGCCAGCCCCATGGCCGAGTGGTTAAGTTCACGCACTGCGCTTTGTTGGCCCAGGGTTTGCAGGTTCAGATCCTGGGCACGGACAATGGCACCGCTCATCAAGCCATATTGAGGCAGCATTCCCCATAGCACAACCAGAAGCACTCACAACTAGAATATGCAACTGTGTACTAGGGGGCTTTGGGGAGAAGAAGAAGAAGAAAGAAAGAAAAAAAGATTGGCAACAGTTGTTAGCTTAGGTGCCAATCTTAAAAAAAAGAGAGAGAGAACAGATGATGGGAATCAGCTAGCAGTTTCTGCCATACCTCCCCGTGCATAAGTGTAGGATTTCCTACTTCCTCCTTCTCTCACCACTCCTCCAATTTCTTTGTTTTTGTAGATAACAAAATCTACAAAATCAGTGAGATTTTAGATAATAGTAGCTGTTTATTAAAGGCTTATATGTGCTATTTAATCTTCACAGCAACCCTACCTGGGGTAAGTACTGTTATTATCCCCATTTTACAGGTAAAGAAAGATTACACACTTGACCTAAGGTCACACATCCAGTGATTCAAACCCCTGCTGTAGTGTCCAGATTAACCGCTATACACTGTCAACCCTAGTAACATTAAATGTTTTTATGCGGTCTGTACATTGTGCATCTTTTCTTTGAAGAATAATTTTTGACTGTTGCAGAATGCTATTAACATCACTTATATAGGATTAAATACTTTTTGCTTTTTGCCATTTGTTTTTTAGTACAAGTTATCTATTTTTATTCTTGGGGTTTTTTTGTTGGTTTTTGTTTTTTTGTTTGTTTTTTACTTTTTACTGTTGAAATTTTTAAACACATACAAGAAAAAGTAAAGAGAATAACATAATAAATCGTTTGTAGCTTGAGCAGTTATCAACATTTTGTCAATATTTTTTTTTAATCATTCTCCTTATCTTCCTGCCAAATTTTTGTTCTTGAAGGTTTTAAATCCCATTCATCATAGTGAAAATACTACAGTTGATATCTCTAACTTGTAAGGCTTCTTTTCCTACCATAATCTTCATAACGTTGTTATACAATCAAAATTAATAATTTCTAATACCATATAGTTCATTTTCAAATTCTCCAGATTATCTCAAAAATGCCATTTCTCAATGGGCTCGTCAGAATTAAGATCTAAGCACACTTCATACTTTGTATTTGGTTGATATGTTTCTTAAGGCTCTTTGAATGTATAATAGTTTCCCCACATCCCTTTTTTTATGCCATTTATTTGTTGAAGGTATTCTTGATTTTTTTTTTAAACAATGTTCCTTTTTTTTTTTTGAAAGATTTTATTTTTCCTTTTTCTCCCCAAAGCCCCCCAGTACATAGTTGTGTATTTTTAGTTGTGGCTCCTTCCACTTGTCGCATGTGGAACGCCGCCTCAGCATGGCTTGATGAGTGGTGCCATGTCTGCGCCCAGGATCCGAACCAGCAAAACCCTGGGCCCAAAGCACAGCGCACGAACTTAACCACTCGGCCACAGGGCTGGCCCCTAAACAATGTTCTTGATTTTTTTCACTAACACCTTCTTCAGTTGGGATACATACTTAAGTATATATTTGTCTGAAAGAAAATGTTTATCATCCTTCTATGTCTTAGTTTATCTGAGAATATCTTTCTTTTGCTCTTCTACATGAATGACTTCTACCTAGTTTTGGAGCAGAAAAGTCTGATGTCAGTCACATTTGGGGGGGGATGTTAATGCCTATAGAATTATTTTTTCTCGTTATCCTTGGAGATTAAAGACTGAACCAAGATACATCTCAGTAATGGACGCCAAATGTTCTGTACCACAGATAGGCATTGCTAATTGATCATGGCATTCCTTCCCACTGAACACAAATGAAGCCTCATATTCCTTTAAAAAAATAAAATTTTTAAAAACCCTTTTTTTGCCATCCCTAATAAAGTTGTTGGTCTCTTGTTATTAAGTTTTTTAGCATGCCTTTTGAATGTTCAGGCTTTAAGTCTCTCCTTCAGAAAAGTTTCCTATTCCTTTTTTTTCCTTCCTTTCTCATTTTTTAAAATTATTGCTCTCCTCCTATCAGTCTTGATCTTTCTGGAATAGGTTTGAAAGATTAGGGTTCTAGCTCCACATTTCATTACTATTTTTTTCCCTCCATTATTTTCATCTCTGTTTTTTCCTCTGTTGTACAAGAGATTCAAGCAAGTCATGCATTTCACTAATTCATATTTCTCTTGTATTTAACTGCTGCTTACTGCCTTACCTGCAGTTTTTCCTGATTATTTTGTCGTGACTTCCTAATCTAGATTGAAATAGAATTTACTATGGTTTTTTGTTTTTTACTTTTTTTTTTTTTTTTTTTTTTGCTGAGGGAGATTCACCCTGAGCTAACATCTGTTGCCAGTCTTCCTCTTTTTTCTTTCTCATGTGGGCCACAGCCATAGCATGGCTACTAACAGATGAGTGGTATAGGTCTGGGCCCTGGATCTGACCCCAGCCCCCAAAGCAGAGCACACTGAACTTAACCACTAGGTCACAAAGGCTGGCCCTGTTTTTTGACTTTTTCATTGAGGTTTAACCTTCATAAAGTAATGTGTACTACTCTTAAGTTTAAGCTTAGTATGGATTTATATATGGTTATATTTCTGCTAATCACCACCCAGATCAAGATACAGAATATTTCTGGCATCCCAGCAAGCTCCGTTATGCCCCTTCTTGTTAATACTCTCCCTGACAAGGGTAACCATTGTTCTGACCTCATTCGATATCAGTTAGTTCTGCCTGTTTTTGAATTGTATATAAATGACATCATATAGTACATACCCTTTGTATCTGGCTGCTTTTGTTCAACACAATCTATGAGAGATTCATCCATGTTTTTGCATGTAAGAGTAATTCATTCTTCCTTATTGCTGTGTGGTATTTTGTTGCATGAATATACTACAATTTATTTATTCTACTATTGATGAAAGTCTTTTACCAGTCTTGACTATTATGAATAAAGCTGACAAACATTTTTTATGTCTTTTAGTAGATATATGCTCCTATTTCTCTTTAATATAATATCTAGGAATGGGATTGTTAGGTCGTAAGGTAGACGTATGTTTAACTCCAGTAGATACTGCCAAACAGATTTCCAAGGTAGTTGTACCAGTACACATGTCCATCTGCAGTATATTGGAGTTTCAGTTGTTCCCATGTCTTTGCCAATGCTTGGTTTTGATTTTGGTTTTGGTTTTCATTTTAGCCATTCTGTTGGTGTGTCAGAGTATCTCATTGTGATTTTAATTTGCATTTCCCTGGGGAATAATGATGTTGAGTACCTTTTCTTCTGCTATTGGCCGTTTGGATAGCCTCTTCTGTAGAGAGCCTGTCCCTGACTTTTGCCCATTTTTTCCTTGGGTCATTTGTCTTTTGCTTATTGATGCTTAGGTGTATTTTATTTTATTTTATTGTGGTTTTTTTGGTGAGGAAGATCGGCCCTGAGCTAACATCTATTGCCAATCTTCCTCTTTTTGCTTGAGGAAGATTGTCACTCAACTAACATCTGTACTAGTGCCAGTCTTCTTCCTCTATTTTTTTGTACGTGGGATGCTGCCACAGCATGG
This sequence comes from Equus asinus, assembly GCF_041296235.1. Classification (NCBI taxonomy): domain Eukaryota; kingdom Metazoa; phylum Chordata; class Mammalia; order Perissodactyla; family Equidae; genus Equus; species Equus asinus. The sequence goes on from NC_091802.1 coordinate 16,658,551, forward strand.
CTTGATGTGCAGTGTGTAGGTCTGTGCCCGGGATCCAAACCTGTGAACCCTGGGCTGCTAAAGCAGACCGCACGAACCTAACCACTACACCACTGGGCCGGCACTTAGAATTATTTTTTTAATATTCTGAATATAAGTTTTGTGTTGGATATGTATACTGAAAATATCTTCTCTCAGTCTGTGGCTTGTGTTTCCATTCTTAATAGTGTCTTATAATGCACACAAGTTCTTAATTTTAATGAAGTCAAATATATCAGTTTTTTCTTTGATGGTTAGTGCTTTTTGTGCCCTATTTAAGAAATACTTGCCTACTCCAAGATCCTGAAGATACTCTTCTATTTTTTTCTTCTAGAAATTAATTATTTTAACTTTCACGTTTAGGTCTGTAATTCGTCTCGAATTAATTTTTGTTTACGGCATGAGGTAGAGGCAAAGTTAATTTTTTTCCATACAGATATACAGTTGATCAAGCACCATTTATTGAAAGATCGGTTTTCCCCACTGAACTGCAGTGGTGCCTTGTCATAAGTCAGGTGACTATATATGTTTGGGTCTATTTCTGGATTTTCTGTTCTGCTCAAATGGACTATTTATCTGTCCATGTGCTATTACTGTTGGGTATTAATTTAAAAGTTTCCAGAGTTTTTACAATGACTCTCCTAGAAAGATATTTACTTATTCATTAGATTGGTATCCTTCTGTTCAATCATAGTACCTTTTCATATGTTAGGTGTTTTTTGTTTTCATCCTTATCGGGGTAGTCTATACGTGTTTACATTGAGAGCTTATATGGGTCTCTGTTAAGATTTTCAGGTGCAGGTAAAGGGAAAAGAGGAACATGATTTACACTGCTGGTGTTAAACTTCCTAGAGGAGTGTAGAAAGGAAACTGTAGCTAGAGATAGTCATGGCAGGGAGCTAAACCCTCTGTTTACCCTTGGTCTACAGTAGTAGACCGAGTTTCTCATCTTAGTGTTCTTATTCTAGGGTTTTGGAAGCCAGCCTCAGGTTAGTCTTTCTTCTGCCTCATGTGGCCACCTGCACCAATTATGAGCCAGCAACTGCTAAGTTTCTTATGATACCCAGTGGGATCCAGTGTTGTCCTTCCAATGTGCCACAGCCTACCTTGGTACTTGTCCTAGTTGCTCCAAGATAAAGGCATTGGTGGAGTACTACTGCTAAGGTCTCATCTCCGTGCTTCAAGCAGGCAAAGGTTGAACATCAGTTGTGCTTTTCCTCATTCCAGTCCCATCTGTAGTTTGTCTTGCAGAAAATCCCTCATAGTTTCTGGTATGTAGTTGCCTGGTACTGAGATGTGCTTTCTTGATTATTTTTTTCCCCAGTCATTTCAGTGGAAAACTGGAAGGGTGGACAAAATCGCTAGAAGTGGCGCCAGCCTGGTGGCGCAGCATTTAAGTTCGCACGTTCCACTTCTCGGCAGCCCAGGGTTCGCCAGTTTGGATCCTGGGTGCGGACATGGCACCACTTGGCAAAAGCCATGCTGTGGTAGGCGTCCCATGTATAAAGTAGAGGAAGATGGGCACGGATGTTAGCTCAGGACCAGCCTTCCTCAGCAAAAAGAGGAGGATTGGCAGTAGTTAGCTCAGGGCTCATCTTCCTCAAAAAAAGAAAGGCTAGAAGCATGTACTTAAAGCCATTCTAATTACAAGTCAATGCTAATTTTTTTTTTTTTTAAGGAATTTATTTTTTTCCTTTTTCTCCCCAAAGCCCCCGGGTACACAGTTGTATATTCTTCGTTGTGGGTCCTTCTAGTTGTGGCATGTGGGACGCTGCCTCAGCATGGTTTGATGAGCAGTGCCATGTCCCCGCCCAGGATTTGAACCAACAAAACACTGGGCCGCCTGCAGCGGAGCGCGAGAACTTAACCACTCGGCCACGGGGCCAGCCCCCAATGCTAATTTTTTAAAAATTAGTTTCTAGGGCTGGCTCCGTGGCCGAGTGGTTAAGTTCACGCGCTCCGCTGAGGCAGCCCAGGGTTCGGATCCTGGGCGCGGACATGGCACTGCTCGTAGGCCACGTTGAGGCGGTGTCCCACATCCCACAACTAGAAGGACCTGTAACTAAGATATACAACTATGTACCGGGGGAGGGGGGTTGGGAAATAAAGCAGGAAAAAAAAAAAAAAAAGATTGGCAACAGTTGTTAGCTCAGGTGCCAATCTTTAAAAAAAAAAAGGAAGATTGGCAACAGTTGTTAGCCTAGGTGCCAGACTTTAAAAAAAAATATTTAGTTTCTAGGGGCCTGCCCGGTGGTGCAGCAGTTAAGTACGCAGGTTCCACTTCGGCGGCCTGGAGTTCACCAGTTTGGATCCCGGGTGTGGACATGGCACTGCTTAGCATGCCATGCTGTGGTAGGCGTCCCACATATAAAGTAGAGGAAGATGGGCATGGTGTTAGCTCAGGGCTAGTTTTCCTCAAAAAAAAAAAAAAAATAGGTTCTAGCCTTTCAAATTGAATACTTTGAAAGTCATTGTTCATTTTATTAAGGTGAGCGTTGTTATTAAAATGTGCTTATTGGGCAATCTACAGATTCACTGCCATCCCAGTCAGAATCCCAATGACATTCTTTACAGAAATAGAACAAAGAATCCTAAAATTCATATGGGGCAACAAAAGACCCCGAATTGCTAAAGCAATCCTGAGAAAAAAGAACAAAGCTGGAGTCATCACAATCCCTGACTTCAAAACATACTATACTACAAAGCTACAGTAATCAAAACAGCATGGTACTGGTACAAAAACAGGCGCACAGATCAATGGAACATAATTGAAAGCCCAGAAATAAAACCACACATCTATGGACAGCTAATCTTTGACAAAGGAGCTGAGGGCCTACAATGGAGAAAAGAAAGTCTTTTCAACAAACGGTGCTGGGAAAACTGGAAAGCCACATGTAAAAGAATGAAAATTGACCATTCTTTATCACCATTCATCAAAATAAACTCAAAATGGATCAAAGACCTAAAGGTAAGACCTGAAACCATAAGGCTTCTAGAAGAATATGTAGGCAGTACACTCTTCAACATCAGTATTAAAAGGATCTTTTCAGACACCATGTCTTCTCAGACAAGGGAAACAATAGAAAGAATAAACAAATGGGACTTCATCAGACTAAAGAGCTTCTTCAAGGCAAAGGAAAACAGGATTGAAATAAAAAAAACAACCCACTAACTGGGAAAAAATATTTGCAAGTCATACATCGACAAAGGCTTAATATCCATAATATATAAAGAACTCACACAACTCAACAACAAAAAATCAAACCACCGGATCAAAAATGGGCAGGAGACATGAACAGACATTTCTCCAAAGAAGATATACGGATGGCCAATAGGCACATGAAAAGATGTTCATCATTGCTGTGCATCAGGGAAATGCAAATCAAAACTACATTAAGATATCACCTTACACCCATTAGAATGACAAAAATAACTAAAACAAATAGTAACAAATGTTGGAGAGGTTGTGGAGAAAAAGGAACCCTCATACACTGCTGGTGGGAATGCAAACTGGTGCAGCCAGTATGGAAAACAGTATGGAGATTCCTCAAAAAGTTAAAAATAGAACTACCATACGATCCAGCTATCCCACTACTGGGAATCTATCCAAAGAGCTTGAAGTCAGCAATTCCAAAAGTCCCATGCATCCCAGTGTTCATTGCAGCATTATTTACAATAGCCAAGACGTGGAAGCAACCTAAGTGCCCATCAACAGATGATTGGATAAAGAAGATGTGATATATATATACATTGGAATACTACTCAGCCATAAAAAAGAACAAAATCATCCCAGTTACAACAACATGGATGGACCTTGAGGGAATTATGTTAAGTCAACTAAGCCAGATAGAGAAGGACAATCTCTGTATGACTCCACTCATATGAGGAATTTAAAAATGTAGACAAAGAGAACAGATTAGTGGCTACCAGGGGAAACGTGGGGTGTGAGGGGTGAGCACAAAGGGTGAAGGGGTGCACCTACAACACGACTGACAAACAATAATGTACAACTGAAATTTCACAAGATTGTAACCTATCATTAACTCAGTAAAAATTTAAAAAATAAAAATGTGCTTGTTGGGTCCGGCCCAGTGGCACAGAGGTTAAGTGTGCATGTTCCGCTTTGGCAGCCTGGGGTTCGCTGATTCAGATCCTGGGTGTGGACATGGCACCACTTGGCTAAGCCATGCTGTGGTAGGCATCCCACATATAAAGTAGAGGAAGATGGGCATGAATGTTAGTTCAGGGCCACTCTTCCTCAGCAAAAAGAGGAGGATTGGCAGCAGTTAGCTCAGGGCTAATCTTCCTTAAAAAAAAAATAATAAAATGTACTTGCATGGATTTATATGTATGTGACTTGTTACTTCATAACAAGTAACTCTGCTACTCTCCTGTAAAACTCAGGAGTGAACAGTCCAGTGATTCGTGAAGATGCCCCTTAAGTCTTTCTGTGTTGGGGTCTCAACACTGCAGCTTAGTATCTCCTCCACCTAAATATGAGTAGAACCATAGCACAAAGACTCAGTAACCTGCACTGAGAAAGATGAAGACAATGACAGATATCCAGAATCGGGTAGGAGTGGTTGTTTTGAAACTCCTGAGTTTCAGATGATCTGCCTGTATGCCTTTATTTGATAAAAATGCCACATGGCTCTCTTGGCAGCTGGGTAAGAGAAGCAGACCCTTGCGGGGATGACCCAGAATTTTGTGCCTTGTGGAGCCAGAACCCTTTCTCAAGCTAGCTTACTGAAGACCCAGCTGCAGAGCAGGGACTGCTTCCTATATTCTTTGTAAATTCTAGTGTTGGTTATAATTCTTAGGAATTGATAAGTAAATAAGAGTACACATTTAGAAGTTTGGGGCTAATTATACCTGGCTTTTTTTTTTTATTTGTTTTGCTTTTTAATATGGCTAAAGTATGTAGATTTAGTAAGTTTTATTCTTTATTCTCTAGTGGGAAAAACAGAGAAATTTTTAATTTTTACATTGTAATTCAAATACAAGAACTTGGAACAGACCCTCTAGTGATATTTTTTGAAGAGGAAAGCAGTAATAGGAAATTTACCTAGGAAGACCCTAAGCTTCAGTTGTAAAGATATCTCCTTTCTCCAAGAATTAGGCCTGATCAGGGTTCAGACCCACTAATATGAAGTGGAAGGGGATAAATCACAACTAACGACCTTGGCACTTCTATAAGAAATTTAAATAACAAGTAGACATATAGAGATTCGTAAATATGTACTTGGTGCCAGCCAAACCACAAAGAAGATACTGCATTTGTGGTCCAGGGAAGTTAAATATTTGTGGTCAACTTAAAATTCAACATAAAACTCTCATCTGTGATGGAAACTATCCAGAAACTGCATAGAGGGTGTGCAAGCTGAATAAGCTCGAAGGCCTCTCCTCTCACCCGGCTGGAGTAGAAGAGCGTGTTCTCCTTCCCTCGTACCGCATAGCTGGCAAGCCCTTCTAGGAGAGGAGGGCCTCCCTGGCTCCAGTTACCTACCCAAGAAGCCCCTTCTAAAGCCCTCTCTGCTTTGCAGCTCACCCCTTCAGTCTGATCGAATGGCACTTTATCCAGGAGCCTTTCCCTGTCCTTCTTACATAAAATAGCAATACACTCCCCAACCTGTTGCTCTCTGTCCCTCTTTCCCTACCTTATTTTTTTCATAGTACCTCCTACTACTTGCCCTCTATTTATTTGCTTATTTGTTTCTCAGTCTCACAAGAAATGTTAAGCTCCATGACAGCAGGAACATTGTTTTATTGACTGCTGTGTTCCTAGTACCTTGAATAAAGCCTGCCACACCTAGCAGGTGCTTAATAAATATTTATTGAATAAATTCAATGGAATACCTTAAAATGTTTCAGGAAGTACAGTCTAGGGAGGGAAGAATTACACCCTGCCCCCTGGAATTAGGGTACTGTTACGTGGTAGGACCTCAGACTGAGAGCAGCCTGAAACACCTCAGATATCCTGCTTTCTGTTCTCTGGTAGCATATGGTCTCTGACAGGGAGACTGGCACTTACAGACGGTGCCTAAGCCTTCACATGTACAAGGCGACTCTTGCCATAACACCTGGGTTACACATAGAGATGGAATTAACACAGCTTAATTTTCACAGTAAAAAAATGTTGCAGTGTTTGTTTCTGGCCTTCAAATTTGTTGAAGACCCTCTTGATGTCAGTTGCTCTGGTGTGGGAGTTCTTTCTGGCCAGCCAACAGACCCAGACCGGGAGCATGTACAGATACTTTTCACATTCTTTTTTGATATGTAAGTGCAGTCCCTCTTGCCCAGCCTTTTGTCATTTGAGACCCTGCCGGGTTGAGGGGGTCTTTTGTTGCTGACCACTCCCAGTCTTGTTGGACTTGATGATGAACAGAGTTTTTCTCTTACTGCTTTTCTTTGCTGCCTTGGCTAGGTCTTTCAGTCCTCCCAACACAGAGAAATTCTGTTTCAATAAACACATTAGGTTTTCTGGATCTGTTCCAAAACCTTATCATTGATGATCTTTAACATTTGGTGTGAAATGTGCTTCATAAATGATGTTGACGATCTCTAAGATACACTGTTAAGTTAAAAAAAAAAAAAAGCAGGCAAAGTGTATCACCATTTATATAAATATATTTATAAAAGGTATATGGAGAGGGGCCGGCCCGGTGGTGCAGCACGTTCTGTTTGCAGCCCGCGGGGTTCGCCGGTTCGGATCCCGGGTGCAGACCTACACACCACTTGTCAAGCCATGCTGTGACAGGTGTCCCACATATAAAGTAGAGGAAGATGGGCACGGATGTTAGCTCAGGGCCAGTCTTCCTCAAAAAAAATAAAGTATAGGGAGAGCCCATTGTTAATCATATGTAGCGGCATATGCATAAATATCTCTGAAGAACACACCAGAAACTGGCAATAGGGCTGAGGAACACAGAGGGTCTAGAAACCAGAGGTGGGAAGATTTTTGTTTTTAAAATCCAGCATTTTGTAGTGTCTGTTTTTTGTACCATGTGCCATGTGTTTAAATGACACATTACTAAGTAACTTCAGTTTGACCTGATACTTAAAGCCAAGGTGCCACCATATCTTCACTGCCTCCTGGAAGGGATGCTCTCGTTGAACTTCTTTTTCACTTTGTCAGCAGCAGGAGTGTCTTTAGCCTAAATAACAGAATTCAGTGACAGCTTTTACTCTGTGTTGTCAATTAAAGAAAGTTTAGGCCGTACGTAGGCTTCCCTAGTACAGGCTGGTACAGAAATTTTGTCTCTTCCTGTCTTATCAGTGTGAAGCACTGAAACTATACTTCAAAGTAATTTATAATTGTTTGCATGTCTTTCTATGTGTGTGCTTCAGAAGTGGAGTAAGCAGCATTCATAGTTACTGCCTTGCTGTCTCTAAGCCTCTTCTTGGTCTAATGACTTGGAAGGATTAAGTGAAGAATCAGAAATATATTCCAGCAGCAGCTTTTGATCTCTTTTTCAAATCCTGTGAGCATACACTACATAGGCTTGGTGATCAGGAATGGATCAGATGAGATACCATCAACTCTGATGCCATTTTTCCAGAATGACCTGCAGAAAAAATATATCTCTCTGATCTAAATACAAGTTATAGTCTTGATTATATTCTGTGCTGGTCATAAAAAAACTCCATATAAGTTATTTATTCTGTCTGGGCTTGAGTTTACGCTCTGTAAAATGGGGATGACAATAGTCCCTTCATAAGATTTCAGTAAGGATCAGATGAGATAAGTGAAGATGCCTAGATTTTAAAAATAGAAGTCTTCCTCGATATATATGTTCTTCACAGTGAGTGGAGGGGACAGTTAAGAAGACTCCAAAGAAATGACCCGTGACAATCCAGTCCTACTCTAGATTCCCATATATCTTCCCAAATCACCCTGCAGTTTCTGTTGCTGTTTTCCGTAGTTTATAAGGATTCCCTCAGATCCTCCACCATCTCCATTTTCTGCCCTTTCAGCTGTTGTTATTATCTTGTGGCTTTGAATGTAAAAAACTTGTTAGATGTATTTTTTAGGCTTAAATTCAGGCCCAGGAGGAAATTAGGCAGGATTCAGGTAGTTTTTCAGAAGGCAAGGCAGGTGTGCTTAAAGTTATATTATTCCAGGATTCTCCTAAAATGGAAGCTCTCAAGTGAGGGTTTGTGGGCCCTTGAAGGATAACAGCAAAACACCACTTCGGAAATAAAATCATGCTGTCCTGGGCGTTCCAGCACTTCCAATGCTGGCATCCTTTCAACACCATTCCTTTCCGCAGTCCCACCCCACACTCGGCCCTGGCATATAGTCCCATGAACATGCCACCTGCCTTCTCTCTCTCTCTCTCTGGCCCCATCCTTTGGCTGCTCAGTTTATTTTTTCCACATCCTCACTCTCTTCCAGTTCCAAGCTAAATAACCCTCACAGATGGCTTGTTCCATCAGAGCTGTTTAAGAACACAGGACAGTGAACTGGGGTCCAGAAGGAGCTGCCAAAGCCCATGGCTGCCCTTCTTACAGAGGCCCAAGACAACTTTGTCATCAGCTCCCTAGAAGTCCACGGACAGTGAGCAGAAAGGCTGGCAGGTTGGGTGGTGGAATGTCTCTTTAACACTATAATCCTCTCGCAGCTAGCAACTAGTTCTCACTTAGATTTACAAGTCAGAACCTGGAGCCGAATACATTGCATACTCCATTTTCCACAGAAGACAGAGCACTTTGTAGTTGGCATTTCTCCCCCACTTTTTTTACAGCATGGAAACCCAACAGGAAATGGCAGTCCCATTTGTGTTTTGGATCGTGGTTTGAGTCCTTACTGAACCTCTTTGTGAACTCCTGGAGAGGTCTAGATCCCTGCCCTGCCTGACCTGAAGGGCAGTATTCCCAGCTGTCAGCACATCCCTGGGAAGAGGGTGAACTTCAGACGCCTATTAGAAATCCTGCAGACGAGAGAAGACCAGAATTTCACTCTTTCTTTCCTGTCAGCAAGGACATGTAAGTTTCCTGTCTGCCTTGTCATCAACTTTGGAACACTTTTCTGCTGCATCCCCCCCATGTATGCAGTGGTCTGTAAGCTTCTGTCCCCCCATTCATTATTCCAGCACCCTCCTTCCCTCTGTCATAATCAGATGTGTCTGGTTAATTTTGCCCTCGTGACAAGACGGCCTTTTCCTTGTCCTCACAGTTATTCCTATGGGACTTAAGACCTCTCTGGTCACGGTCTCCCTCTCTTTCCCTTCTTTCTCTCTCTTTCCTCTCTACCTGTACCCTTTCTAAATAGATTCCTTCTAGGTCACTGATGAAGGGCAGTATATGCCATTTGCCACTATAGAAGTCTCTTTTCCCTCAGTAACCAGAGTTCCCTTGAGAGACATCCCCCCCCCCCCCCATTAAAAAAGCTATGTTGGCAGCTTAGCTACTTGAACTCAGGCATAACAGGACAGGGAACAATGGCATGTGTGAAGTGGTCTGGTCAGACAAAGGGAAGTTAGCTCTCAGCCAGAGAGAGCATACAGTTGAAGAAGCTTCCCCTGGAAAGAACAAAGAAAAGAAGGAAAGAAAATTCTGTGTCAGGAAAGTGGTCTCTGAGAACTCAGTCAGAAATCAGCATCTCCTCCCTAAGCTCAGCCTTTCTACTGAGGAGTAAACTGTTCTTTTTCTTCTCCTCCTTCATATCTTGCTCCAAGATGAAGAGTTGCCAGGTGAACAATACACCCTGTTGCTTGCACAGTAAAAGTTTCTTGAATTGATGGATTTGTGGAGCCTTGGGCACCAGGTGGAAAGAGGGAGCTTTGATTTCCTTTGTCTGGTCCCCATGCTCTGTGATGGACTTTCCTCTTTACAGTACATCCAGAGTTCAAGGCTGCACAATGTGGAGAACTTTCTGGGGACACTTATATGTATATATATATATATAGGTCTTAATTTGGCATCCAGCAGTGACTAGTTTCCATAGTCATTCCGCTCTTCAACCCATCAGCTGAGGTCTTGCCCATACTGTGTCCAGGGAAATGAAATGAATTAGATTGATAGAACTCCTCTTAGGGCAGGTACTCTGAGAAATTTTTAATTTCAGTATCTCTGTTCTTGCCTGTAGCTTAGCCAAGCACCCATTTGGTTTGTGTTCATCTAAATGCAAATTCATCAGAACTGTATATTTTGCCCTGGGGGCAGGCTTTTGGGCTGCTGCTGGGGGAGGAGGGTGACCTTTAGCGAACTTGAAGTAGATCCCTTTCTCCAAAAGTACCATCACCTTCCTAAGAGGCTACCAAAGTCTAAGGGACTGAGCACAGACTTTGGAGTGAGACAAATCTGGGTTCAAATCCCTGCTTCACCGCTTACTAGAAGTTTGTTTCCTCTGAGCTTGAATTTCCTCCTCCTCTTTCTATCTCACAGGATTACTGTGATAATCAAATGAAATAACATAATGCCTAGCAACCATCAGTCACCCCTTCATCTCCACCAGAGCTTTCCCAGTAAAATGGGATATTTCAGCCACTGAGAAGCTGTGACCAGTGAAAACTGCAGAGGAAGTACAATGCTGACTTGTTCTACTTGCCCCTACCCTGAATCTCCTTAATGGGCTTCTTGCATGCTCATGAGTTTTTGTTTCTGGAATATGCCCTGCCTTGAGTTTGTTGAGTATTCTTTTTCACTTGTGAGGACATTTTTTGTGATCACTACCCAAGGGCTTTAGAATGTCTAGATGGTGGTTCTCCTAGAAGGCAAGCCTGTTTCCTCTGTGCCACCACAGAGGTGTTTTCGGCAGACTGATCTCCAGAGACCATTCCTTACCTCTTTACACCTTGGCTTTTCTTAAAGGGCCCTTCCTGGCTTTGGATCTGCTAAGAAGTTAGCCAGAAAGCTTGTCCTCAGTCTCCTATGGGATTCACAGGTTTGGCTTGTACCCTCCAAGTGGCCTGGAGGGAGCTACAGGGTATCAGCGGTGGCCATGGGAAAGAAACTGCTCACAAAAAAAGCACGGTCCATGAGCCAGCTGCTCCCCACTGCCTGCTGGAGCAAGCTCACTGAGGCCGCTGACAAGAGTCTTCAGAACACTAAACAGGTGATTAAAACATCAGTATAAGTCTTTCCAAACTTCACAGAAAGCCAAAACTTAGTTTGGACACCAACAGAAATTTTCCGCTCTGGAGCTTTATAAACTGGCCTGCTGTTTCTTCCTCTGCTCTGTGGCCAGAGGGGAGCTCTGTGCTAATGATTCCATAAAACCCTCCAAGTCTTCCTGAGTGGCTTATCACGTGAGAAGAACCTATACCACCTTTTTCCATCAAGAATTATCTCCAGCCCCTCACTGTCAGTTCAGATTCTGAATTGTCAACCCTTCCCAAAAGGCCAAGCACAGCTCTTGGCACTGTCCCCTGTGACAGAGCTGAGCTCCAGCATCAAGGTCAGTGGCAAAACTGTCTTTCCTCTCCTCCTTTCCAAGATGACTGCCCAGAATCATAGAAACCTTTAAGAATGGAAAGAGACCTTCAGAATCATCTGCATTTTGCAAACAAGGTTTAGTAACTTGCCCAAATTAGGAGAGCGTGAAGTGAACTTTCCTCTAGACCCTGCTTTCCCCAGACCTGTGGCATATCAGCTGCCCAGGAGAAGTCCACCCCGCCAAGAGGGAGTTCATTCTTCATGAAATCAGCAACAAGAGACTGCCCACCTTTGAATTTCTGTACTAGATGAGCTCTTACCCCTTCTGGGGATTGTGAAAGTTTCTTCCCAAAGCACAGGTAGATGGTCTGGGTCCACTGAGAGCTGTGGGCAGTTGGAACACAGATAAGGAGCAGAGACACACTCCAGCTCCTCAACTTATTGGCCGCATAATCTTGAGCAAGTTACTTAACTCCACTGTGCCTTAATTTCCTCATCTGTAAAATTGAGATAAGGACAATCCCCACTCCATGGGTTTGTTATGGGGATTAGATGAGTTGGTGCATGTAGAACATTTGGCACGGTACCTGGCATGTAGCCGCCATTCACTAAATGTTATTCATAGCTGTCAAGGGTGAGTGAAGCACACAGCAGGGTTTCTTATGCTTTAGAAGGCCCAGTGGTGCTCTCCCAGGCTGCAGCTCTGGTGAGGTGGCAAGAACGTTAGACTCAGAAGTCATTGCATCTGGCTTCAGATCTTGTTTAACTTACTTGAGTTTCAGTTTCCTCATCTCTGTTATCATTATCTGAATGTAATAGTAGCTGCTTCATAAGGTACTGAGGATTTTGTAGATCCTAAAAGTGCCATGAAAAGTGTAAGGTAGTATTTTTGTACCTTAGCTAAAGTAGAGTTGCATTTTGAAGAATGGACTAAAATTGTGATCACCTTCACCTAGCCTTCCAGCCTTTAAGCAGTGATTCTCAAATTTCAGCATTCGTAAGTACCTGGAACACTTATTTAAAGTGCACGTTTTGGGGGCCAGCCCAAAGTGGCCAAGTGGTTAAGTTCTCACACTCTGCTTCGGTGGCCCAGGGTTTCACTGGTTCGGATCCTGGGCATGGACCTAGCACCGCTCATCAAGCCATGCTGAGATGGCGTCCCACATAGCTCAACTAAAAGAACCTGCAACTAGAATATACAACTATGTGCTGGGGGACTTTAGGGAGAAGAAGAAAAAAAAGTGCACATTCCAAGGCCCTATCCCCAGAAATACTAATTCATTTAGTCCAAAGTGGAGTCCAGGAATCTACATTTTTAACAAGCTCACTGTGTGATTCTGATGTAGGTAGTTTTAAAAAATGCTTTTTAGTGTTGAGAGGTGAAGAAAAGAGAACTAATACTTACTGAGTTTCTTCTATGTTGGGCATTTACTTTATTTATACCTTGTCTCAAACTATGGACTGACTTTAGTTAGCTTTAATTAACAAAGTTTGTCTTGTTTCCACCTGTGAGGCGTTGCTACCTTTGAGATTCAGCACTCTAGGTGTAGGACCTGAAAATGCAACTTAAAGTGGCACCCTATCTCAGCCTTAATCTCCGAGAATTTCTGTATACCATATATTTTTTTTAAAGATGGGCATCTAAGCTAACATCTGTTGCCAATTGTCTTTCTTCTTCTTCTTCTTCTTCTTCTTCTTCCTCCTCTTCCTCTTCTTCTTCTTCCTCTTCTTCTTCCTCCTCCCCCTCCTCTTCCCCCTCCCCCCCGCATAGTCGTATATTCTAGTTATAGGTCCTTCTGGTTGTGCCATCTGGGACGCCGCCTCAGCATGGCTTGATGAGCAGTGCTAGGTCCATGCCCAGGATCCGAACCGGGAAAACCCTGGGCCTGCTGAAGCAGAGTGTGCGAACTTAACCACTCGGCCACAGGGCCAGCCCCTGTATACCCTATTTTTAATTTGCTGTTTTGGATTCTCAAGATATAGTTGTAATTTTTTCTCAGAGCATGGCATTAGTGATTTGAAGAGTAAGTCTCACCTGTTACTGAGGTGTTTTGTACCTTGCCCTAGGGTAACAACCTCCAGTTAAGGCAAGGTGAGACGTGCCCAGAACTTGTGATATCTTATTTCAAACTAGAAACTCTTTTGGAGGCCTGTCAAAAGAGGGCGCCTACCTATCCCTTCTTGAGCCCAAACCTCCATGGGAAACACCACCCGAAGCAGAAAGTAGCATCTCTGAGTCTGTCCAGGGTGTCTGTGTTGCTTAACACCAGGAGCATGATTCGCATAGTATACAGTGTAGCTAGCCCCCTCTCCATGATCATGATGTCCTCTGGAATTGTCCTAAGGTCCTGAGGCTGCCGTCTCCTCCTATATTCAGTCATCCATGTTGTCCCAGTACCCATAGTGTATATTAGATGCTGCAGATAGATTTTTCTTTAAATACACACACACACACACACACACACACACGCCTACCCTCAAGAATCTTACTTGGAGAAAACAGGACAGAATAATGGGAGAAAGATACTGAGAAGCGTAAACAAATCAACAGATCAGATTTACAGATGTCTTGAACTTGAGAGGGAATACATTCTCAGATGACAAATTTAGGATCCAAAGAGAACTTTATGAGAGGCTACAATGAAAGAAGTAAATAACAAGATGAAATCAAATAAGAATAAATATAAAATCCTACCTTGTCCATTAAGTCAGCTGCATGTAGCAAGCAGCATGAAGCACAGTACTAAATAATATGGTTTCTTACAGAGCAGAGAGACCTCAGTGAAGGAATGTTATAAAAGGCTATAATGAGTAGAGGGCTTACTCTCAGGGGGCAAGATATTATTTAGCCACATACGTGAAAACAGTTTGGGGATTTATTGATTAAAAGCTCACAGTGTGTCATTAGTGCAAGGTGGTAAACAAGAAAAGTAATGCTATTTTGGCCTCTTCATAGAATTGAGGTATCCAGAACGGAACAAGGAAGAGATGTTCTGCCCTGTTCTCTGCTGCCAGGTCACGTGTGGGCACTCACTCTAGGAGACACATTAGTCTTAGTGAAAGTCTTAGAATAAGCAGGATGTTGAGGAGACGTTGAAGTGAGGGACAGTTGAAGGAAGTGGGACTGTTTAACCCAGAGAAGGTATAACGCAGCAGACCTCAAATAATTTGAGGCCAGTCAGGTAGAAGCAGAATTAGAGTTTTTTATGTGAACAGAGAACAGAATTAGAAGCACTGGGAGGCAGATTTGGCCTTAAAAGTGTTAGCATTTATTTCTACCAATTAGAAGTCCAAACATGGAATGGCTTTACTAGTAGGAAATGAACTCCCTTGTAGATTCAAAACAGTAAGAGACCTCTCATAGAGCATGGGCAGGACTGAAAGTTAACAGGAAAAAAAAATCTGTTAAGTAGGTAATAATGAAAATTACTTATATGTTTCTTAAACATTAGGTAATGATGCTTTCAAAAGCTTCCTCATGATCTTAAATCCTCTCCAACTGAAATATTCAAGAAAGAGTTGGATCACTGGGAGATGATCTAGAGGGTGTTCTAGTGTGGCTCTAAATGATCGGTAACCCACTTTGTGTCATGTAAGTTACACAGATGTTGAGGGCTGCTAAGGAGGTCAGAGATGAAGGATGGATAGGCCTAACCCATAGGTGATAAAGGGCAACTGTGGACGTAGAAAAGGTTAGTGTCAGGTTACTAGGGAATCCCTCCCTGGACTGAAAGTTCTGTGAAGTCAAGGACTGCATCTGTCTTGTTCTCTCTTTTGTGTCCAGGATGTCTAACATAGTCCCTGTCACATAGTAGGGCCCTAGGAAGAATTTATGGACAGTAGGCTAGCAGGCTGGTCAAAGTCTTCTTGAAAAGAAAGACTTTATTAAACTTAAAGGAAGTTGAGGGAATGAGTTGATTGCATAAAGGTAAAGTCACTGTAGGTTGGGGGAATAATCTGTAAAGTTTCAGAGATGTGAGAGGGAGCAAATGGCATGCAGGGGAGTATGGAACAGGGTTGCCTGGGGCCTGGAGTTGAGGATTAGGGAATAATAGCAAGAAGTGAGAGTGGAGATAATACAGTGGGGAGGGGTGAGTGGGAGAGGATTTACACAGATAATGGAAAACATTGAGAGAGATTGGGGTTTCATCTCATAGCAAGGCTGAGCCCAAGGGAATTCTCTGCCCTGACTTCCTCAGGACCCTCAGTCTAAAAGGGATAAAGGAGCAGCGTGACGGGTCTCTACAAGGAGCTTTTCTTCTCCTTGGGCTGCCTCTTCCTCCTCCCTTGAGGGAAAAGGAATGAGAATTCTGCCCTCCTGAGTGCTGTAGGTAATGTGGGAGGAGGGGGGAGAATTTATTTCTCTCTTGATACAGGGAGTCTTTGGTGTACCTGATCTGAATGTGACCCACCCCAACCCCACCCCCGGAGCAGGGACTTTGCTTTGTTCTCTATGGAATCCCCAGGGTCTAGAATAGTACCTAGTGCACACAGTAGGCACTTAGTAAATATTTGTTGAATTGAATGTTGACTAAATATGTTGAATGTTGCAGATGTCTCAGAAAGGGCACTCCCCCCACACACACAAAATAAATAAAGCTGGGAACAAATTTGGTGAAGGAGGCTGAACACAAACCTAAGGGGTGGCCTCCTGACACTAGCTGTCTAGAAAGCAAGTAATAATGTGGCTCAGAGTGACTAGAGCCCGAGATACAGTGCTCCTGACCCAGAACTAACTGGCAGTGTAGAAGCAGACTGCGTGTGGATATTTGCAGACTGAGACAGACTCGAGGACTTTCATCCCCAGGGGCTGAGCTTGTAGCCTCCCCTGCTGGTTCAGTAAGTGAGGGCCCCAGCGCCTGTGTTCCAGGTTTCAGACCAGCTGAAGCCAGCTAGACCTGAAAGGCTTGTGTTGGCAGTGCCAGTATCCGCCCCTAACTCCTGCCAATGTGGGTGGCTGCTTTCAGAGCACTCTGCAGGGGAAGCAGATTGGACTGCAGCCCGAGCTACTGCTGCCTATAGTTTGCTCTTTGCAACACACTCACTGTTGAGAATGCACCTTGCTCGTGCAGCTGGAGCTCAGAGCTCTAGAAGAGAATTCTTTCCATAAGGGAACAGTTCAAGAAGAGCAAGCTGTGCTCTGCCCAGGAAAGCCCAGACTCCTATCTGGCTTTGTTCAGAATTCCAAGCTCAAGAAATTCAGGTAGGTTGAAAATGCCACATTGGGGATTTTTTCATCATTTCTCTTGTATTGAGAGACCTGGAGCAAGGATCCACCTAGGTCTTGTTTAAGGAGGATACCATTAACAAAGGCAAACCCACTACCCACACCCTAATATGAAAAGACCAGACGGGCAAGGCAATTATGATGTTTACTACAGGATTTTATTTCTGATATGTGCATTAGTGGCATGCCTGTCCTAAAGCCCAGGCCCTTGGGGCCTCTCTAAAATCCTGTAGAATGCATGCCTATGGTTAAGTCCAGGAATCTTTTTGGAGAATAGAAAGGGGAACAGCTGGAGAGAGGCTGGGCCTTCCTTCCACCAAGTGGTCTGCCCAGCAGCCTGGATCCAGCACCTTAGCTCTGAACAAAATATTTCAGCAGTTTCAACAGCCAGGTGAGCATTCCAGGGCCTCTGCCCTCAGCCCTAGGCTGTGTGCCAGCCCCATGCTTCCTTCCTTACCTCTGAGTCTGGCTTCCACACATCTCAGTGATATTGGGCAGAGTACCCCTCCCACCTCTGAGTAGAGTGAGGCAGCAAGGAAGAAAAAAAAATAACAGGGGCCAGTCCAGTGGCGCAGCAGTTAAGTTCTCACGTTCCACTTCGGTGGCCCAGGGTTCGCCGGTTCGGATCCCGGATGCAGACGTGGCACCTCTTGGTAAGCCATGCTGTGGTAAGTGTCCCACGTCTTAAGTAGAAGAAGATGGGTACGGATATTAGCTCAGGACCAGTCTTCCTCAGCAAAAAGAGGAGGATTGGCGGCAGATGTTAGCTCAGGGCTAATCTTCCTTAAAAAAAGAAAAAATAACAGCAACTCATTTATTGAGCAGTCTCTGGGCCCAGGCACCTTGCTAAATATTTGCATTGCATTGCATTGATATGCATTATCTCTTTTAAACCCCACAAACAACTTGAGCAGAGTCTCAGAGATGTTAAGTAATTTGTCTAAGGACACACAGCTAGGAAGTGACAGTTAAGACTTGAATTCAGATTTCTCTGACTATAAAGCCCAAGCTCTTGACCAACCCCCTATGTTGCTTCAACTTGCCTCTTCCCAGAATGGACCTGTTTTTCCTACCGTACTTACCTTCTCACTGCCAGTGTATGCGCCTCAACTCCTCTGTTCTCCCGACTCTCCCTCCAGTGTGAAGTGTGAACATAATCTCCCTCTCAGTAGCCAAGTACATGTACCTTTTGGAATCTTCAATGAAACTATTGGAATAGCCTCTCCACTCCCACCCCCACCCAAGTCTTCCCACTGAACCCTTTGCCAGTTCCCACCTACCCCTCTAGAAGATTTAAGGCCACCGCCCACACATGCACACACAGTGGATGTGGGTGGGGGGAACAGGCTACCATACCACTCTGAACAGGCGTCTGTGCTTTGCCAGCTGATTGGTGACGGCCCACGTTGCCTCCGCTAAGAAGAAAACACAGCTGTTTGGACCGGACACCTGGAATGGTGTGGCTGCTGTGGGTTGGCCAGTGATGTTAGCATTTCATCTTGTGACCCACTGACCCCTCAGCTAGCACAGACCAACCATAGGACTAGGGAAGGCTGGGTCTGGACACTGGGATCAAAAGTGACCGAGGGAAAAGCCTATGCTTAGCTGCCTTGTGTAGAAATGAGGCCCTGCTGCAGCAGGGCTAGGGAGAGAGTGAAACGCTGACTGAGGTGATCCCCTTGGACCATATGCCCAGGGGTTGTCAGGATATGTATCTGGCACAAGGACCCATGCTTTTTCTCCCTCTGTCCCCTCTGTCGTTCAGTGCCTGCACAGGTTCTTCCTTTCTCTCCCCTCTGGCCCATCACCCTCTCTCTCAATCCAATACCAATTTGTTCTTATTCAGATAGGCTGCAAATGTCTGTCTCTCCATCGTAAGCTACTGCCTCTGTCTTCAGAGTGATTGTGCATCCTTGTGGCCAGCTTCCCTCCTGCCTCTGGAGTCTGCTCCCTGCCTGGAAGCCGCTCCCCCTAGGAATGTGAATGAACCATTTCCTCTGTCTTCCCAGCTCCCAAGGATTCCCTGTGTCTGAACTTTCATTGGCAGACCTCTTCTCAGGTTGACCCACCCTTGGCCGCTACAGAATTGTCCTACCCATTCTCCAGTCTCCTGTGAGAGTGAGTCGTGCATTACTGGAGGCTTCCAGTTTGTAAAAACACTTTAGTCTGAGTTCAGTTTCTTGTAGCCAATCCTGTAGGCTTGGCTCATTAAAGATGATAATTAACCCATTGCTAATTGACCTCAGAAGCCAGCCAAGCAGCCTGTATTTTACCAGCCTTGGTGGTAGATTTGTAGGCTATTTTAAGATTTCTTTATAATCTCAGCAAGACTTCACTTTCCTGTCTGCATCTTATTTGCTCTAAGGACATTCTGTAAAATTAACAAGCTATAAAGTTTGATTGAAGGTTTCAACAAATGTGAGAATAATTGGCTCCATTTAGCGAAACAAGAAAAACAACCTGTAAACTTGAGTTTGTAGGGGAAAACCCGTGTGATTTTTCTCTCTAACCAGAGGAACAGTAGCAAGCAGGACTTTTTAAGACCAGAAAAAATAGAACTGGCTGATAATGCAAGTTTGAATTCTGATTCCCCTAAACCAAAAGTTCAGAAAAAGAAATTTTGCAAAATCTAACCAGCCGCTATAGTGCCTGTGCCTTCCAGGAGGCCTATTTGGAGAAAAAATAAAAATGGAATGAGCCCCTCATTTCCTAGAGCTTGCATCCAGAGGCCTGATTCAGCTCTCTGACCCCTCCTCCTGTTCCCTGGCTAGATTGGGGGTTTTCTCCCTTCCCCATGGCTGCTCTGAGGTGTTAAGTCTTGCAACTCAGAGTACATCAGTCTGTGGTGCCTGGTGCTCAGTTCCTTTTCTCTCTCTCACCCTCCCCTATCTTCCATAAGACAGCTTAGATCTCTTTTTTCTGTTGCTTCCTGGGCATCTCTGCCCAGGCTAGGCTTGTCCCCTGCTGAATGGCTGTGGAGAGTTTTCAGAGAACTCCATTCTTTGCTCACCCACCGCCCCAGCTCAGATACCCCAGACCAGTAACCCAATCTGCCTTCCCTCTTCTCTCAACCTTCTTTCTGCTTTCCTCAAGACCTAACCTTCCGCTTAGCTCCAGCCTTTACTTACCCCGTGCATGCTTACATTATCTCTGTCGAAGGAACTGAGCCTGGGACAGGACAGGCTCCTGTATCGCCTTGCCACATCTCACTTTCAGTTTTCCTTTCTGCTTGGTTCTTTGCGTGTGGACCTGATCCGGGTGATAAGTGGAGCCCTGAAGCTAGAGGTTTCAGTTCCCACTGGCGGGCACGCTGCCTGAAATGGTCTTCAGGGGAAAGGAAAGGGGCTTTCTCTGAGTGCCTTTCTTTCACCCCTTCCCAGACCTACAGCCTCAGTTTTCTTTTCAAAGCTGACTGGAATGATTTGTGTGAGACATTTTGTCCATTCTCTTTGGAGTTCCTGATAATCTCCTACGCAGTGAGCCTCCCTCCAGAAGGGCCATGACTGCCACTGAGAAGATGTGGGGTCTCAGGTTCCCCTGGGTATTTCCTGGCCAGAGGCCCTTTTACCCATGTCTAGCCCCAGTCCAGCCCAGCCTGTTAACAGCCATTAGAATGGGGGCCTCTCCTGCCCAGCTCTTTCTCCTCTAGAGAATCTAGAGTTTGCCCAGAGCTACAATGTACATACCACTTACATTCTCTGTTTTTCATTGATATAGAATGGAAAAATGTACTCATGAACAGAGCTGTTGTGGGGATTATGTCATAGACTTCATCTGGACTCCTTCCTCTCCAAGCGGGGAGCCTAGCTTTAACCCCTCTCCTACCAGGAAGTCCTCGTTGGCCAAAGATCATCTCGGAGTTGGCTCTTTGTGAGTGGTTTGAAGGGCTTCTTTCATTATGATGTCCCTTATTAACCATATTTAAATGTTCTTTTTCCCTCAACCCAAGTGCTGGAGGCTTTGTTTATAGAAGAATATTCCTAAAAGCCTCCTGTAGAACTCCAGGGTCAAGAGAAGTGTGGTCCTCACCGTGCTGGGCTCATTTCTCCTACCATAAAGCAGAATGCTGTAGCAGACAGGCCAGCAGGCTGGAGACAGGAGGTTTCCCTGTGCCCCTGAGCAAGCCCTAGACTTTTTCCCTCTCAGTTCCCCCATCTACTAAGTAGCTAGAACCCGTTTCTCACTCCCACAGTGCACTTTGGAAACCTAAGGAGACTACAACCTTGGCTGTTCTCCCTGCTAGTTGGATTACAAAGGAGAGAGGACACTCTTCCAAACAACTGGGTGACTTTTCTCTCTGCAAGCTGGTAGAATTCTTTTCAGGCCTCTTAGCACCTGCTCAGAGATCCCACTGGATCAAAGCCCTTTTGAGAATCAGCCAGGAGTGCTCTTGCCCTAGGGGAGGGACTAATGACCAAAGCAAACAAAATCCCCAAGGAAACCAGGTGCCTTCTAAACAGGTGAAAATGAAAGTGGGGGCTGGGGCACTCCTTTTTGCTTTTGTGTCCATGTGAATGACAATTCCCACTGATCCTCTAAGGATGTGCCGTAGGCAGGCTCAGGATGTCTGCATCCCTGGGTCCCGCTGTGCCCTGGAAATCCCCATCTGCAGGAGTCCCACGTCCACACATGTGGCCTTTCTCCCTCTTGGCCAGGAATCACACTTTCTTCCTGAACCATTCAGCATGCCACCCAGCCCATGCTCTTATCAGGAATTCTCCTGCCTGCCTGTCCACACATAGCCATGGGCACACTCTCTTCTTCCGGGCAGATTTCTGCTGCACGCTGGGCAGGAGTGCCAGCATACGTCTCACCACCCAGGTGATGCCAAGGACCGTGGCAAGCATTTTCTCTGTCCTCCTCTCATTCCTTAACCCCCCACCTCCTCTCCATTCAGTGGTAGCAGTCTCACACCAAAAAGGAAAGTCCTGGACCCATTACATAATTCTCCATAGTGCAAGCAGTAGCTGGGGCATAAGGTCAGAGGTCATAGGGGGGTCAGGTGGCTGACACACACTGTAACGACAAGGTGGTTAAAATTAGACCACAGAGAGGAAACTGGCAGTCTTGTGGAAATGCAGAAGTTTCCTCTGCAAGTGAGAGGCTGGGGATGCAGGGAGGCCACTGTGCGTGCTGCCTGCCAGGCTATTACTCATTTCAGCTCTGTTCTTTAATGCCTTTTAGCCCCTGCTTCTGTATTTCTAGCCTTCCTCATCACATGTTTGAATACACGCGATGGAACCCATGGTTACCTGCCCTGGCCCAAAGAGAGCTTCCTTCCTCCTTCAAGGAGGTAAGCCCAGGACCAGGCACCCCAAGCTCAAGATGTCTATCCTTTCCTAAGCTTTTCCTGGGTAGTTGAGCACATTTTAGGTCATCCTCTTAGGTGGAGGTCGTTGAAGTACTTAGCCTGAGATTCAGGCCTAGAATGCTGCTAGGGCCAGTGGTGAGGGCGAGCAGGGGCCACTCCTAGGCAGGGAGAATAGCAGGTTTGGCTGGGAGAGTGGCAGAGGATGGAGTCACAGAGCACACAGTTGACTGGTGTATGCTGCACTTACCCTGCCAGCCTGCTGGTAGAATGGTGCTCATTTCCACAGTGTTCTAGAGGACATGAATCATGCCTGCCTCATCTGCTTCCTATGGTACCCAGCCAAGCTTCTCTGTGCCTGTCAGTCCTTACTATGAGCCTCCTGTGTGCCCTGCTTGTCCTTAGCACCCCTTGCAAGGGAAGTATGAAAAGTATGAGATGTAGTCCTTGCTACCATGGGATTATTGTCCAGGTGGGGGAGATAACAAATGCACCTACAAAACAGTGAGCAAATAATCAAAGACGGTCTTCGAATTAGTACTTTACTGTGTGAATCAAACATAGAAGTCCATTTCACGTTGTGGAATGGGAGGCATTAAGGTGGGAGGGGCACTCAATATCGACTAGAGTCAATGATGATGAAGGGGCTGCCACCCTGTGGCTTATCTGGCTTCTGAAGTGTATTTCCCTATGTGGAGTGGCCTTCACCAGCTTCCGACCTCCAGATCAAGCAGGGCCCCACCCCTCCCTTGGTGAGTGCCCTGCCAGCAGGGAGGAGAGAACCCCAGAGGTCAGAGATGAAGAGAAGGGTGTGAGAGGGTGCAAGTGAGCAAAGCAGATGCGTTTCTAGGTGATGGCATGCCTGTGTGGCCTTCTCCCAAGAGAAGGACCCTAGACAGGGTGACTATAGAAATTTCATCTGAGACATTTACAAATTTGATGATTGCTCAAGATATTGAATTTCATTTCAGCTAAATCAGCCCAAGCTTCTCTGACAGCACTGGCTTATGTGTTGATATAGCCACATGGGAGCAGGATGGCGTGAACCCCTAGGGGAGCAAAACTTTGGTGAAACACCCCCCACCTGCTTTGCCTGTCTCCCTTCTCCTGACAACAATCTCCTGCCTGACCCCAGTCTCTTGAGCATGAGAAGCTCTTAGGTGGGGCAGGAACCTGTCAGGGGAAGCCCAAAATGATCTGGCTGAAATGAAACAGCCAAGAAAGCCCTCATCATTCATTTTGCGCTCAGGCTGAAAGTTCTCCTTTTGGGAGTCTGGAGAGAGAGGAGCTGGGAGAAGAATGGAGAGTGGCAGTGAGGGGTACCAGAAAGCTATATTCTCTGAAAGCCAATGTTTTGCACTCCACCCTTCGTTCTCTCAATTAGATACCAAACTTAGAAGAACTTAATTTATTCCTTTTTTATATCAGGACTTCAGTAAAAGAAAGCCAAAATCCCAGAGGGCACATGTCATTGGTCCCGGGGTTGTCTGCTACCCCAGAGAGGCCCTAAGGAGAGATGGCAGTAACTTTCGTCCTTCAGAAGATCTTGGTCTTCAACCCACCCTGGCCCTCACTCCGCATCTCGTGCATGCACACACTCCGGCTCACTCACTCCACCTCCCTTGCCCAGCAGCTTCAACACATTTCTCATGTGCCCCTCAGCCAATAAGCAGTGTCTCATCTTCATCTTCCCTTTCAGAAAATGCTGTTTTTCTTCTCTCTCTCTCACCCTCTAGGTTATTGCAGCCGACTGCAAAAGGGTCACAGTGCTGAAGTATTTTCTGGAAGCCCTTTGTGGACAAGAAGAGCCTCTGCTGGCATTCAAGGGTGGAAAATATGTGTCAGTGGCACCCGTCCCAGACACCATGGGAAAGGAAATGGGAAGCCAAGAGGGAAAACAACTGGAAGATGAGGTACTATGCGGGAAGAGCCCGCTGTGGCAGAGGGAAGGCTCCCCTCCCCCTCCAGCCCTACTCTGCCCGTGGCTTCAGCTTGTATCCCTAGTTATTTATAACCACTCAGAGCAATGTCGATGTTAACGTGACCAGCCAACTTCTCAAGACTGCACTCTGCTGGTGCCCCTTCCTGCCAGTCCCACCCCATTGCCTCCATCTCACTCTGCTACGAGTTCCAGATGCTTCTTTTTAATGTTGCATTAGAGGAGAAGGGAGGGAAAGAAAGAGTTTAATAATGTGCAGCTCTGGAGGCTTAGGAAAGGGAGTTGGGGGGGTTAGGGTTCAGGCTGAGGATCAAGTTTATAGATGTGTGTAGCTCAGTGCAGCACAAGCCTGAACTCCAGCCTCCAGCACACGTACAGGAAGAGCTGACATTGCTGGCCCCGTGTGGAAAATCACCCCCTCCCCCCAGCCTACCCTCCCTCCCTCACTCCCTCCCTCCCTCCCTCCCTCCTGCACATCCTGATGTGATTAAGGAATTCTCCTCTTGTTTGTTTGCCCTTGGTTGTTCCTGTAGCCCTTGCTTCACTCCAGACTGTGTGTATGTATGTGTGCATGCACAAAAGTCCATGTGCCCACCCCTGCTAAACCCCACTGGCAGTTGCCCTGCCATGTGTGTGTGTATCTTTCTGGGGCTGATTGCTGTCATGGGTCTGTATGTTCTGGGTTTGTGTGTCAGTTTAAGTTGAACACTGCTGCCAGCTTTCCTGCTGTCTAGGTTCTGAGTAAATGTGAATGTGTGATGGTGTCAGCGCATATATGCGTTTAATATCACTGCCAGCTGCCCTGCTGTGTAGCTGGGTGTGGGTAACTCTGTCTGGGTGTTTGTGCACACACAGCTCACTTTTGTCTAATGGTTGACTCTTTCCTTCTTTTTACCCCACAGTGTTAAAGACAGAGGAGACTTAGGTGGGAAGGAACGTGGGACTTAAGGAAGGGACGGAAGCGATTCTAGCCAGAGGCCAGGTCACTGGTAGGCCAACACAGTCATTTGGCCCGCAGCAGTCTCAAGCGCCTGGTGGAGCAGGGTGGGGTGCAGGGATGAAATCAGCAACAGGCCAGCGAAGCCAGATGTCAGCTGGAAGCTGTCGTTTGTGATCTGAAGCAGTGATAGAGTGGCCACCTTTGATTCAGAGTCTTCAGAGCAACAAATTCTTGGACTAGCTTTATTAGAATAGCTGGAGAACCCCACCCCACCCCTGATGACACAGGGCTCAGCTTCCAGGACAGAGGTGGTTCCAGGGGTAAAGCTGAGCCCATGATTCCAGACTCTCCAGATGAAACCTGGGCAGGAATAACGGGAAGAATGAGCTGTCAGTATGGGAGGAGACAGTGAGTTGCTAAAGCCATCGGGGTGTCCAGGCTTCAGGCAGGATAGAGCAGTGCCACCCAAGCTCTGGGCACCATGTCTTTAAGGCTGAGGCAGACAGTGGAAGATAAGCAAGGATAGTTCTCCAGGATTTCTCTAAGAAATGTCCTCTGTCCAGTGGAGCCTGCAATACCAAATCCAGTTAGACGAGTGAGGCCCAGAGAGAGGGGCACAGTGTAAAATCTAAGGAGGGGCTCCTCCACTCTTACAAGCAACAGACCAGCTCTCCAGTCCCAGGTCTTGGCTGTGCCACACTCTTTCCCTCCCCTCCTTCTAAGGCTTATTGACCAGACAAAGGTGGTGACCCACGCCATGCTGCCCACTTCTTCCTTTTCCCACGAGCCTCCTGGGTTCCTTTATGTTAGTGGCCCCTGGGAAACCCTACTTACCCTGGTCTGTGTAATTTCGTAACCCTGCACTTCCTCGTTTGCTGTGAGAGCTGAGCGAACCTCAGACAAGCCTCACTGACCCTCTTTTGACCTCAGTCAAGCTCGGTCCAAGTCGCATGATAACCCTGTGTATCCCTAATCAGAGCAGGCAGAGGCAGTGTTCCCCCACAGGCCATTCAGGCATCCTATTCCACTTACTCTGGTCCAGGTTAACCCCAGGAATAAGGAAGTAAATATGTAGAGTCGTCCTCCTTCACATGGCCTGGGCCTCTCTGAAATTGGGCCCTGCGACACTGTAGCCTGCGGGTTGTCAGATGAATGGTGACTGTGGACAGCACCCCAGACCCCTGAGACTTCTGAAGATAGTGACAGGTCTGGCCCCATCTTGAGATCTCATCTCTCCCCAGACTTAAGTCTTAAGTGACTTAAGACTGAGTCACTTAAGCTGATTGGGAGAGGAAGGAGGAGATGTTTCTTCAGGCATCATTTTGCACGAACAGAACAGAGTCCACTTCCTTAGGGATGCTACCACTTGTCTTCCCTAGATTCTGGTCCCAAGACAAGGCATCGCCTACCCATCCACACATTTTACCAACCACTTTCAGCCAAGAGAATCCATCAAATGTTGTCTTGAGATGGACAGTTAGAGGAGAGAGCAGTCTCTACTGAACAGGTCCAAGTGGGCCTATGAGAGCCCTGGCACGTGAGCCACTGAGGGCTGGGTCTGAGATTACCATTTAGGTTCAGGACCTAACCCTGTGCTGCTTGGTACTAGTAATGGTAAGAGCACAGCCTTTGGAGTCAGACTCACAAGAGTTTGAATCTCTGTTCTGCCACTTTACTAGCTTTGTGACCTTGAGCAAATTGTTTAACTCCTCTCTAAACCTCAGTTTGTTCATTTATGAAATAGGGATGATAGCATCTGTTTCATAGATTGTGAGTATTAAATGAGTTAATACATGAGAAACACTTAGCCCAGGACCTGGCCAATAGTGAGCACTCAGTAAATGGTAGCTGGTATTGTCATATCATTGTCATTATTATAATCTAGTTAGAAACACAGGAATCTTCTCTTACTAAATCACTCCCAATTAACCATGCTAATCCTGTCCCTCAAAGGAACCTCTCTTGGGCAGCTGCATGTTCTCTACTGACCAAGGCCAAAAGTGAGAGAGTGAGGAATGGAGCCTTGGGACCACCCGGGGAGTGGTGGCTTCTGAGAGCTGAGGCTGCAAGCAGGGAGGTGCCATCCCTGGGGAAGGCTCCACCAGCCTGGCAGGAGACTCCTTAAGCTAGCCAGCCATCTTCCAGCCTGCTCAGGCCCTGGGAGGGCAGCTGAGCAAGGTCATGTCATGTGAATTCCTATAATGAGGCCCAGCAGCCCCCACACCACCAGGCTGTGGTCTTAAAAAGAAACCAGGGCAAAGTCTGCTGAGCTACAGCATCTGCTTCCTGACGCCGTCTGGGGCAAGGGAGCTTCCACGCCTAACTCCCAGCTGTTGGCCAGAATTGATTCCTATCAGATCGTTAACATGAATTAGATTTAAATTGAGTGATTTAACTTTCTCTGTTGTTCTCCCCTTTAGTGATTTCAAAATGAAAATAGGGCCAAAGTTTGATTTTGTGAGTGTATACAAAGAAGAATGAAGAGCTATAAGCATAAGCATGGAAGTATAATATGTGTGTGTGAGTGACTTACAGTGCGAATCTATGACTCTATAAGAGGAAAGAGCCCCAGAGTACAAAAGGGAGCTTCTCTCTCTCCCCTCTCTGCCTGAGTCGAGGGAAGCACACACCTTGGAGCCCTTTGCAAGGAATGGTCTGAATAAGGTGAAGCGCGGGTTGCTAGAAAGACAGAACAGTGGGTCTGGTAAGTGCCATGGGCTCACAGTCTCCTCTCTCCCCTGGCCTGCTCCACCACCCAAAGGAGGAGGACGTGGTGATTGAAGACTTTGAGGAAGATTCAGAGGCTGAAGGCAGCGGGGGCGAGGATGACATCAGGGAGCTTCGGGCCAAGAAGCTGGCTCTGGCCAGGAAGATAGCTGAGCAGCAGCGTCGCCAAGAAAAGATCCAGGTGGGGCCTGCCTGGGAAGGGTGGTTCCCATGAGGATGGTAGCTATATAGGGCATGAGGGGGAGGTGAGCAGGGAGTAGGGATGAGTAGGACCCTCTTAGGAAGATTCTCACAGCGTCCTCTCTGGTTCCACCCGCCTGTTTTCTTTCTCCGTCACGAAATTCCGGTAGCACATTTGGTGCCCTGAAGTCTCCCTCGTCTTGGGCTGCAAGGCAGGGGCAGGTTCTTCTCAGAGAATCTGATGAAAGCTTCTCCCCCAGTGATGATCTGTGAATACACACCACACGTACACGATCTTTCACACAATTTCAGGGGTTTCAAAGTTCTCCTGAATCTTATCCAGGCACTCCCGGAGAGGCCATGGATTCTCTGTTGAGAATACCTATTCTCAGGGGGTGAGGTTGTCATGGCCACAGTCTGCTTATCTGGATTCCCATACAATGACCAAGCCCATCTGGACAGAACACTCTAAACCCTCCCAGAGAGAAACTACTCGATCTCCACACAAGGATTCCTCCACCATCAGCCCTCTCATGGACCTGTACCTTCACTTGCAGCAAGTTTTTCTTTACGGCTGTCCCAGGTGTGTCCTCTTGCCTTATAAGCTTACTTCCTCTTATCTAGGGCTCATGGCGGACAGGGAAGAGCCAGTCATGCTCCCCCCTTTAAGATTAACTGTATGCATGGGGGAGCATCAGGCCTCTTTAGGAATGTCTGTTTCAACCCTCTATATATTTATTTTTTTTAAAGATTGGTGCCTGAGCTAACAACTGTTGCCAATCGTCTTTTTTTTTTGCTTTTTCTCCCCAAATCCCCCCAGTACATAGTTGCGTATGTTAGTTGTGGGTCCTTCTAGTTGTGGCATGTGGGACACCGCCTCAACATGGCCTGATGAGCGGTGCCATGTCCACACCCAGGATCCAAACCGGCGACACCCTGGGCTGCTGAAGCAGAGCGCGCGAACTTAACCCCTCAGCCACGCGGCCGGCCCCTCAACTCTATCTTTAGCCGCCCCTCACCTTTGGCGTAGGGCTTAGTGCGTGTGATCAGGCAGACTGATCACAGTCTAGACTCCACCACTTACTAGCTTTGTGACTTAGGGCAAATTGTGTAACTTCTCAGAGTCTATTTCCTCATCTATAAAATGAAAATGGTAACAGCACCTACCTCGTAGAACTGCTGTGAGGCCTACAGTAGCCAGTGCATGTAAAGCGCTTAGCACAATGTATGGCACACAGTGTGTACTCCATAAATGATCACTGTAGTCTAATATTAGTCTAATCACCCATCAAACAGAGCCCTGCTCTGGGAAGGGGAATGAATACCAGTTGGGATCCATCATTCTTTAGACATATTCATGTTCCCCTGCCAGTTGGAATCAAGTGTGTGATACTTCTACCAGCATCCTCCATCGTGGTGTGGCTACCTCCTCAGCCCTTCTGTTGTGGTCTATGTGTAAACCTGTTGTGGCCCTCAAAGGAGCTTCATCTTCAAACTGTCTTTCTTCCTATGCTGTGGCTCTTTTCTTCCTCACCATCAGTCTTCCTGAAAGTTCTGTCTCTACTCACCACCTCCATTTCTTGACTCTCAACCCAGCAGGTATAGAAACTTGTGTCAGAAGTCACCAAGTACTTGTCTTTATCGAGTCACGGTCCCCATCACAGGTGACTTCTCTGCAGCTTTGGACCCTGAGGCCGCTGACCTCCAGCCTTGCTTTAGCACAGCTAGACCCTTGTCTTCTCTCTCTTTCTTGGCCACGCTAGCCTCCTAAGCTTTCTCATGACCATTCTATTCTTAATCTCCTCCTTTCTTTCTGTTACTTCTTAGTCTCAGCATGCGGAGTTGGCACTCAGCAAACATTTGTTCATTAACTTAATAAACAGTAGCAACTAGAGCATCATCTTAAATTCTTCGGTGGCTTTTAATCCCTCATGTCTGATTTCTTATCACATCCTATCTGTTGACTCATTTATTCCTTTCTCTCCTCTCTATTGTCACTACTGCTATTCCAGTCGAGGTACTGACTTGGATTGCAGCAGTCAAGGCTCCTGCCCTGCACAGATCCAGGGGATGCCATTTACCTTGTAGTGAATGTGAATGGCACCTCCTAGAGTTCCGTGGTACACACTCTGCATGCCGGGCTCACTGCCTCTAATGCGTCTTACGTGTTTTCATCATTCTCTTCCCAAAAGAGCCACTTCCTTGCTCAGAAATCATGAGTGCCTTTGGTTGGCTAATAAAATAAAGTCTAATTCCTTATTATGGCATGTGAGGCTTTCTTGTCTGTTTCCAGTCTGTTTTTCTAACCTCTTCTACCATCCTCCATGAGCCCTTACTAGCTATATGGCATTGGGAAAATTATTTAACTTCTTTGAGCCTGTTTTTTCATCTATAAAACCAAAGTGGTAATAGCACCTCCCTCAGAAAGACAGTGCATGTAAAGTGCCTGTCCAGACACTAAGGCCCTCTTTCCTGGACAGCAGTAACCTTCCTCCCTGCTCACTGTCCCCAGACGTGCTCCGCCCTTTCTCACTCTGAGTCTGTTCATGCTGTTCGCTCAAACCAGAGTACCCTTTTTCTGCTCCACATTTCCTGTTGAAATTGTATTCCTCCGTCAATCCCCAGATGAAACTCCATCTCCCCAGTGGAGCCTTCTCTGATTCCCCCCAGGAGGAATTCATCTCTCTCTGCTCAGTGTTCCTGAGGCACTAATTTATGCTTCATTCGTGAGGCTTATATCATGTCTCATGTTATGCTTATTTCTAGCCTTGTTCCCCCCGCTGTACTGTGAACTCCTTGGAATCAGGTGCCTTGTCTTCAGCTCAGTTTAGTAAGTGGTGGTGAGCATCTACTGTGCTAGTGGTAAGGGGACACAGGAGTGAATGAAAAAAGTCCCATCCCAGAGCGTACAGTGGAGTAGAGAAGCCAGTGATTTGAAGTGTGAGCGTTGTTAACAAAAAAGAAGTACAGGATGCTGTGGGAGCACATGCCGCCGGGACATGGCCTTGTCTAGAGTGCTGTGTTCAGCTTGGCGCCTCTAGCAAGAAGCAGTACCTTACAAATAGGAGATCTTGTATGAGACTTGGCTTTTAGTACCCATGGCTGCCCCTGTTCAGGAAGCCCATTCTCCCTGTCAGCTCCTTCAGAGCAGGCTGGTCAGGCTCAGGCACAGAGGGCCTGCTCTGGGCCAGCTGGGGCTCCCAGGTTGCTGTGGCCCCTTTAAGAACAGGCCCCACATGCACTGCTGCTGGCGGCCCTGCCTCCTGTCAGCCTTCTTCCTCCAGCCTCACAGCCACAGGAGGATTTCTCAGTAGAGGAAAAATTCCCCCCTTCCCTTCTCCCCCGCCCCTTTTAATGCCCGGGGCCCTTCACTTCCATAATTCTTCATTTTCCAGCCTTGAACGTAAGCCAGACACATCTGTCTGGCCATATGCGTGAACCCTGGAGTCTGTGCCGAGGTGGCTGTAAAACAGGGCCGGTGAAGGCCCTTCTGGGAGAGCACACACATGTGTGTGCCCTCGGGCCATTGGCTCCCTGCCCAGAACCACGGGGCTGCAGCACTCCAAACCCATGTTAACCTTTTCTTATTTTTCCTCTTTTTGTTTAATTTAAGGGGGGAAAATCCCAAGGAAAAGGTATAAATTGTCCTGGGAGTAGGGGAGAGGCTCCTAGCTGGAGAGGCCATTATTGTTGGCAGGTACGTGGGTCACACTAATACAATAAGGAAGAGAGGAGCATCGAGTGAATTAAGATCGGAGAGATGGGCTGTAAATTACACTGCTCTGAACTCCATCAGTCTCCAGGGGTGTTAACCGAGAGGTGTAAGGCAAGTCCCCAGCTCCCAGCGCCTTTTACAGATGCAGCAAAACAGGAACCACACATGTTTGGGGAAGGGGATATGAAGATGGGGTTGAAAAAAATCCTCCTGGCCCTCCTGATGGCTATAAAGTCCAACTGAGATCTGGGGCTGTAGCCACACCCCCACTTCCCTGCTCCCACCTAGACCCCTGGGCCCAAGCTCATCTGTGGGGATGGGGGAGGTGAGGCCTGGCCTCCCTCCGCAGCCTGTCCCTCCCTGCTTCCGGCATTGCACAGAGGCTGGTGAGTGGGGCCGACTAGAGGTCATAAAAGGGGTGTGAGCAGCTCTCAGGCCTGTGCAGCTGGAGCCATAGCGCCCAGGCAGGCCCCTGGATGCTGGGGGGCCAAGTCCGCCCACCCGGGTCTTTGAGGCCACGCTCTCTGGCTCAGCCCAGGCTTTGCCTGTTGCCTGAGATAGCTTTTCATATTGAGCTGGTTCTGCCCACCTTGCTGTTTGTTGCCAAGTTCTTTTCCTTCCCATTGCCATTCTTGGGAGGTGTCCAGAGACCAGAGCAGGGTACATGGGTTTGTCTGGGAAATTGGTCAGAAGTGTTTCATTCCTAACCAGGCCCTCAGGGCAAAGCAGTCACTGAAAATCCTCCTCCAGGCATGAGGCGTGGCCTCTTGGCACCTCACACTGGCCCTGGCCCTGTGAATCCCCCGCCTCCTCTCTGCCTCCACGAGGCTTTGCTGTGATTTGTGCTGCTGTCGGGTGGGGTCAGGTTTCCTGAGCAGTTGCAAACATCCCACCTGAAACATAACAGGCTCTTCCTCTGGCCACAGCTATTGTTTCCCTCGGCATTATGGCCATAGTCTTGCTCTGTAGCCAGCAATGACATGTGTTCTGAAAATAACTTTGCTCCCCTGTCCCCTTCCCGCCCACCCACCCTCCTGAAGATGCAGTCACTCCTTTGTGGCGGCCCCGGGAGTCTCACTCTAAATATAGCTGCAGCCCATTCACACTGCCACCCAGCTGGGGGGGCCGCTGTGGAACAATGGGGCATGCACAGAGCCCCCCACACCTGTATGGAAGCTAGCGGAAGGCAGACACTCAGCCCTGGCTCCTAGCTGTCGGAGGCAGGGTGGGAGCCAGCGTACTACCAGGCCAGGGGCACGTTCACGCCAGGGCAGGAAAGCACATCAGCCTGCAGAGCCGGGCAGTCACCCTCCCCACTCAAGCCCGTTCCAGAGCCTCTTCCAGCTTCTCCGCAAACCATGGTAGGCCTCTGGTTGGCTCCAGCCACTGTCGCCTTCCTTGGCTCCAGCAGCATCCACAGGGTCCTGTCCTGCTACAGAATGGTCTGGTTGTTGGCTGGAACATCCTTAGGCTGCTGCTTGGAGCAAACTCAGAGGTGTCATGCTTAGTCCTGCCCTTCCTTCTCTATCAGGAAAAGGCACATTTCTTGGGCATTCTCAGAACAAAAAGTTATCAGATAAAATTCAGTCATATTGACTTTAAAGTGCCCTTTAGCTCTGAGATTCTGTGAGCTAGCTCATTGAGCTCCTATGATATATCAAACTCTCTGCTAGGTATTATAAAAGAAACTACAAGAAAAGAAGACAGTTCTCCTTGAGCTCCTTACAGTCTAGTTTGAAAATAAGATCAGTCCTCATAAAACAAGAAGTAGCAGCAAGTCATCATAATTATAACTTTAAAAAGAAAGCATGGGGCTGGCCCCGTGGCCGAGTGGTTAAGTTCGCACGCTCCACTGCAGGCAGCCCAGTGTTTCGTTGGTTCGAATCCTGGGCACGGACATGGCACTGCTCATCAAACCCCGCTGAGGCAGTGTCCACATGCCACAACTAGAAGGACCCACAACGAAGAATATACAACTATGTACTGGGGGGCTTTGGGGAGAAAAAGAAAAAAAATAAAATCTTTAAAAAAAAAAGAACTGTTTGCCTAGCCCTAGATCCCAAAGATTTAAAAGAAAAAAAAAAGAAAGAAAGCAGTGGGCTGGGCCCATAGTGTAGTGGTTAAGTTCAGCACATTCCACTTTGGCAGCCCAGATTTGTGGGTTTGGATCCCGAGTGCAGACCTACACCATTTGCCAGCCATGCTGTG
The DNA here is from genome assembly GCF_041296235.1 of Equus asinus. Lineage (NCBI taxonomy): Eukaryota > Metazoa > Chordata > Mammalia > Perissodactyla > Equidae > Equus > Equus asinus. The sequence goes on from NC_091802.1 coordinate 16,692,189, forward strand.
GCAGCGACTCACATATAAAGTGGAGGAAGATTGGCACAGTTGTTAGCTCAGGGCTAACCTTCCTCACCAAAAAACAAAAAGAAAGTCTGTATTAAACTCTGTGGTACTGACTGCACATCCAGAGAAGTGATCCTAAGCAGTAACTCTCCCATGAGCAACCCACCCCAAATGAAGATGCCAACTGTACTGCTCCCAGGGGAAGCTGGTGGCTTGCCTGCTCTCCATAGCAAATGCAGTATCTGCTCCCTTTGGTTTCTGCCACTCAAGAAAGAACTACCTGCCTGCACTGTTAGTGGTTATTTCACCAACCGTTCCTATTTTTTATTTCATTTCCATTTATCCATTTTTAAAAAATACCTCCACATAGTTAAAGGAAAAAAATAACAT